>NW_022109704.1:2086088-2108250 GCF_000313985.2 Echinops telfairi | reverse complement strand
AATGGGAGTTATCAACAGTTCCAAGAAAGAAGAAAAAGTTCTAAAGCAGATTGTGATGATGATTGTGCAGCTCTTCTTGATTTGATTGAATGAGTGAATTGTATGATATGTGAATTATATGCCAATAAAACAATTGGGGAGGAAAGTAACATCATGCTTTATAATTTTTTTACCCTTTTCCACTCACAATTTATTGTGGCAGCCTATTTATGAGGTGCAGGGAAGGAATGATTTTGTACAATGTTCTGATTTATGGCTGCACCATAATTCATATTACCTGTTTTCATGTTCTTTTCACTTACGGCTATTGTAGACAATGCTGCAATAACCATCGTAGGGTGTACATCTTTCTTCCCTTGACTGATTTTTTTTTATTTTTCTATTTAAGTCGCTGTATTTATTTTTCATGTCATGACAGTATATATGTGCCATATTGCATTAATAGCATGTTTTAAGGGTGTGATTTCTAAATGGACAATAGCAAATGTTTATATTCAATAAAATAATAAATTGCCTAGTGTAGAATCTTGTTTCATCAGTGTTCAGTTTTCATAAACTAGTCATTCTTTTGTGTTGAAAATAATTTCTTCAGATTTTCTAGAGAAGCTTCGATTCCAAGCACTCCTAGCAAGGTATGGAAGTTGAGAGGTGCACTTTCTGTAACTTTCTTCTTGTCCAGTCCCAGCATGTCTGGCACTCTGGATCCCCATGTAGTTAGAAGTGGCGCCTTCTGGGAGTTGCACAATATTTGGATATTTTTCCTAAGTCCTGCTTGGTGATCCATGTGAGGATGTGGAGATGGGAGATGAGAGGACCAGGGGAGCAAGGGACTGATTATTTTTATTTTGGGGGACTGATTTTTTTTGCGGGGGGAGGGAGACCTGATTATTTTTTAATGATACATTTCTAGAAGTAGACTGCTGGGCCGAATTATACAGGAGGACTTCAAAAAGTTCATGGAAAATGTAATGAAGGATAATGGAATTTTTCCACAAACTTTTTTCCCCAATCATTTTATTGGTGGCTCTTACAGCTCTCCACAAACTTTTTGATGTCAACTTATATGTATGTATTTATTATTTTTTAAAAATTTACAGAGCAAGCTTTGCACAGTGGCAATATCGTAACCAGTGAGGTTTGCCCGAGGCGCAATTGTTGCTAATTGAAAGAAAAAAAATCTACAGAGCAAATTAGTTTTCCATTCAACAATTTATATGCATTTTGTTTCAAATTTTTAGTTGCATTTTGCTCACTATAATAACCTTCTCATTTCCTCCTAGGTTTCCCCACATCCTTTATACAAGCATCACTTGTTTTATTGTACTTCACCTAGTTGCACTTTACAGATACTGTATCATTTATAAATTGCAGGTTTATGGCAACCCTCAGTAGGCAAAGTATGTTGGTGCTATTTTTGCACCAGCATGTGCTTACTTTGTGTCTCTGTGTCACGTTTTGGTAATTTTCACAATATTCTAGACTTTCATCATATAGAGAGCACCTCCATTCAGTGCCATCGAGTCAATTTCAATCAGAGTGACCCTAGAGGACACGGTAAGACTGCTCCTTAGGGTTCTGAGAGACAGTCTCATCTTTCTTACTTGGAGCAGCTATTGGTTTGAACCTCTGGCCTAACCCTTCGCCCACTAGACCACTAGGGCTTCTTTAGTAGATTACAGTATAGTATAAACATAATTTATATGCACTGGGAAACAAAAAAAAATTCGTATGACTTGCTTTATTACAATGATCATTTTTTTTCGCTGGTCTGAAACTGAATCTCTACAGCATCTCAACCATAAAGTTGATTCAGACTCATAGTGACCTATAGGACAAATTGAACTGCCTTTGGAGTAGAAAACCTCACCTTTTCTCCCTAGGAATGGCTGGTGGATTTAAACTCTTTTAACTTGTAAGTTAGCAGCCAGCGTGTGACCCACTGTGCCACCAGTATTTCCAAGGTATGCCTATGTTTATTTTTAAGGTTTTTGTTAGTGTTAAATTGCCCTTCGAGATGTATATGCATTACTCTTGTTTTTTTTAAAGGATAGAATCCTGTATGCAAAGTAGCTTTATGCCTGAAATGTTTGGCCAATGTGAAATAATTTCAGAGTGAAATGGTTTGGGGTGTAAGTTCTCTATAAGGTCTATCTCTCTCTCTTTCTCTCCCTCTCACCTATTTGCTTTACAATGCAAAGTCACCTCACATTTGATATTATGGTGCTGGTGATCAGACCAGGTCTTGTTCTTAATTTCAAACCTAAGAATACTTTTAAAATATGCTTATTCTGCTGTGCTGTAAGTAAGTAGAATCCCCAGGAGGACATGATAATTTTGTTTTTCCTCACTTAGGTTGCAAGTTTCTGTGCTGTGGGGTCAGCTGTAAAAGAGGTAGATCTGATGTGTACTTGGGCTGCAGAAGGCATGTGCTCCTCGCAGTAACTAGCAGCCAGCTCTTCTCCCTGTAACAATTGCACACTTTTTGTAGCAGTAGTGCATGCAGTCTTCTCCTGAGAAGGCTGTGGCTGTCTGGCAAACATTATTTAACTATAGCGTTCATATCCCTGTCTTGTTCCTCTATTAAAAAAGAAAGAAAGAAATGAAAAAGGAAAACGCTCTCTTAACATCGATGCATCTTTTCACATAGTAGTTCCAGATCATAATATGAATCATTTGACTACCCTTTGTGATTCCATAACTTTGGTTCCTTTTGTTTCAGTAAAGTAGCTCAGCTTTCTACCTTTTTGCTTTCTGCTGTACTTCTTATTTTCTCTGACCCTTCCCATTCTATAGAGGGCATTCATAGTTCACAATGAGAAAATTACTGGTATATATTGAATGCTGTACATCATTCATCTCATAGCAACCATCATGTTATTCTCCCCTTTTCAGATGAGGTCACCAAGGCCCAGAGACATTTTAACCACCATATCCTACCTAGATAAATAGTGGGTCCTTTTGTCAGACACTCCTCCCCACTCTGCTGTTTCTGCTTTCCTCACTAATCCGAAAGTTGAAAGTGTATGGAGTAACGTGATTTCAATCAGATTAAATTTTGTTTTTGAATGGATACTTACTTCCTGAGCCAGTCTTTGGTGAAGGAGAATATACTACAGAAGGGAACTTCACCATCTGCCCTATGTCCTAAAAAGCAAATAAAACCTGAGCTTCTCTGCATAATGTATAGTGTTATTGATCATTCTTTCCAGAAAATATTTTAAAATTTAATGTGCATTTATGCTAAAGATTGATAACTGATTTTGCAGTCAATGATGCCAAGGTCTCTAAAACAGCAAATAAAAGCGTTTCCCTAAAAAAACAAAAACAAACAAACAAAACAACAACAACAGCAACAAAAAAGTTTCCTTGTCAGAAATAGTTTTCGTAGGTTTTTTTGGCCACTGCAAACCCATTAGGCATTAAGTCTTATGTTTCTAGTCAGAGAAAAGCATGGTATTTTAAAAACAAAACAAAACTGCCATCAAGTAACTTCAGCCTCATAGTGATCCAATAGGTACTTACGTACTGTAAAAAGAAAATTTGGTGGCTGGAGCTCCACCCCCCCCCAAATTGTTAATTTCCATTAGAGACAACAGAGTTCTTTCAGCTATTAAAGGAAGAAGACCTTGCTGCTTATAATCTGTGAAACTGCTCTTTTAGTATCAGATTCAAAAGATAGTTTCTGCTTCTCTAGAATACTGGCATTGTTTAGTCCAAAACAAAGATAACCTCGAAAGAAGTGAAAGATACTTTTCTACAAGTTGTGCCAGTGACACTGATAATTGCTCCCAGTGGATGAGCGTGTACCACAAACCAATCCCACTGCTATGGAGTTGATGCTGACGAATAGGTACTCAGTAGCACGAGTGGAATTATCTCATGGGAGTTCAGAGGCTGTAAATCTTTATGGATTGAGCTCTATTTTTTCCTTGGAGCAGCTTTGGGTTCAAACCACAGCCCCTTGTTGGGCAGCCCAGCACTGAACCCACCACACCACCGGGGCTTCTGAAGTCCATCACTATTGTACATTTCATTTTGAGAACTTGAAGGAAAACTGTGATTTTAGTCCTTCATTAAAGGAAATTGTGAAGTATTTCCTTGACTCATTGGGAAACAAATGTTTGTATTACCCATTAGCAATTCTGAAATTAATTTTTTATATCATTCTAGTTCATTTGCCTAGATCAGCGGTTCTCAACCTGTGGGTCATGACCCCTTTGGGGGTTGAATGACCCTTTCACAGGGGTTGCCCGATTCATAACAGTAGCAAAATTACAGTGATGAAGTAGCAGTGAAAATAATTTTATGGCTGGGGGGGTCACCACAACATGAGGAACTGTATTTAAGGGTTGCAGCATTAGGAAGGTTGAGAATCATTACCCTAGACCCACTTCTCACTGGCTCGATTTTAACACACCTCAGCACTAGTTCAATATTAAATTACTTGGTTTTTTTCCCCCATCACTCCAGTATTTCCATGTTTTATTTTTCCTAAGTGATGAGTTTAAGAATACACTGAACATGATACATCTTATAAAAGCCTCTTTCACTTCTCTGATCAAATAATTTATACTACACAGACAATACTTTAAGAGCATACACACATCTCATTTGACTCTCAACTACAAAGATTAAACTACCTCTAACTATAGACTTAAGAAGCATATCTACCAAATAAAATATGAGGGAGGAAAAAAAATTTTTAAATCCTATAAAAATACATTTCTGAGACAGGAATCACAAAAAAATTAAGTAATAATTATTAGCATTCTAGTTGTAACATGTTAAAACTCCTTTTACCTACCCTCTCCATCCATGCTATACAATGCATGTAAGCAGGCATGCACTGTGCTTACCTGTAGAGCTTCTTTTTACCGAGCCAATTTCAGCTCAAGTCTTATGGAAAAGAGTTACAAACTATTAAAACTATTGTTCAAAAAATATCAAATCAGCATTTTTGTTCATCAATTCAGATTTAAAATTTAATTTCATGCTACAGTGAACCCATACACAATGATATCAGTTAAGGTCACCCACTCCCAAGTTGTCAGCTTACTGTGGGCATTGATGACTAAAACTCTTTAGACGATAAAAATCACCATTTTATACTTCTCAGTACTACAGTTTTCATGTGAGTCAAGATTGACTCTCAAATGCTAAATAACGTTTTTCTCTCCAATGCTATTCCTTCTGTCCCTTCAACTCATGGTTTTAACAAAACAAAATCTGAAAGAGGTCCTAAAAGCTTGGAAGCATGGAGATATGGGAAAGGGCACATTTAGTAGTTTCAAAAAGACACATGAAGTGTGCTTGATACAATTGATGTATGGATTGTTATAAAAACCGGAAAAACCCCCAAAAAAAAGAATTAATTTTAAAAAAAAAAACATTCTTAGGTATTTATGCATGAAATCACATTAAGACTGAACTTCCTTTAAAATATTCCTGGGCCCCTCTCCAGAAGAATGCACTACAGAGGACAGCACTGAAGATACAGCTTGGGAAGAGGGGCAGGTCTGCTCAGGACACACAGGAGCAAGCTAAGAGGGAGGAAGGGAAAGAGGACCATATTCCTGCTTGGAGCGGCCACTGCACAGAAAGGACGGTACAGCCGGCCCACCACGAGACAGTGTCCCCTCACTGACCCATACAGTGCAGGAATTGTGCCCAGTCTGACTCCCTGCACCAGGGTGAAACGAAGGGAGGGCAACAGAGCAGCAAGGGGAGCAAAGCAATGAAGTCCCCGAGGAATCCCAAAATAGACTTCGGGGGCAGGGCTTGGCACATCATCAGACTAGGTCGGGAAACATTCATAAAGGTCAACAGACAGGCCTGGAACTATTTATAGGCACTTTAAAAAAATGTCTTATCTATATAAGATAGGCAGGATAAATGATCCTGAGGAGAAAACAATGGAACCAGTGGTTCTGGGGGGAGAGGGGGAGGTGGGGGAAAGGAAAGGGGAAGCCAACAAACCCTCCAGGGACAAGGGCAAAAAACAAGTGAAATAAAATCAATGGTAAGGAGGGCATAGAATGCCTGGTGGGGTTTGATTAAGTGCAGTGTAGCTGAGAAGAATTACTGAAAGCCGAATGAAGGTTGAACATGATAGTGGCACAAGAGGACAGTAAAAGGAAATGGAAGAAAGAACTAGGAGGCAAAGGACATTTATAGAGGTATAAATACAGGCATGTACATATGTAAATATATCTATATGTAGCGATAGGGACGTAGATCTGTGTACATATATTTATATGTTAAGTATTAAGGTAGCAGACGGACATTGGACCTCTACTCAAGCCCTCCCTGAACGCCAAGAACACTTGGTACCAATAACCTGGCATTCTGTGATGCTCATTTTCCCGACATGATCTCTGAAGGCACAATGGGTGTATAAGCTAATGTGAAGAAAGCTGATGGTGCCGGGCTATTAAAAGATAAGTGTCTGGGGTCTTAACGGCTTGAAGTTAAACAAGTGGCCATTTCGCTGGGAAGCAGCAAAGCCCACATGGAAGAAGCACACCAGCCCGTGTGATGATGAGGTGTCCATGGGATCAAGTATCAGGCATCACAAGATCCAAAACAAATAATCATGCCCATGTGAATGAGGGGTGTGTAGTGGAGACCCGAATGAAGCCCATCTGTAGACAGTTGGGACTCCTCAAAGAAGGGTCACAAGGAAGGGACAGGTCAGTCGGGATGCTAGTATAGCACCGATGAAACATACAACATTCCTCTCTTTACTTAATGCTTCCTCCCCACTACTAACCCCATTTCTACCTTACAAATCCAGCTAGACCAGAACATGTACACTGGTACAGATAAGAGCTCTTGATACATGGAATCCAGGACAGATAAACCCCTCAGGAACAGTAATGGGAGTAGCAATACCATGAGGGTAGGGGGAGAAAGGGGAACTGATTGCAATGATGGATACATACCCCCCCCCACATATCCAGGGTGATGAACAACAAACGTGGGGAGACAGTGGACAGTATAGGGTATAAAAATAATAACATAATTTATTAAGGGTCCATGAGAGTGGGAGGGTGGGGAAGGGAGGGAAAAAACTAGCTGCTTCCAAGGGCTTAAGTAGTAAGAAAATGTTTTGAAAAGGATGATGGCAACGTATGTACAAATATGCTTACACAATGGATGTATGAATTGTTAAAAGACTGTAAGAGTTGCTAGAGGGTCTCCATAAGTCAAAATTGACTAGATGGCAGTGAGGGTTAGAGAGTTCCTTTTTTTTTTTTGGTAATCATTTCATTGGGGGTTCTTATAGCTCTATAACGTTCCATACATCAATTGTATCAAGCATATTTGTACATATGTTGCCATCATTTCCAAAACATTTTCTGCTTGAACCCTTGGTATAAGCGCCTCTTTCCCCACCTCCCTTCTTCCTAGAGAGAGTTCTGAGACAAATAAAAAAGCCAGTCTATTTTAAATGAACCAAAGCAAAAATAAATTATTTAAATATTCCTGGGAGCAGAGATGGGAGAATGAGAAGATACAGAAGCAAGAAATTGGTAAAATGTTGCTGATGAATCTGGTGGTGAGCACATGGAAGGAGGTTATCTTACTACTCTTTCTATTTTGTGCATGTCTGAATTTTTTTTCCTTTTTTGCCCTATTCCCCTGAAATTTTCCATAATAAAGTTTAGGGGGAAAATAATAGAACATACGTCTTCATCTTACCTGACTTCTTTCTGAAAGGTTTTCTCAGGAGAAAACATTAAGGTTGAAGTTCTATTGGTGAAATTATTTTTATATCCCAGTGTTTTCCCAATTCATGCCACATTTGCTTCCTTCATGACTGTGGGACTCATACTTTATTAATAAGCCCTGTACCAAAAGGCATTCTAAACTCCTAGCTAAGACTGCTTTATTGGAAGCTAAAAAATAAAAATTCAGGACAAACAGGCTGCATCAGAGAGTAAACAATAATGGTCAAGTAACTTATTTTTTAATGGATCTGACAATACAGACCCAGTCATGCCCCTAATGCCTTTGCAGAAAAGAGTAAGATCACAAAGACCGAGAGGCACAAGAGTGCACCCTGGCTCTTGGAAATGTTTTTATGTGGCAAAGACTAGCTCAATCTGGGTGAAAAGCTACAGCTGGTAATGAAAGTGGTTGCTTTAAGTAGTTCAAGCTGAGGATTTAGCTCCATTAGCAACAAGTAAAGCTTCAAGCTAACAGATCATAACCAATTTTACCGAAGTAGGGAAAGTCACTTAGAAAGGGCCTGTGAGGATTTTTAATCGAACCTTTTTAATAAATGACAGCATAGGGAAACAAAGATGGTAAGGAATATACTACAAATTCATAGAGCAAAAGCAGCTTAACTATCCTTTGTTTTTTCAATTTCATGGTCACCTATAATCTAGGTCAGTGGTTTTCAACCCTCCTAATGCTGCGATCCTTTAATACATACAGTTCATGTTGTGGTGACACCCCTAGCCATAAAATTATTTTCATTGCTACTTCATAACTAATTTTGTATTCATAACTAATTTTGTTACTGTTATGAATCAGGCGACCCCTGTGAAAGGGTCGTTCAACCCCCAAGGGGGGTCGCGACCCACAGGTTGAGAATAGCTGGTATATAGGGTTTGTGTGAGTCAGAATTGGTCCTATATATAGCACACATCATTATTTTCGTACACACACATGTAGTCGCCACCTGAAAAAAAATTATGGGACAATAGACTTATTCCAGAGTTTTTCACAAAAATGACAGAAGAAAAATTTCCTGCTGAAGAATATTCTGGGCCTATCCATTGGGCTGAATCCTAATTACCTTTCAACATGATCTGACTGGCATTTCCAACGCAGGTATTTCCCTGGGTTTTTTTTTTTCCTTTTTTCCCTCCCTTGCTTCCTAGCTTTTCTCTCACAGTTATACAGTGTTTTGGTGTTTACTAAAAAGAAGACCTAATAGTGGGATAAACAGGTACAGTGCTGGTTTATCTCATGAACTTCTCCAGTAGATATTTTCTTGTTGCAAAGCTTTGGGCCAAATGGTCAAGTTTTGTTTTGAACATTGTATTGTGGGTTCGGTGAAAGCTTATAAAGCAAATTTGTTTTCTATTGCACAATTTCTTATACACACTTTGTTTCATGACCTGAAACAAAGGCAGGAAACTGTGTGTGTGGGCAAATGCTTCTGGTCTGGTATAGTTGACTGTTCAGGTGAACATGTTTTGTTCATGAGTGTAAGTTACTGTTCATTTGATAGGCCTGTCTAGTGTTTGGCTGGAAGTGGGAATGGGTTTCAGTTCCAGATTTGAAGGAAATCTTAAGGGCTAGCGCCTTGGGGCTTCCACCAATCTCTTTTGAAACAGTAACTCTAGGCTTTTTAATGATGTTTTTATTTTGTTTTACCTTTTTTGCCCACTCTGTTCAGGACCTTCTAGTGTGATCTCTATCAGAGTGGTTGGTAGTGCTAGCCAGGTACCATCTAGTTCTTCTTGTTTCAGGGTGGTGATGGTGATCCGTTGGTCATTTGAACAAATGGTGTCCTTGAGTCTGTGGTTTTCTTCACTCTTATTTGCTCTGGCTGGGAGACCAATCGTTTTGTTATAGATGGCTGCTCTCATGCGATAGTAAGGCCTCAGTAGGCTTTCTGAACTACAGTATGCTACTTGAGTGTGTGTGTGTTTCCTGAGACCTGGTCTTCATACCTGAAGCCCAGTGCAAGTGACCCAAGTTTTAGTAGATGATACCTCATTCCCTGTATACCTATGCTGCTCTTCCTTGGGGCACACCTTTTTATAGCAAGACTGATTAAGTTCTCAAGGTTTTGTTTTTATTTTCTATTTTGGTTTACTGTTGTGTAATAACTGGGATCCGCCCTAAGGGTGAAAGTTTAAGCAATGAAGAGAGTAAGTCTTGTGTGTTGCTTATCTTTTTCTTGTGTTTCTTGGTCTGAGCGCTCAGTCATCAAAAATTAAATGGAGTGTATAAAGATCAATACCCTAGGCATTAGTAACCTGAAATGGACTAACATTGACCATTTGAATCAGACAATTATATCTACTATGCCAAGAACGACAAATTCAGGAGGAATAGCATCACATTCATCGTCAAAAATCAGAGCTTTATCTAATTGCCATAAAATCTTTTGTGTTTGTTAACTGCCTTACCTAGTAATCACCTTATATGGACTGGAATTGAGATCATTCTACTCAGATAATAGTTCACATTATTAGAAAGTCATCCCAGTTTCATATGGCTAATCTTTATTCCAAAAACCAGCTTTCTCCATTATGAGAAAAAGGCTAAGCTGTCTCAGTGTCACAGGGATGAATGCTACAGGGATAGCAAACCCTTTCCAGTTGATTTAACCTTTCAGAGCAAATTTCTGTAGATATACTCTAGAGTAGATTAAGTAGATAAAGGTCATAACTAATACTTGTGACATTTAGCCACAGACTTACCTTTCGTGTCTGTGCTGAGTAAATATTTAGTAAGTAAATTTTAAACCAACACATTCCTGTTGCGTTGACAGTAGAAATCAGGATGAGGAGTCAGTTTCTGGCTTACTGACATCGCCTCTTCTCATCCTTAGCCTACCTGTCTCCATAGACTCATTGCATCCACCTCATCACTGTCATTCAAAATAATGAACACAGGTACAGAGTACCATAGATAGGCCTTGAAAGTTCTATCCAAGGTTCATCTCGACAGGGAAAAATATCAATCGAGTCCGAGGCTTAATTCTGAGTCTTAGATATGCTTTAAGCCTTTTCTCTTTCAGTCATCAGGTCAAAAGAGGCGCAGTGACTCTACTGGTTAAATGTATCAAGAACAAAATATTAACACATAAGAGTGGAAAGGCTCTGTGAATGTGGCAGCAGGGGGGAAAGAGACACTTCAAATCCTTATCCTAAAGAACCTAGGGTCATCGAGCAAGAGGCAGGAGCGTGTTGTCTTGTGTAGTTGGAGTCACACACTTAATTCATTCAGTGTGCTTGACAGGGATTGTGAAAGTACTGTGTACACACTTAAAATTGAATTTTTTTTTTTAACAGCATCTGCAGTCAGGAGACCCATGGCAGCTGAGGTGAGTTTGATACAAGAGTGATTCAGGATTTTGATACCTTATGAAACCTTTACTTCCACCCCCGCCTCTACCCCCTTTTAGGTTTTAGAAACTAAAACTCTTAAACCTAGGCCAGATGTTTTATTTTTTTTAAAATCAAACCGTTTACTATCAAGTTTTGATTTCCTACACGTGGCAGCCCCATGTATTATGGAGAACTGCTTCATAAGATTTTCTTGGTAATTTCTTTATGGAAGCAGGTTACCAGGCCTTTATTCCAGGGTGTTACTAGGTGGGCTCAGATGGCCAACCTTTATGTTAGCAACCAGTGATAAATTGCTTATGCCACTCAAACCTGAAATTATACCACTCTGGCTTGATTGCAATTTATTATTAAGATCTCACATTTCTTGAGCATTTGTCAAATCTATCAATGACTGTGGTAAGTTCCTTTATATTGTGTATTGTCCAGTCAATTCTAACTCGTAAGGATTTTTAGGCCAGAGCAGAACTGCCCACAGGGTTTTTAAGGCTGCTCTTTTGACAGGAGAAGGCTGCTACGGCTTTCTCCCACAGAGAGCAGCTGGTGGGTTTGAACTGAAGACCTTTTGGTTAGCAGCCAAACAGTTAACCCTTAAGCTACTGGGGCACCTTTCTTTATATAGATATTGTTATTTAATCCGGAAAGCAAGTCTATGAGGTAAGTGCTATTGTTATCACTATTTTACAGTAGAGTGAGGCTTAGAGATAGTGTAACCTGTTGAAAGTCACATAATAAGTGGTAAGTCTGGAATTCAAACTTAGGCAGTCTGATACCTAACCTACTTTGTTGTTACTGACTTCCTCGACCCACACGTGCAGTGAATACAAAAAAGTGTTTCTTTTAATTACCAGAAACTGAAGATTACTATGTTTTTCTTTCCTATGTTGACTATCTTTAACTTTCTTCCTAGGAGCATTTCTTAACCCTCTTCTTGTTTCTTGCTTTCCTAAGGTTTTGTGAAGGGGGCTCAGAATGCTGACCCTTTTAGCCTGAGATGTAGATTTTTCTACCCCAAAGAGCTTTCTAGATCTGTCAGGTTATCTACTGAGGGTTTTCTGGTCCTAAGGGCCTGGCCAAGAAAGTGGAACTTGAATGTTGTCATAAAATTGTGACATCTTATTTCCTTTAGCCTTTTTGCCTCCTGCCTTATTAACTTAATGAGCATTGACATCATGAAGTGTGCCCTCCAGCCTGTTACCCTGATCGCTTAGCTTTTGGGAATAGCCTTTTAAGCTCTGCCCTCCTAGTCAACCCTGACTTAAGGGGCATTCATGTGGGTGGAAGACAAAGCCCTGTCATCTTCTTTGTATCTCGTGGAGGCACTGTGGCTGCTGTCTCAGAAGCACTGTCTTAACTGTGTCCACATTATAATTCTTGGGCTATAGAATTCTATTTAGCAGTGGCTAGTTACTTATGCTGGAGATATTTGGGTTAGGTTGAAGGTTAGAGGGGAAGAGAGAAGAAGTAATTTCTGAGAGGAAGCTAGGGGACAGTAGGTCTGTAGGACTCTGCTTTTAATTTGAATTGCTTTTGTGAACTGAGATTTATTGCATTTTCTGGGACTGATAGCCCTTCCTTTTTCTGTTTCTATTTTTCTTCAATGATACTCCTTTTTATTTCCTACAGCAGTTTTGGGAGAACCAAGAGTGAACTATGTGTCCCTTAGAATTTTTTGTCTACATTAAATCTGTGGGAAAAGCAGCACTATATGCATAGGGTTGGTCTTCAAGACCCAAACTGGTATTTTCAGTTGCCTCACATGCATTCATTCGGAAGCTGGACAATGAATAAGGAGAAAAATTGATGCCATTTAAGTTATGGTTTTAGTGAAGAATATTGAATGTTTCGTGGAATTCCTGAAGAACAAACAAATATGTCTTGGAAGACGTGCAACCAGAATGCTCCTTGGAATCAAGAAGAGGCTTTATTTCGCATATTGCTGGAGAAGGTAGTCACACTCGGGTGAAGTAGAAGGTCACTGAAAAAGAGGAAGCCCTTGACTGAGGTGCATTGGCCCAGTGGCTGCAGCCGCGAACTCCAACATGGCAACAATCGTGAGGATGGTCCAGGCCCGGGCAGGGTTTGTTCTATTGAACATAGGGTTGCAGCCGACTAGATAGCACCTACCAACAACAACCTCGAACGAGTGTGCTCAGTGTTTTTTGATTTATTTTGTTTTGATGGACCAGAAGGGTAGCTGTTTAATGTATTATGTAATCTTGACTCTCTTTCTAGGTTCCTTGTGCTTCTGGCATGCCCATTAAGAAAATAGGCCACCGGAGTGTTGATTCCACAGGAGAAACAACATATAAAAAGGTGTGTTTGGGTGAAACCCTCTCATCTTACTCCAGGAACTCAGAGGGGACAGCTCTGTTCTGTTATCCCCCACACTCTACACTATTTCTCGGTAGCTTAAGCCTTTGCACTATAGCTATCATACAACTTGAGCTTGTGAATTTCTTCCTCAAAGGATGAATTGTCTCCTATCTGTATATGTGTATTGAAATGAAAATGTTGTTAATAGGTAAATCTAGTGCTGCATACTAATTCATTGAGCTGGCGAAACTGGGTTTCCTTATTTAAGGTATCAAGTTGAAGTGGGTCCTCAAAGTCATTATTACCTGACTGTAGGGAACCATATTACTTGACAGCTCTCCTCAGGTGCTGTGTGTACATGAAATGGATAGGCAGCAACTTGGAGTGCTTTGGTTTTTATTTTTTAATTCTTTTATTCTCTCTCTCCTTAAAAAAAGTTCCATCTGGTGGATAGCGTCTAGAATATCTGCCTTTTGAGTTATATTGAACAAATGAAATCCCCACAAATCCACTACCATCAAGTGGATTCGGCTCTGGCAACCTTGTGTCATTTCTGAGACTGTAAATCTTTATGGGAGCAGATAGCCTCATTTTTCTTTTGAGGTGTGACTGGTAGGTTCGAACCACTGATATGGTAGTGCCACCAGTGCACCTTAGGCAGAGTGGAAAGGTAGTCATAATAGCCCCAAAGGCAAAATTGAACTGATAAAGTAAAGCAAGAGAGAAGCATCCTGGATAAAGTAAAGCAAGAGAGAAGCATCCTGGAGTAATCCCAACCTTTCAATTCTTGGTAAAGTTGTGGATTGTTAGGCTTCCCTAGGGACAGTATTCCGCTTACTTCTTAGCATTTGTACTTGGACCTTGTCTTGGTACAGTCCGCTGGTTTCCTAAGACTCCTGTTTTTGGCCTGTGTTAGTTTGTGTCTGTTCTCTGCCTTTATTGCATTGTCCAAAAAGCAGACATTGGACTGACCCATATTTTCAGTCAGTGACCTTACCCTGGAATAGGCTGTGAGGCCCTTATCAATTCAACAGATGTGTATTGAGCTCCTTTTACTTGTTGAACATTGAGATAAAAAGATGAGCTAGTGGTTGCTTGGGCTGCTAACCACAAGGTCAGCTATGTGAAACCCCCAACTGCTCTGTAGGAGAAAGATGAGGCTTTCTACTTCCGTAAAGGTGTGCAGTCTCAGAAACCCACAGAGGCAGTTCTCCTCTGTCCTCGGGACGCTACAAGGTGGAATAGACTCTGACAATGAGTCTGGTTTGGTTTGATCTGGTCAGTTAGAGAGACAAATACATAAGTAATTTGTTGTAATTTTAATACCCAGTGAGGACTAGATAGAAATACAGATAATGTTGGATGGGCATTAGAGACGAGGAATACACTTTAGAGCAAAGTTATCTCATGGAACTTTTTACAGTAATTGAAATGTGCTCTATTTGTGCTAAGTGGTAATCTTGAGAAATGTGACTAGTAAGGCTGAGAAAGTGAATTTAATTGTTATTTTTTTAAATGTCACATCATGGGTTGAAAGTGGGATTTTTGTATTTCTGTTTTTAGAATTGCCATAGTATAATAATTCTAAATACAAATATTTCTTCCTCAGAAATTGAGTTTTTCATGCAGTCTTCCTCAGGAGTTCTTTTTGCCATTCCACTGTCTTTGGGCCATTCATCAAGCCCAGTCTTAGAGAAGCTGATGCTTCGTATCCAGGTAGTCAATCAGATAATTGGTTAATTTTTAGTTGCATTCTATGCTAGCTGAATAAAATGTTTAGAGGGCCACAGATCCCTGGGGGCAGGAAACTAAGGAGTAAGATTGAAGATGGTTCCCTCAAAACAATGTTTCTCCCAAGATTAGATGTAGAACTTGCTGTGTAGGCACGCTAACAGGAAGGCACACCTTGCTCTACTGAGGCTGGTCTGCATTCCCCATCTGTGCTTCACTGCCAGTACAAAGCCCTGCGAGGAGGAAGTACTGGGAAAACATTTGCTTTCAAGTCTGCCTGCTAGCTCTTCCCTCCTGGGTCTTTGTTGGTATGGGGAAACTCAATACTAGAACGTTTCTTCTCCTTTCTGTTTCTCAGACAACCTCATCAGCCTTGAAAGGTGCCATCCAATTAGGCATTACTCACACTGTGGGGAGCCTAAGTACCAAACCAGAACGGGATGTCCTCATGCAAGATTTCTACGTGGTGGAGAGTATATTCTTCCCCAGGTACAAAGATTAATGTCTTGGGAAATGTAGCTTCCCCAGGGCAGTTTTAGGGGTCCAGGCATAGCTAATTTAGTCACCTGCTTAGTCCTTAACCTGATTTTTTTCCCCCTTAAGCCTGATTTTAATGCAGCTAGACAAATTAAGGTGATGTGGGACTGGAGAGTTTGGAGAGCCGATGCTGTCTCCTAGATCCTTTCGTGAGCCTCTAGCCTATAGAATGAATTCTAGCAAATTAATGCATTACTATATATATATACTCAAGTATAAGCTGACCTGAATATCAGCCAAGGCACCTAATTGTACCACAAAACTGCATAAAAAATGTGCTGAAAAACTCAGCTTATACACGAGTTATATGATAAGTAGGAGATAAAATGAATCTTCTGGACCTGTGACTTAATTCTCACACTGTGTCTTTGTCTCAACATTTAAGTAACTGACCTAATCCCATTGGTTATGAAAGCAGGGATGTATTAGCTTTCCTTTGGATGACTCTGAATGTCTTGGGCAGGGGGCGGGGAGGGGCAGACTCCCTGGATGACAGAGACAGGTATATTAGGACTTTTGTCTGTTTAATCCCCCAGCGAAGGGAGTAATCTGACTCCTGCTCATCACTACAATGACTTTCGTTTTAAGACATATGCACCCGTTGCCTTCCGCTACTTTCGGGAGCTATTTGGCATCCGGCCCGATGATTACTTGGTAAGTTTCTAGAAATCAGGACCCCATGACGCTTAGGGGATTATTCCCAAAGGAAGACACCCACGGCCAATCTCGCTCCAGTTTTTCTTTAGAATACAACTGCATCTCTAATGTCTCTGACTCTCATACTCCGTTCTCTCTGGCCAGTACTCTCTTTGCAGTGAGCCTCTGATTGAACTCTGCAACTCTGGGGCCAGCGGCTCCCTTTTCTACGTATCCAGTGACGATGAATTCATCATTAAGACGGTCCAGCATAAAGAAGCGGAGTTTCTCCAGAAGCTGCTTCCGGGATACTACATGGTGAGGGGAAAGAAGCCTAGCCTGGCTGCCTGTGCTGCCCACTCCTGGACAAGTCTGGGCACAGAGCAATGTCAGTGCTTCTGTCCTGAGAACCTAGTCTATTTTTGTACTTGTTACATCATCTCTCTTGCCTCTCAGTGGCTAGAAGGATTTTATCTGTCCTATTTTAAGTGTTATTTCACTTAGAGAAGGCTTAGTGACATTTAGCTCCTAGATCAGGGGTCCTCAAACTTTTTAAACGGGGCCAGTTCACTGTCCCTCAGACCCGTTGGAGGGCAAGACTACAGTTAAAAAAAAAAACTATGAACAAATAACTATGCACACTGCTCATATCTTATTTTGAAGTTAAAAAACAAAGATGGGAAAAAACACCTGGCGGGCCAGATAAATGTCCTTGACAGGCTGCATGTGGCCCGCGGGCCATAGTTTGAGGACGCCTGTACTAGATCATAGGTTCCCAGACTTATTTGGCGTGCTTCCCCTGTTATGAAAAGAATTACTCAGCACCTGCATAGCAGTTAAAAACTTTTGTACTGTAGCCCACAATCCAGGATACAATGAAGGTGCCTGCTTTTACAGCTCTCCTCTTTCCCCCTCCCTGGTCCCCTGGCTCATTTTATTGCCTATCCCCGTCCTCTGTCCCCCACCCCCAAGGAATGGAATCACTCACTTTGTGATACACTGCCCTATATAGTGGCATAAGGTGGGTTATTTCCATTGATAGTGTATTTGCTCTCGTTCTGACTGATAAACTTTTGGAGGTGCTAGATAGTACAGGTTTTACCTGTACTCTCGCCAGGGTAAAGGTCAAGACTCTTTCAACCCTGTTGAATAAATAAGACTCATACATTTAGAAGCTTTACTGATGACTGTGTTGGACCTGTGGCTCGGCTCAGTGGTGATTCAACCATTGAGGTCAATATATTGAGGAGTTTTTAACACATCGTGTGGGCTCATTTCAGACAGACTGTGCCTGAGTCCAATGTAGGAGACTAAACGAGCTAGCAGCTTTAGCTCTTGAGTTAAGTGAGAAGAGCTAACTTTCTTTCCTTTGTGGTTTTGTGCTCTCAGAACCTCAACCAGAACCCTCGGACATTGCTGCCTAAGTTCTATGGATTGTACTGTGTGCAGGCAGGTGGTAAGAACATTCGAATTGTAGTGATGAACAATCTCTTGCCACGATCAGTCAAAATGCATGTCAAATATGACCTGAAGGGCTCAACCTACAAACGGCGGGCTTCTCAAAAAGAACGAGACAAGCCTCTCCCTACCCTAAAAGACCTGGACTTCATACAAGACATACCTGATGGTCTGTTTTTGGATGCTGACATGTACAATGCTCTGTGTAAGACCCTGCAGCGTGACTGTTTGGTAAGTTTCTCGTATTTGCCTTTTTTAGACATCAAAAATCTCAAATCACTAAAACAGCCTGTTAAACTTCACATATTGGCTCCTCTGTAGCTTTATTTATTAAGTTTTTATTGTAAAGTAGATGAAAGTTTACTGAGTAAATCACAGCATACATTCAATAGTTCATATACAGTTTGTCTCACCTCATCCATTGCCAACCCCTCAAGGTACCCTCACTTACCCGCTTTTCCCTGGTTTCCAGTTGCCACTCCTCCTTTCCTAACGTTCTGAACTCTGTCCTTGGGGAAATACTGCCTTTTTAAAATCTGAAATAGTTGATAATTCTAATAGACTACAGATTTGGGAAATCCAGCTTCACTTGAGCCTTCTGTATTGCTCATCAATCAATTTCCTATTTCTCTCAACAGAGATTTCAGATGTTTGGCACTCTTTTCAACATTTTCCAACTCCCCGTCTCCCCTTGTTTTTCAGGGAAAGGGTCCACCTTTCTATCTTGTTCCATCCCTTTGTCCTGCTCTATTACCAGTTACTCATGTATCTACACTTAAAACCATTCTAGCCTCCTTTCTCCCCAGCTTGAGCTCTCGATCCATTCTTCATGTTCTCACATCACTTATTTCCTTTTTCTCATCTTCAACCACCGACCACTCCATTGCTCATCTTTCTTTCTTATCTCTCTTTCAGGCCACAGTCCATAGGCTTCTGTTGTGACCACTTCCATAAACACTGCCACACCTGTGACCACCTAGATGTCAAAGTCGTAAACTTTTGGTCATTTGAAGTTGGTTCCTTCTACTGGACACACACCCTGTTGGCTCTGTGACACCTTTCACAGTCTCTCTTTCCACAGCTCGCACTTGCGTTCCTCAGACTGCTTTTGCAGTGATCTCCTCCTTTCTTAAGGCTGTTTTTCTCTGCCCTCCTGTGTTCACTCTACATCTGCATCAGGGTGGTTCTTATTTCAGTTACTCAACTTTGGTTGCAAGGACGAGAGGTTTACTCAGGGTTTTTCAAACTATACCTGAGAATCAGTCCTGTGCTCTCTTGCTTTCTAACTTCACCCTCCTACTCAAAAACTCTGGCTGAGTTTTTTGGAGCTAATGGGAGTGTTGACAACTTTAGGGTACAGTTTATGCTCTTTATCATGACAAATCAGATCTATGATTGATTGCCTTACATCTGTCACCCTCTCTAATCTACCACTCGTATTCCTTGTGTTTTATGTTCCACCAATAGCAAATCATGCTTCCCTGCAGGTACCATATTTTATAATGACTCTGGGCCTTGATAATACGCTTTTCTTCTGATTGCTTATTTGGACTTCTTTTTGCTCCCATTTATCTTCTACAAACCTACTTATGAGTCACTACCTGGTCTTCTCTATAGTGCTTTTCATTCTGTAATTACATCTATTGTATGTATTCGTCTTTAATGTATTTACATTAAGTTATAATATCCTTGAGACCAGGAACGCTCTCACGTACTTTTAAATATCCATAATGAGGCACAGTGTTTACACATGATGGGAACTCAGTAATCTTGAAATGAATTGAAACTGATAATACAAGATCCTCCAACAGATGTCCTCTCTCATGATATGTCCTCTTAGTGGACTTTCCTTGTGTATTCTTTACAGCACAAATATACAAGGGGGTACCCCCCCCAAAATGGAATGTTTTTTCCAAAGCTGTGTAATTTAATTTTTTTTTACAAAACAACCTTATCGCCTTCAAAGTATTCTCCATTACATTTAATACATTTGACAAATCTCCATTCTTGGAAACATTTTTCAGACTCATCTGTTTGGATGCCTAATAGCACCTCCCTCATTTTTTTCTTCATGTCTTCTACCTCATCAAATCACTCCTTTTATGTCCCTCTTCATTCTTGGAAACTAAAAGAAGTCACGCTGAGCAAGACCAGGTGAGGAAGGCGTGTGGGGCAAGAGAGGCATGCTGGTTTTTTGCCAAATCCCGGCGCAGCGAGGTGTCTGTGTGAGCAAGTGCATTGTCATGGTGGCAAAACCAGTGCCTTGCCCTGCCCCCTCCCGCCCAAGTCTGCCACAAATCAGGCCTTTTTTAAAAATCATTTTATTGGGGGTTTCTTACAAATCTTATAACAATTCATCCTTAAATAGTATTAAGCACACTTGGACATATGTTGCCATCAACATTTCCAAAACAATTTCTACTTGAGCCCTTGGTATCAGCTCCTCATTTTTCCCCTCTCCCTCCCCTACACTCCCACCCTCACGATTCCTTGACAATTATTGTTATTTCGTGTCCTACACTGTCCGTTGTCTCCCTTCACCCACCTTTCTGTTATTCATCCTTCTTTGGAAGGGAAGGCTATATAAATCAGGCCTTTTTTGTTGCACGCAATCTGTTAGGCAATCTTTTCAGAACCTCTAAATAGAAAGCTTGCTTGATTAACAACCTGACCTGGTCGAATGAGCTCCAAATTCACTATGAGTCAACATTTTTGTCTGTTCAGGAAGTTGACAGTCTCCAGAATGAGGTTTGTCACCAGTCAACATTTTACGTTTTTTGAAACGAGAAAACCACTCGTACACTTGAGTTTTTCCCATAATGCTGTCTTTGTATACTGTGTTCAACATCACAACAGTTTCTGTGGCATTTTCCCCATGCTTAGAACAGCCGCATGCTGTTCTCTCTTAAATTGGCCATCACAAAAAACGAGGTTTGAGTGAAACTGCTTTTATGGAAAAAATTCACTGACCAGAGAGAACCTTCCCAGGCAACGCTACTGGGTGCACTAACTCAGAGCGAGTTGCCTGATGCTCGCTTAGCAGGGAAAATGAGTACTATGAAAGCTCCACCTAGCGGAGCTATTGCCCCTTTTTTGGGGTACCACGTACTTTTTCTTTTGAGAATATGTTGTTTCCATGAAGTGAAACATAAAACAAATAAAGCAGGGCTTGTGGGCTAGGCAGGGGAGCTTAAAAAAATAATACTCAGATACTCAAATGTTAGGTCCTCTCAAGTTGGTTCTGATTCATAGCAACCTTGTGTACAAGAGAGCAGAACACCCCCTGGTCCTGTGCCAGCCTCAGGATGCTTCTTAATGTTTGAGCCCATTTTTGCAGCCACTGTATCAGTCCGTCTTGTGGAGGACTTTCACCCTCCACTTTACCAAGTGTGACTTCAGAGAGTGTGCTCGAGAGGGAAGGTGTCCATAACGAGTACTGTCACCTTACCCACTGCCATTGAGTTGATTCTGCGTTTTTCCCTTGGAGCAGCTAGTGGGCTTGAACTGCCGACTTGCAGTTAGGATCCCAACACTTCGCATGTAGCCTCACCAGAGCTCCTTAAAGAGTGGCATGAGGAGGTTAATTGACTCTTCTCCAAGAAACAGTAGGAACAAAGGGTAATCCTGTAGTTAGTGTTGAAGACTCACAATAAAGAATAACTGTATCATGAGAACTGTGAGATTGTGACAAAAGTTCGCATACTTTCCAAGTCTTTGATTGTGGTCTTTCCTCCCATTAGGTACTTCAGAGCTTCAAGATAATGGACTACAGCCTTTTGGTATCCGTCCACAACACAGATCATGCACAACGAGAAGCAGTAGGCAGTGAAGCACAGAATTCAACTGACACTCGAAGACCAGCCCCCCAAAAGGCTCTGTATTCCACAGCCATGGAATCCATCCAAGGCGAGGCTCGACGGGGCGGCACGATGGAAACTGATGACCAGTAAGTGGGTTCAAGGGTATGAGAAAGGAAAGCATAAGTTGACCGCACTTTTTCTTAAGAGAAGGGCCCAGCTTCTGGGAAGAAGTAACCCTGAGTTAGCAGGTAAGTCAATAGCATCAAGCAGTAGAATCAGCTTTAACACTGCAAAAGGAAAAGATGTCTTCAATTCTTTTACGTGGTTTCATTTTTTTTAAAGGTACCCCATGGTATGATTCTCATAAAGAGTCTATTAGTAGGCATATTAAGATGTCAATGTATTGGGCCTCTCCTCAAGTCCTCCCTCAACACAAGAACACTTTGTTCTAATAACCTGGCATTCTGTGGTGCTCACCTTCCCTGACAGGAACGCTGAAGACAAAGTAGGTGCATAAGCAAATGTGGTGAAGAAAGCTGATGGTGCCCGGCTATCAAAAGATATAGTGTCTGGGGTCTTAAAGGCTTGAAG
>NW_022109704.1:2067874-2084260 GCF_000313985.2 Echinops telfairi | reverse complement strand
GGGGAAAAATGAGGACCTAATGCCGGGGGTTTAAGTGGAGAGGAATGTTTTGAGAATGATGAGGGCAATGAATGTACAAATGCGCTTTACACAATTAATGTGTGTATGGATTGTGATGAGTTGTATGAGCCCCTAATATAATGATTAAAAAAAAAAGATGTGAATATACTTAGTTGGGAGAGCTTCTCAAAATTACGGTGCTAGGGTGATTTTGCATTCTTTTTTGGTAAAGCTGAGGTGGAGCAGCAGGTATGTGAGATTGGAGAGAAGTTACTGTACATTCTCCAGAGCGGTCCTTTGGGTAATGGGGAGAATCCTGTTCTTCCCCTGCTTATGGGAAATGGTAAGAGCTGTATTCTGTGTCTCTCCCATGTGTTTTGACTCAAGCTTAGAAGAAGCCTTTACCTGCTAGTCAAGATTGTTTTCTTACCATTTCCTTCTTGTCTTTCCCAGTATGGGTGGCATCCCTGCCCGGAATAATAAAGGGGAAAGGTTACTGCTTTATATTGGCATCATTGACATTCTACAGTCGTACAGGTGAGGAGCATGTGGGTCTCAGATTGGGGGCAGGGAGGAAGGCTAACCCTTCACGGGTCTCCTGTAAACTGGTTTGTCAACAAGTTCTTCCTGAAGCAAGAATCCCGAGTGGTTGTCTACATCATGGAGTTTCAAGTGATAGTTTTTTTCCTTGATGTTCTTCTCCCTTGGGCTTCTTCACTCTGCCATCTCCCCAAACATGACATATCCCTTCTGTGGAAAGCTGAGTCAGTCCCCGGAAACACCAGGGTAGAATACGCCATCTGTCTGACTCTTCTGTGACAAACCTGTGAGATGAGTCATACTCCACATTGGGACATAGCTAGAAACACATTCCCCTTCTACAGAGGAAAAACAAGAAGAGCACTGTGTTCTGTAAAAACTATTAGCCTGTGCAACTAAGCGGCAGTGAATGATGATGAGGGAGGAGCTGGAGCCAGCTCTGCTGTATATATAAGATTTCAGGTTCCAATGAGCACCGGGCAATAGGTGATTCACTGACCGAGAGTATGCTCCAACTTTAACTCCCCTTTCTAGGTTTGCCTGTCCACCTGTCAAGCTCTTGCTTTACAATTGGTATTCTTGTCTCTCACTTGCCAGTGGCATTTTGACTAACCTCTATCCAGGGGTGTTAATTGACTTAAACCTAGAAACAGCATTGTTCTCCATGCTGAACAAACTCTAACATGCCTTTTCTTTGGAAAGTCAACTTATCATAGAGTACTTTCTTTTTAAGTTCTCCCACTACTACTATCCCTCTAGTCTTCTAAAATAGAAAAATACGAGGGCAATTCATTCAAAAACATTGTGAATGCTTCATAGAAGTTTTTCTTGGCAGGTTTATTAAGAAGTTGGAGCACTCTTGGAAAGCTCTGGTACACGATGGGGTAAGCAGCAATCAGCTGGAGACTCCTCTTCCGTTCTGCCTCCCTTCCTCTAGCTTTCCCTCAGTTCCTTCTGTTTAGTCCTTAACCCTTTCATCCGTGAAGTGGTCTCAATGTAGTGGGAAATGGCTCTTAGACTACTGCTCTCTTGGAGAGCTTTCCGTCTCTAACCCCACAGCTGTCCCTCTGTTCTGCAGGACACCGTGTCAGTGCATCGCCCAGGCTTCTATGCTGAACGGTTCCAGCGCTTCATGTGCAACACAGTGTTCAAGAAGATCCCCTGTAAGTGGCTTCTACCAGATGACCCCCCAAGGGCTCCCTTCCCCCAAGAAATGGGGGGCAGGACACCTTTGTCAGAGAGCTGTCAAGGCCAAAGGCCTCTTCTCCTGCTCCACCTACATCCTGTGAGAGCTGCTGCCCATCCTTGTGTCTGTTGCTCTGTCGGTCCCCGTCGTTTCCAAGTTGCTGCTTTCCCCCTGGCTCTCCCTACATGTGCCATTGAGGTGAGGGGCGCTTCTCGGGGAGCTAGAGGGACTGCAGGATCAGACATTTGTGGGCAGAGATGAGCAGGGATATGGCCAGTGTCTTACTGTTTGTCTATAATCCTAGTAGGGCTGAGGACTTCTCAGATTAGACTCAAGCTATTGGAGAAGCATTTTCTGATTTCTGCTTAGGGGCTGGGAAGTGTTAGTATTGTTCTATTCAAAGCTCCCATGCTGCCTTCCACTGGCACATTCCAACTCCTCATCTCATCATGGGCATCAGCTTTCCCTCGGGAAGGCAAGAACCTAGACATGCCAGACAAACCTAAGAAATGTGGAAAAACGCCTTCCGAAGCCTTTTCTAAGTGGTGTGTAAGTACCGGTACTGAGGACAAGTGAAAATAAAAGAGTTATCTTTGTCAGGTTTCACTCGCAGATCCTGTTAAAGGGAATTATGGGACAGAGGACATTTTATCAGGTTGACACATCCGTCAAGGTTACAAGTGGTATGAGTGGGGAGATGTGTTTGTGGCTTCATTCCTCTGGGCTTTCTGCTCCTTACCAAAGTGAATGAACTGAGACACTCTATTCCTAGAGAGTAGCTCCTAAAGCCCATCTTTGTGGCAAGTCTGGGTGCTTGTTGGGACACTGGTGGTGTGTGTCTGTGTCTTGGTGATGGTTTCTGCGGTGGGTGTTAAGTAGGCTCTCTCTTTCCCTTTTGAAGTGAAGCCTTCTCCTTCCAAAAAGTTTCGGTCTGGAGCATCTTTCTCTCGGCGAGCAGGCTCCAGCGGCAACTCCTACTGCCAGCCAGCAGTCTCTGGGGAACACAAGGCCCAAGTGACCACAAAGGCGGAAGTGGAGCCAGGTCAGCGCCAGGAGTGGGGTCCCCGTGTAATGGGTACCCCCTTCCTTCCTTCTGTTTAACTAACAAAGATTCTGCTCCCCTTTCCTGTCCAGGAAAAATCAAGTTGTTGCATGTTTGCCTTGATTCCTCCCTACCCCATTTTCTTCTCTGTAATATTTATTGATTTTCTTCTCTTTTTTAGGGGTCCCCCTCGGTCGCCCGGATGTTTTACCTCAGACTCCACCTATGGAAGAAACCAATGAGGAGTCGTTTATTTCGGACCCCAGCTGCACACCTGTAGCTGGACAGGATTTGCACATGCTAGCTGCAAGGTTGGTACCCTGTTCCTTTTGTTCAGGTGCATACCATCAAGAAAGATAGAGTGTTTTTGGTTTTTTTAATCATTTTATTGAGAGCTCTTACAATGCTTATTACAATCCATACATCAGTTGTATCAGGAATATTTGTACATATGTTGCCATCATTCTTTTCTAGACAGTTACTTTCTATTAAGCCCTTGGTATCAGCTCCTCTTTTTTCTCCCCTTCTCCCCCCACCCTCGTGACCCCTTGATAGGTTATAAATTATTATTATTTCCATGTCTCACACTGATCACTGTCTCCCTTCCCCCATGGTTTCCGTTGTTCTTTCCCCTGGAGATAGAGTTTTTTCCTAGGGACCATTATTTGTCTTTCTCCTCTCATCAGATTTGTACAGGTTCACCTTTTTAAAAAAAAATCATTTTATTAGGGGCACATACAACTCTTTTTTCTTTTTTATAATTTTATTAGGGGCTCGTACAACTTTTACCACAATCCATACACACATCAATTGTGTAAAGCACATTTGTACATTCATTGCAGGTTCACCTTCTTAACTCATTTTTCAACATTTAGAAAAGTATGACAACATCTCTATTATTTTAGAATTAGTGGGAAGCCTTCATATGAGAGCTTTTTTGGGGGGCGGTTGACTCAGTCAAAACAGCCCAGCTAATCTTCATTCTGTTGAGTTCAATGAAGGTTCTTGTTCTTAGCTTAGGATTTTTAAGTCTGGAGAGATTTCCTGGACAGTAAAAACAATGAATAATCAACATTACAAAAGGTTCCAGCAGATAGATTGTGGCTTAATTTTGTTCCCTGTGTGAACAAGGAATATTGCTGCCGCAGTGCTTAAACACTAACTGAAAAGTCAGAGGTTCAAATACACCATCCCACTCTGGGTTTAAAAAGGAGCAGTTATCCGTAAAGATTTGCAACCTGAGATACCCTTTGGGGCAGTTCTACTCGGTCCTATAGGGTTGATAAGAGAATTGACTTGATGGCAGTGGGTTTATGGTGTGAGTTACCCATTGCATCAAATAAATTGCCCACAAATGTTATGATTCAAAATAACTAACTTCATAGTATCTGGGGGGTCAAGATTCTGGCACAATTTAAGCTTTGCCCTCAAGTTCTCTTAGGACATGTCAGTCAGGTCAGGGCTATTGAGTCTGAACTGAACTGAACTGACCTGACCTGAAAGAGGGTTTGCTGTTCAGCTCGCTTATGTACTTACTGCCAGGACACATTTCCTTGTAGGCAGTTGGACTGGGAGCCTATTGCTTAGTTTGCCAAATGGCCCTCGCCGTAGTACATCTCAGAACCTTATCCAAGTTCCCTTAGCGAGTGAACTAGAAACACCTAAGCAGAAACCACGGTCTTTTTGTAATTCGGTTTCAGAATTAACATCCCATCTCCTGTACTGCATTCTCTTCACTAAATCTAGCCCACGTTTCAGAGGAAGAGATTGCATAGTGTTGCGTATAGCAGGAGCATTGGGGAAGCTGTCACAGCCTACCCTCTATTTCCCAGTGATTCACATCCCTCCCATGTACAAAACATGCCTTTGCAAGCCTTCCAGAAGTCTGATACAGCATCAGATCCAAGTGTAGATGAGGCTCCTGGCTGAAGCTCCTTAGTCCAGCTCCTCTAATACAGTACTCCTTCATGTGTGGACCTGTGAAACTAAAGGACACGTTGTCTGCCTTACATGCAACCAACCTGCAGTAGAGGGCTAAGACAGGCCTAAGATAACTGCTATACACATTCACGTGTAGGAGGGGCAAAGAGAGGCACAAAGGAGTCATTGATCCTTAGCAATTCTGAAATCCAGAAAATGTTAGACATTCACT
This sequence comes from Echinops telfairi, assembly GCF_000313985.2. Classification (NCBI taxonomy): domain Eukaryota; kingdom Metazoa; phylum Chordata; class Mammalia; order Afrosoricida; family Tenrecidae; genus Echinops; species Echinops telfairi. The sequence goes on along the minus strand of NW_022109704.1, from coordinate 2,079,340 downwards.
GGTAAATCTCACCTGCTGAACATCGTTCTCCTGGTTTCTGAACGGACACTCTGGGCTCTGGGTTTTGCCCTCTGGCTCACCCTTTGTGCCAGGCTGTGTTTCCCATCTGCCTTCCTGCCAGGATTTGGTGGGCCCTCCAGACTCCCTTCACTTCCTACTGTTCCTATTTTGGGGAGCCTGAATGTCACACGAGTGGCTGGTGGTCAGCTGCTCATCTATAGGTTGGCATTTTGAACCTACCCAGCTGGCAAACTGCTTCTGTAAACATGGTAGTCAAGAGCATCTGTGGAATAGTTCTGTTTTGTCACATCTGGGGATGACCATGAGTCAGAGGGCTGCGGCTCTGGCTTGGTTTGGTTTTCCTCTTCTATTGTAGTACAGGTTGGCAGTGTTTCTTCTGTTAGAGTTCTCTCCACACTGTTGTGGGTTCCTGTACATTTCATTGGATTTATTCTATTAGACAAACCTGTACTCACAAATCTCTTCCTGGTAAGCTCTAAACTTCTGAAAGACCCTGTTGAGCAGTTGAGAGGATTTGAGAGCGTAATCTCTGAATGGCCTTTTTGATGACTGAATAGTATTCAGAGGCACCATCTTTGAGTTTTCTGAGATCTTAATAAAATATTTATAGTCAATCTCTCAGCTTCATTTTCAGACCACATTTTTCTAGGACTGCCCTGAATTGGATCTTTATTAAAAACCCACTTTTTAATTTTAGAATAATTTGCCATCTGGAGATGCTGAGAATTTTCCAGACCATCAAGTCCTGGCTCCGAGGTTGTTGGTCCAGCCCTTGCTTCAATCTACCTCCTTCCTCTCACGTTTCACTGTAAATCTCCAGAGGAAACCACGCGGCACTTTGAACACTCTGCTTGGAAGTCTCCTTAGCTAAATTACTCAGTTCATTAGGCACATATTTACTTTCCTTATCTCTTCAAATAGCATTGTTGTAAAACTCTTTGCTACTGCATGATGGGGATCTCTTTCCCTCCAATTTCATGACCGTTTTTTTCTTACTCCTTCAATGCCTCACTAATAAGCCCCCTGAAATCCAGAATTCTGTTGTGTGTTCAGCTTTCACATAAATTGCTCTCTAAGCCCACTTCCCTTGTCCAAAGCCATCCTTACATAATATATTCCTTTTTTTAAAAAAATGTATCATTACAGAATTCAATCACCTCCAGTAGAATTGTACAATTGCTACCACACTGTTTCCACCATTTTTTTTCCTACATGGACACCTTGACATCGTCTCCCCTTAACCCCTCCACCACCACTAACTCCCCCCCACCCACCCCCACCCGAAATCCTTACTCTAGTTGCTGTGTCTATAGGTTTGTCAAGTCCGAGTTTCATATACCGAACAACGGAGGAACATCAAACACACAACACCTCTGAGATACACTGTACTGTGAGCAAACAAAGACCAAACCAAACAATACAGAACATTTTGGAAACCAGATCAGATCCAGCGCACATCATAGGGGAGGTCTGCTGACAAAGTTTTAACTGCTCAAGTCAGATTTATGCCTTTAATTTTTCTATACTCATCTCTCTAACGCACTGTTTAGGATAGAGGGAGTTCTCAGGAGGTTTTATTTCCTATGTAGTTCCACAAATGCTGACATAATATATTCTTATTATTGCAGCACCGTACATTCAGTTACTAAATTCTGTATTATCTATTGTTGCATAACAAATTACCCTAAGGGTTAACAACTGAGTACAACAAACATTATCTTACAGTTTTTGAGCATCAAGAATCTAGGTGTGGCTTAGCTGGGTGCCTTTGGCTCGGGGTCTCAGGAGATTACAGTCAAACTGTTCATTTAGACATCCATCTCATTTGAAGGCTCACCTGGGGACAGAATTCAGTTCCTTGTAGGCCCTTGGTACTCTTAGTTCATTGTCAAGTGACCCTCTGCACAACCTTGATTGATGTTAGTATGTGAGCTAGCTTCCCTTCTTGGTGGGCAAACGAGAGAGAAGTGAGAGCATGAGCCCAAGTGAAAATGACACTGTTTGTTACCTGTTCTTGGAACCGACATCCCATCCCTGGTGCTGCCTTCTGTTCATTAGGAAAGAGCCACAAATGGCCCACCTGGTAGAGGGGAGTGGCATGAAGGCACGAGTGCCCGGAAGGAGCCCTGGTGGCACAGTGCTTAAGCACTTGGCTACAAGTGGCAGGTTGGCATCTTGGACCTTCCAGCTGTTCTGCAGGAGAACGTTGTGGCAATCTGCTTTCATAGAGGTCAGAGTCTTGTGGGGCAGTTAGTTGTCCTCTGCTCTGTAGGGTCGCTCTGGGTTTTGGCCTGATTTCATGTGACTGTCAGGAGGCAAGGGTTACTAGTGGTCACCTTAGAGGCTTCCAACCGTGCTGCGGATTGAAGACAGGAAGGCTACTAGGAAGTCATTCCTCATGCTCGAGAAGCTAATGAATTCATGCGTAGTTCCTTAACCACCCTTTCTGAGTTGATGAGATTGATTCTGAGATGAAAAATGGAGTAATAGCTTAAGAATTGACATAAGAGGAGAACCCTTTTTTCCTATTCTAATTTTTCATCTCTTCTTGCCCCCACCCCTACCTTTTAGTTCATCCCTCCTGGAAAAGCTTGAAATTACAGAGTCAGAGTTCTCCCATGTGAGTATGTGATAGGGCTGTGGGGAAGGTGAATGCTTCAAAGGGTTGAGGAGGACCACTGGTGGAATGGAGCGCAGGATTTGTTGGCCAGGGTAGAGGGACTGGGTGCCACCTAAATTATTTTTATTCTGTACATTTTATACCTTTGTGTTTGGAAACAGGCTGAAATAGAAGAAAACTGCTAGCCATGTAGAAATAAATTATCTTGAAATTGCCCACTCCTTCCTCTCTCACTCATTGCCCTCCCCTGTCCTTAACATGGCCTCTTCTCTCTTCAGTGAGCGTAAAGCCTCAGCAAACCTGGAATAAGACTTCACCACCTCTATGGCCCCAGCAGTGCTGAGTTTCTTCTTGATCATCGAAAGAAAGAGGAGTGTCATGGAGTCCAGAGGAGCTTGCTCCCTCGCGCTCTCCTGCCTGAAGAAGAATCTCCTCTCCCCCTCCTCCTCCTCGTGAATGGGCACCAGTGCCTTGGACAGTTGAGGACAGCAGCTCTCCTCTTCGCCAGAGCGGGTGACATGCATTTCCAACTGGCTCGTGTTGGCTTCCACGACTGATTGTTCCAACCCTCTTGTGTGTACGGGAAGTGGGGTGCCAGACTTGGTTTTCTTCCCCCTCATCCACTGTTCACCAGGAGGTGGACTCCTAACCCCTCAGGACAGACTGGCTGGCACATTATCCTATCTTAGCTCTTTCCCGAAGAATCCCTGCAATCTTCAGAAAGGTTTTTGGTGGCATGAAGGTCTTTAACCACCTCCAAACCTTTATTTATTTTACTTAAAAAATTTTTTCTTAAAGGAAAAAAAAAGTGCACAGCACACATTTCAACTGAAGACTATTTCAGATCAAAAGTATCAGAGAGCTGAGTATGTGTGTTCACAGGACCCCCTTCGAAGAGCCCGGTGTTCAGGAAGCGGAAGTGTGGTATTTGCTCTGCCAGGAGCCTTTCTCCTTTCTTGCCTCTCTGGATGGATTTGTTAGGGCTGAAGGAATGGAGAGAGTGGGACCTGGGGTAATTTTTACCCCTTTTGTTAAAACAATGGGGCTAAGAAATAGCTCCCTTTCTAGGCAGGACCTTAGTAACTGCCAAGCCATCATGATTATTACTGTTTTGCGATTTGAAATGTATTCTGCTTGTTTTTCTAAATATAAAGACTTATCAAAGGAATTGTACAGCCTCTCCAAAGGAGATCTCCTCTTTGTTCTTCCCCTTTTGTTCCCACAGTGTTCTGCTGTTTGTGAAGCTGAGGGGGAGGGACACCTGTGTCAGTGGAGCAGGCAGTCCAGATTTTATGAAGTGCGAGACTATTTTCTTAAACTCGTGGGGAGCCAGCAGACTCTTGCCTTGGGTGAGGTCAGTGCTCTGCCACATGCCCTGTCCCCTCTCTTTGTGCAGAAAAGGTTAAAATGGGTTAAGTAAATCCTCTCCAAAGGTGGTGGTCCTTCATCAGGTGGACCCGCCCACTTTGGTCAGGAAGAGCGGGGGGCCATGGCACCTCAGGCAGATTACTGAGCTCCCATATTATCCTCTGTCTCCCCACCCTGCCTTGACATAGGTTAGTCTGTACCCTGAGTAACTGTCTATATTAGACACCTCCAGCCAGTTTCTGGCTGCCTGTCTTTGCTGCCGTGTTCTTTTTTACAAGAAGGAAAGAAACAGTTCTTGCTATTTTTTTTTCATAATGTACTATTTATGATGTATTTAAGTGTTTCATTCAGGACAGAGTTCTGTAGGAGTGGGAGGGAATATGTGAGGGAGGACTGGGTCTTAGGGAAGGGAATGAAGTATCAAAATTTTTATGAAATGTCACTATTTGCCTCTTTGTATTGTTCAGAAATGGCAAATGCAATATAAGTGATAAATATCTGGTTTTAATGTATTAAACTTTTATCAGTTATTTAGACGCTCTGGTGTCTTCCTACTTTGTGTTTTTGTTTTGTTTTGTTCCTGCCCTTACTGTCTGTCCCCACCTCCAGGCTGTTCATGTTGCTCAATGAAAGTTGCATCCTTTCCAAGACCCCTGAACTCCGCTTTAGTCTAGCTTGGCTACCTCCCAGGATGCACCCCACCATCCTAACAATGTGAACTTGACAAGGAAAATCTGAGAGAATGTGGACAAATGACTGTAGGCTCCTGCCCAGGTTTCAGTGCAGTGAAGGTCAGTGATGCAGGAGACCAGATAACACTGACTTGGGGTAGGAGGAAAGGACAGTGGGAAAAGCCAGCTGGAAGCCCCCTGCTCCTAGGGTTCCCTTTCCTTCCCTGACACTGCCCCTAACTCCGTTTCCCCTTTCTGTACTGGGATAAGAAACGGGACTGAAGATGGGCGTATTCCGAGGACTATATGAATAGGTGGAGGGGCAGCCTGGGGGAGAAGCACATTAAAGCGTGCTCTCTCCTGCCGCTCCTCCCCGTCTCTACACATGTTTGTGCAGCAGTTCACGAGAATTGTACTAAGCGGTTGGAGGTCGAGAAATATTCGCCCTTCGAGAGAGAAACAGCATCTGGGAAATACAAAAGCATATGAATGTGACACAGTTATGGGTTTAAGTTCTCCAAAGAGAGACTTCCATTGCTGTGGGCTGGTAGTTGGAGAGAAACAGGTCTGTGTAGAGAACCAGAAAGAAGCCACGAGGGAAGCCTGTTGTGGAGGGAGCCCCCGGTGGGGCTATTGAGATGTCAGTGGAGGCAGCACTGGAAAGCCTGCCCTAGCCCGCCGCATGTTTGTTTGGAACTGTAAGCAGTGGGAAACCATGGAACGGCTGTGCATTAGAGGACATGATCAAAAAAATAGAGACACTGATAAGCAAAGTTCTTTCAGGGCATGGGGGTGGGGTGACGGAAAATACAAATTAGACTAATTGAGGTGTGACTAAGGAGAAAGCATTTCTCTCTAGTAGGAATGTAAATGTCAGTGGTCTCTCAGCTACTCTGACCTGACCCCCAAAGGAGCCTGCTGGTATGGCCGGTTCTGCTGGGGGTGCAAAAGCCAAGTCCTCAGTTCAAACCAACCACCAGCACTCCCTGGGAAAGATGAGGCTGTCTGCTCTCGTGAAGTCTCAGACCCACAGGGCTGCAGTTTACTCTGGCCTACAGGCTTGCTGTGAGTGGAAATGACCTCGAATGGCTGAGTTGGATGTCGGTGTTGTTTGTGCTGCCACTGCTGTACTGTGCTCGTGCTCGAGACAACCTTGTGCTCAGAGGGTCCCTCTAGTGGCGAGCAACAGCAGCAGATCAGTGCTGTTCACGGAAGTTTCTACACACTGGGTAGAAATTGGTGGGCCCCACTGGTGTAAAATTTATAATTAAAAGGAGAATGAAAATTACAGGATAAAAAAACCCTGGAAATCCTCATATGCTCTAATGAAAGCATGAGACAATTTCAGCCATTCTGGGGGCAGAATTGGAGTCTTTAAAAAGTGATCTAAAAAAAAGATCTGTACAATTAACATACAATTTAATAATTCAATCCTATCAAGAAGGATTGTGCAGTCATCACCACAGTCAACTTTGGAACTTTTCCTTCCTTCTTGCCCCCATTGATGTTGACTCCCCATTTCCCTCCGCCCTCATCTTTTGGGCAAGGCCCCCCATCCCGATTTCCCTGTAGAAACACACAAACAGGAGCAAACCCAGCAGCAATGATCATATAAAACAGGTAAAAACCTCAATGGAGTCTCTTCTTTCAAGAGTTTTCTTAACCATAACGGCATGATCATTGTGATTGAAACACTATTTAATATCAAATACCCAGTCAGTGTTCCAAGGTCCACCAGTTGTCCCCAAAGGAATCTTTACAAATAAGCTACCTGATCTCATTCTCAAGTTGCCAGTGTACGTCTCCACTACCTAATCAAAACATGTCTTGCTAAGGCTGTTTTTCATGTTAATAAATATATCCCTCATCTTACTTGACGCAATCCTCCACCCTTTTTGCAACATTTTCTTCACTTTGCTTCTGAGATACTTTGCCTTCATTCTTAGCCAGCAAGCTGCTCTATTTTCCTCCTTTCTCCCTAACCTCTAAATGTTGATGTTCTAAGGATCAGTCGTCATCCTTTCCGGGTGCACATTCACTCCCTTTGGTTGGGTGCCCTGGAGTCGGTTCTGACTCAGTAGAACAGAACACTGCCTGGTCGTCTTGCACCAGCCTCACCACCATTGCTATGGTTAGAGCCCACCGTTGGAGCCATGTGACCATCTCACTGAGAGTCTCCCTCTCTTTCACTCACCCTTTACCAAGTGTGATGTCCTCCAGGAACTGGCCTCTCCTGATAACGTGAGACAAAGTCTTGCCATTTTTGCTTCTAAGGAGCATCATGTCTGTACTGCTTCCAACAAAGATTGTTTTCATTCCTCTAAAAGTCCCTATCAAATGCAAAACCAAACCCACTGCCATCAGTTTGGTTCTGATTTACAGGGATAGAATAAAACTGGCCTATTACATTCCTGAAGTTTTAAATCATCGTGGGAGCAGAAAGCTTCGTCAGGAGAGCCTGCTGGACTCAAACTACTGACCTTGCAGTCAGCAGCCCAGCACACCCCCACTACCCCACCAAGGCTCCATAAGCACTTTATCATATTGTCACTGTTCTTTGTCAATGCTGTAATTCAAAAGTATTAATTCAGTGTTTCTCATTCATTGCCCTGCTTTTACATGTTTTTGAGGCAATTAAATTTACCATGGCTTGGGGCAGCCATACCTTAGTCCATGAAGTGACATACGACGGGGTACCCCCCCAAAAAACAGCCCCCCCCCAAAGCTATGTATTTAATTTAAAAAAAAATAAAAACCTTATCACCTTCAAAGTACTCTCCATTACACTGAATTGTCAAATCTGCAATCCCATTCTCAGAAACAAAAAGAAGTCCTATTGAGCAAGGTCAGCGTGAGTAAGGTGTGTGGGACAAAAGAGGCATGCTGTTTTTAGCCAAAACCTGGCACACTGAGATGGTTGTGTGATCAACGTGCATTGTCATGGCACCAAAACCAGTCTCCCTTATGCCACAAATCAGGCCTTTGTTGTCCCACGTTGTTATGCAATCTTTTCAGAACCTCTAAACAGAAAGCTTGATTAACAATCTGACCTGGTGAAATGAACTCCAAATGCACTATCCTCCTCGCATCAAAAAAACAAATGAGCATCAGTTTTTGGAGGGTACCCCCTCGTATATGGCTCCTGAACATTTTCATAAGGTCTTTTGCAGCAGATTTGTCCGATGTAATATGTTGTTTGATTTCTTGACTATTACTACCATGAGTGTGATGTCAATGCAAGCAGAATGAACTCCTTGACAACTTCAATTTTTTCTCTGTTTATCATGTTGTTACCTCTTGGTTCACGGGGTGGTTATATAATTTAATGTCAACTTGATAAATAGGTGTTAGGGGTGAAGTTGGCCTGTCAATCAGGTTACCACCCGATTGATGCCCTTCTATGTATGTGGCCTTCTTGTGAGATTTCTGGGAGCTTCATCTCTTCCTCCCTGGAGGCAGGACACTCTGCTTCACATTCCTGTTGACAAGCCACATGGAGCCACGCTGACAGCAGCCAGAGCCCTGGAGATGCGTCCACTGCCACTGGACCCACAAGACTGTCCACCCACTAGCCTGTGATCTTCCTGCATTCGGCATCATTGCAGGTGCTGCATGAGTCTGAAGATTTCATGGACTAATATCGGACGTATGAGCTAATACAGAACTTCTGGACTTGATCTGGATTGGGCTGGGATATTTTATTGATGCATCATTACTTGATATAAAATTCTCTCATACATATATATGAGTGTCTCTGGATTTGTTTCTCTAGTCAACCTGGTCTATCAGTCCAGTTGTGAAGATTGTTGTTTTCTTTACATTTAGTTGTAAGGCTGTATGTAGTCTTTGATCTTCGTGAGCAGGGAATGGTTGAAGGCCTCTTAGCTTTCAAGCAAGGTTGGTTGTGTCATCAGCATATCACAGGTTGTTAATCACCGTGCGACAAACTGGTAGACATTCACTCCTTCAAAACACACACCACTGCCATTGAGTCAAGTCTGACTCATGGTGACCCTATAGAGCAGCCGTTCTCAACCTGTGGGTTGCGACCCCTTTGGGGATCGAAGGACCCTTCATAGGGGTCACCTGATTCATAACAGTCGCAAAATTACAGTTATGAAGTAGCAACAAAAATAATTTTATGCAGGGAACCAGTAGAACGTCTGAGGGGCCAGCCCAATTCCAACTACATGGACAGCCATCCCTCCCCCCAGAAGAATGTACTTCAGAGGGTAGCACTGAAGCTACAGCTCGGAGAGGGACATGTTTGATCAGCACACAGGAGCAAATGAAGGGGGAGGAAGAGAGTGGAGCACATTCTGGTCCACCAGCCTTGGGGACGATATCCCTGCTCAGAGCAGCCAATTCACAGAGAGGACTATAGGGCCGGCCCCACTATGAGACACAGTATCCCTCACTGACCCATAGCCCTCCAGGGGATAACACTGGAGACACTGGGAATTGAGGCCGGTCTGACCCCACTACACTGAGGCAAAACACTAATGGCGTTCAACAGAACAAGGGGAGCAGAGCAAGGAAGTCCTGAGGGGGTACCAAAAATAGACTCTGAGGTCAGGGCTTGGCCCTAAAGTCAATTCCCATCAGAATCGACTGGAAAACACTCCTAAAGGTCAACAAACAGACCTTGAAAAAAAATTTTATGGTTGGAGGGTCACCACATGAAGAACTGTATCAAAGGGTTGTGGCATGAGGAAGGTTGAGAACCGCTGCTCTTGAGCAAGGTGGAACTGCCTTGTAGAGCTAAAGACTTCCAATTCTCTACCCTCTCTGAACTATAGACTCAGATACCCAACTGCTTATTTGACATCTCCTTTTAGATGTCAAGCTGTTAGTTACAACCTGACATGTCCAAACCAGCCCTGGTGGTACAGTTGGTTCAATGTCAGACTGTCAACCACAAGATCAGGGCTTCAAAGGCACTAGCTTCTCCCGGGGACAAGGTGAGGCAGTGGACTCCCATACAAAGCTACAGCCTCAGAAACCCTATGTAGCGCTGCTAGGAGTCAGGATTGATTGGTTGGTAGTGGTTTTAAGCCATTTAGGAAGTAGTAATTCCAGGCTTCCAGTTGCTCACACCAACAATTCTGGCATCTTCCTCAACACTTGTCTCCCTCACATCCTTCATCAAATCCATGAGTGAATTCCGTCAGCTTTACAACATGCTCAAAGCCCAATCATTCATCACCACTTTCACCTCTTGTTATCGCCCTCGATTAAACCACCATTATATGATCGCTGAAGTTGTCTTATCCGCGTGCTCTCCTCTTTCGTCCTACACAATCTGTTCTCAACACGGCAACTGAAGAGACCCTGTTCAAACATTAAGTCAGACACGTCAATCCCTCATTCAAAAAACTTTTTAACAGCTCCTTAATCTTCTGCAGAGCAAAGTATTTTAATAGCCTAAAAGTGAGACACTATCTTTCCTCTCTCTGCCTCTCTGGCCCCTCCCTCCCTCTCTTTCTCTCTCTCTCTCTCCCTCTCCCTATTTCTGTTCCTCTACTACAGCCTCAGCAACTGAGCTCAGCAGTTCAAAATCACTATCCGGTTCCACAGAAGAAAGATGGGGCTTTCTAATCCTGTAAATAGTTACAGTCTCGGAAACTCACAAGAGCAGTTCTACCCTACCCTAGAGGGTCGCTGTGAATTGGTATGGACTCAATGGCGGTGAGTGGGTCACTCCAACTGCTCCTGGCCTCCCCTCCCCTCCCACCCACACTCGCACGTGGGCATTTGCACTCCCTGTTTCCTCCAGGTATTTGGGGGTCATGTTCAATGAGTCAGAATTGACTCCACGACAATGGGCTTTTTTGGTTCAAATGTAAGGTTTCCTTAACATTCTATTTATTTGGAATAGTGACCATCTCCATCTTGATTTTTCTCTTTCTTGCCCCCTCCATAGTATTTACCATGATTTAAATATATATATTTGGATACACACACATATTGGTTTATCATCTCTCCTCTCCTACAGAACATATGCTTCCCTTGGCCAAGTGTGCCTAGAACCGTGCCTGACACAAAGGTAAATGAATGAGTGCCCCCCCCCCCACCCTTTCTTCTTTCTTCCTTCACTGTAGAGCCCTGGTTTTACTTCTGGATCCATCAGATTTCATTGTTGTGCGCATTGTGGCCACTTGCACAACTCTCCACTGAAAAGCTTTTACTGATAGTTTTAACAGCACGTTCACATTTGAGGTAACTAGTAGTCCTGCCTTTCCTGGGTTCATTCAAATCATGTCTATAGGACCTATTTTTTGCGCCATCATTTTTCATGCCGGTTTATTTTGTATGTTTTCTAATACCTCCAAAAACCCTTAAAAGCATTAATGACAATGATCAAAGAAAAAAACCGACAACCGATGGGGGCAGGGGGCAGAGACTGAGACCCTTATACACTGCTGGTGGGACTGTGCCAGGGGGTGGCCACTGCAGAGAGCAGTGCAGCACTTCAGACAAAAGGCAGGAGTAGAAAGCCCATGGCCTCCAGCAAGTCCTCTGCCACTCCTGTTATCGCCCAATGGGCACATGAACAAAGTGGACATGGTGGCAGGGATGGAGGTTATGCATGGGCACAGCAACATGGACTTCCACTCACCAAGGCTGACTTGGCCACTGCCACTGCTGAGTGCCCCATTTGCCAGCAGCAGAAACCAACAGTAAGTCCAAGATATGGGAACATTCCTCGGGGAGATCAACCAGCAACTTGGTGGCAGGTTGATTACATAGGACCACTTCCATCATGGAGGGGACAGCGTTTTGTTC
>NW_022109704.1:2039745-2065472 GCF_000313985.2 Echinops telfairi | reverse complement strand
TTCTTGGAGGAGGGAGACACTCTCTGCTCACTTCCTGAGAGATATTCCCTGAGGAAAAGCCACATGGACCTACCCTGACGCAGCCCTGGAAGCTGAAGAAGGCAGAGACACCCCTGCCAGAGTTGAAATGCTTACAATGCCAGTGGATCTAAAGACTTTATACCCACTGGCCTGTCATCGTCCTTGATGTCATTGCATGTGTTTCGTGAGTCTGACGAGGACTTTATATATTGGTATCAGACATATGGGCTAATATCAGACTTATGGACTTGATCTGAACTGGGCTGGGATGTTTTCTCAATATTCAACTGCTCTTGTATATAAAATTCTTTCTTATACCCATGAGTTTCAATGGATTTGTTTCTCTAGTCTGCCCAGACTAACACACACATCCATGTTCATTGCACACTAGTCACAATAGCAACAAGATGGAAGCAACCTAAATGCCTGTTGGTGGAGGATGGATGTAGGGAGCCCAAAAGTTGTCCCTTAGATGGCTGCTCAGGACCTGTTAAGCCATAAAGAACCACTGCTTTAAAGCCTCCATTGCTACTCATCAAATTAGGATGTAGAACATTGTGTTTGTGAACTATGTTACACCAATTAACTTATTTTCTCAAAGTGTTTGGTTATATCTATGATACTTTTCGTGGAGAGGAATTACCGAGAGCTGAATGAAGGTCTGACATGATAGTAGGACAGGAGGAAAGTCAAAGGAAATAGAGGAAAGAACTAAGAGGCAAAAGACATTTATGGAGGTCTAAATACAGGCAAATACGTAAGTGAATATATTTATATATATCAATAGGGCTATAAGTATGTCAAGTACTAAGGTAGCAGGTGAATATTTGGCCTCTACTCAAGTCCTCCCTCAACACAAGAACACTTTGTTCTACTAACCTGGCATTCTGTTGTACTTACCTTCCTCACAACATCACTGAAGACAAAATGGGTGCTTAAGCAAACATGATGAAGAATATTGATGGTGTCCAGCTATTACAAGATAGAGCGTCTGGGGTCTTAAAGGCTTGAAGATAAACAGCGCCCATCTAGCAGGGGAGCAACAAAGCCCACATAGAAGAAATACACTAGCCTGTGTGATCATAAAGTATCAACAGGATCAGGTATCAGGCATCAGAAGATGCAAAACAAACAGTCATATTGATGCAAAGAGGGGGGTCAGAGTGGAGACCCAAAGCCCATCTGTAGACAATTGGACATCCCCTCCCAGAAGGGTCACAAGGAAGGGGCAAGTCAGCCAGGGTGCAGTACAGGCCAATGAAACATACAACACTCCTCTAGTTTTAAGGATCCCCACCCACCCATTATCATGGCCCCAGCCCTGCCTTTCAGTTCTAGCTAGACCAGAGCATGTACAGTGGTACAGATAAAAGCTCTCGACACAGACGGGATTCAGGACAGATAAACCCCTTAAGAACAGTAATGGGAGTAGGGATATGATGTGGGTAGGGGGAAGGTGTGTGGAGAAGGGGAAACCGAGTACAATGATCTACATATAACCCCCTCCCAGGGGATGGACAAAAGAAAAGTGGGTGAAAGGAGACATCAATCAGTGTAAGACATGTAAATAATATTAATTTATCATTTACCCAGGGTTCAGGAGGTGGGAGGGTGGGGAAGGGGGAAAAAACAAGAAGAGCTGACACCAAGGGCTCAAGTAGAAAGAAAATGTTTCAAAAAGGATGATGGCAACATAGGTACAAATGTGCTTGATACAATGGATGTAGGGATTATTGTAAGAGCTATAAGTGTCCCTAGTAAAATGATTTATTTTAAAAAAAGACATTTTTGTCATTTTGACCGCTGTAGGCCTCTACATTCACGGATATATATGCAGCAAAATTAAGACAACATTTCTATATTTTTATTTACATGTGCTGCAAATACATCTATGAATACAGAAGAGCACAAAACAAAAATCAGTAGGAATTAAAATCTGGTTATAACCTATTAAATGTTTGACTGAAGCTGGATTTGGTGGAGGGGACACCTCTCTACACAGATATCATGCATCATGTTTTCCTTGAACAAGGATGACACACTCAGCTCTTTGTCAGTTTATTTGAGGTGTGTCTATCTTTGTTTTTGTCTTAATTTAGAGGAACACTAACAAAATTGTCCTTGATTTTCACACACACAGGCCAAACTGGAAAATAAAAGACCACAGCTGTACTAGGGGATATTTCATCCAAGTATAGCCTCATAACAGCATGGTTGGAGACCGGAGAAAGGAATGCTCGAGATATTGCCCAGGTAATAAATTGTAAAAGATATGTTCACAAGTTATTGGTAACCATCACGCTTGAATAGGAGAAAATTTCCATACAACTAGAGGGGAAAAGAAAACCTGTCAACATAATCATAGGACAGAATAATGGAGTGTCAGCGTGGATAGACAGAAAGGCTTTGGAAAATAACAGTGACAAGATCACTTCGAACATAATAACCAAATTATGTTTTTTTAACAGCAGCACAATGCAAATAGAGACATGTCAAACTATATGCTAATAAAAGTTGACAATAAAGGGATAGGAGAAAATATATCAAGCAGCAGTAATAAAAAAAAGCATTGTAGCTATATTAATAGTGCACAAAGTAGAAGTTAACTCAGCTGAAATTCGACCAAGAGAAGAATATTTTATAAAACATAAAAATGACCAATAAAATATGCTCTGTGTTAATCAGGATAATGTGCCTACGAAGACAGGTTGAAAATCAAGGACAATTTTGTATTTTTCATTTTACGTTCCTACTTTGAATGCTATACTGGATGAACAAATGAAATCTTTACTGAGTTGTCTCTCTCCCTGTCCCACCCACCCCACCCGACCCTTAAGAATAAATTATTTAATCCAGCTAACTTTTTCTGGGTTTCCATCCAGGACTGTACTTTTTTACGGTGGAACCCTGATGGTGTAGCGGTTACGCGTAGGGCTGCCATCCGCACGGTCGGCAGTTTGAAACCACTGTAACCAGGGTCACTACGAGTCCGCATCGACTTAATGGCCTTGAGTTTGCTTTGGTTTATCCTATGTCAGCCTCTTTAGCAGACTTCAGGGATTGCACCTTTCTGCCATTTAATTAAATGGGCGAGGTAGATAGGCAGATCAATTTAGGTTGTTATACTGGGATGAACAAAGTACTTCGCAAAATAAAGGAAGCTAAAACGTCCTTAATGATTCGCCACTTTTAAAAATTAAAATCATGAAGTTGGAAGAGCCACATCCACAGCACTCCCAAAAGTCCCTCCACAGCTTGACTTAGATTTAGCCTTGGTCCCAGACGGCCTGGAAGGTGGCGTTGGGACGTCCGATTACCGCGGAGCTTCAGAACGTCCCTCGCATTTCGGTTGCGCCTACAAAGCCCAGAATGCAACGCGTCTGCGGAGGCGGAAGCAGCTGGCGGAGTCCAGGCCTGTGATTGGTGACGAGTACTGGACCAATTGGAGGGGCTTTTGTTGGACTGTCCCAGAGACCCGGTCCGGGAGGGAGACGGTGGCAAGATGGTGTTGGAAAGCACTATGGTCTGGTGAGGAGCCGCCCGGGGGTCCCGCGGGAGGCGGGCCTGGGTCGGGGACGCGTATTATGCGGAGGCCAGGCTGGTCTAGGGTGGGGGCGGGGAGTTGACTGGCAAGATGCGGCCGCGGCCTGGGCGAGAAGGCGCTCCAGGGACTCCCTGAGTCATCCCGGGGCCAGGAAAGGAGGACAGGCCCGGGGTCCTCCCTTGGCACCCCTGCTAGCCTTTGCCGCCTTCTTCTGCCCCGGCGTTGTCTTCTCGAGACCAGCCCCGCTCTGTCTTTAGCCAAAGTCCTGCTGCTGGGACCGCCTCGTCCGTCTTCAAGAGAATGGGGCTTAAGAAGAGAGGCTAGAAACTTCTTCCCTGCCCCATTCACTTCTTCCCTAACCCTCGCCTTGTCTTCTTCCAAAGTACCGTTTCTAAATTTCTTATGGGCCAGGCCTCTTCCTTACTTCATCTCACATACACCTCGCGGCAAATGTAAATATCTCTTCACTTTACACACGAGGAGACCATTTTGCCCAAAGTCACACTGCTGCTAAGTGCTGGAGCCAAGGTTTAAACCCACGGTCATCCGATACACAGACACCAACGGGTGAGGTAGGCTGCCTTCTCTCTTTTGCAGTCGCACGTTTGAGTCGAGTGTCAACTGGTGGGCAAGATTAGAAGCGGAGGAATTTGTACACGGTTTCAAAGATTTTCTTCTCAGTGTGAGCATAGAATAGAATACAGAACAGTATACAGACACACAAGTTGTTAAATGGCATCTTTTGGGAAAGGATCGTGTTGCCAGTTATGATAGAGAATACCCAGAATGGCAGTTTGGACCCAGATAGGTGTCGCAGTCTATTTACATAAAGATTTACAGCCTTGGAAGCCTGTGGGGGCACTTTGACTCTGTTCTGTAGAATTGGTAAGAGTTGCAATCAACTTCGCAGCAGAGGGTCTGGTTTTTGGATGATCTCCCAATTACTGCATGAGGGATACGATACCTGTGTTAAAAAAAAGTTTACTGTTGTTTACCTAAAATGCAGGTTTAACTGGGTGTCCTAAATCTAACATCTGGGAAAGATAATTTCTTTCTTTTTTATTTAATCATTTTATTGGGGGCTCTTAGAGCTCGGATAACAATCCATACATCAAAAAAAAAACCAAACAAAAAACAACCCATCCATCCATCCATTGTGTCAAGAACATTTGTACGTATGTTGCCATCATCATTTTCAAAGCGTTTTCTTTCTATTTGAGCCCTTGGTATGAGCTCCTCACTTTTTCCTTCCTCCCCCACCCTCCCTCCCTTATGACCCCTTGATAATTTATAAATTATTATTTTCATATCTTAGACCGCTGTCTCTCTTTACCCACTTTTCTGTTGTCCGTCCCCCTGGGCGGTGGGTGGGGTGGGGTGTTGTTATCCATGGATCATTGTAATCGGTTCCCCCTATCTCTCCCGGGAAGGTCATTTCAGAGTGACAAGAGGACAGGGTTTAGAATCCAAAGCCTTGTATTTCCTGGTCCTTAACTAGCTGGTTGTACTTGAGCCACTTAACTCACGTGCCTTCTTTATTTGCAAAATGGAAGTGACAGTAACATTCACATGCTTTATAGTTTGAGGTCGTTGTGAAAGTGGAATGTGGATGATAGATTTTTGCAGACTGGTGAACCCTGTGTGTGTGTGTGCCAGTTCAATGGTACTTGGGAAGACCTCAAGACCGCATGTAAAGGGCCTTAGAATGCCGAGAAGGAGCTGCCATTGAATCCTTACAGGGAAGGCTTAACCAAAGCTGCTGAAGTGAAAAGGGGACAGACTCAAACTCCCCAGGGTTGATTCCAGCCCACAGCAACCCTGTGGGACAGAGCAGAACTTCCCTGGGGCGTTCTGAGGCCGTGACTGCTGGAGCAGGAAACCTCATCTGTCCAATGCAGAGCAGCTGCCAGCGCGTTCTGCTGGCCGTGTGGTTGGCAGTCCAACTTGTCACGGACTACGCCACCACGCCTCCTGAGGGACTGGATCATGTGCTTGGTTTCCAGTGGTTCCTTTTGTGTTGGAAGGTAGCTGGGAAGACAGAGAAGACAAGAATATCGACCTGAGGCCTTGAAGCCCTGCTCTGTACCCTTCCTTTCCTAGGGTTGGAAAAGCTTTGAGTGTGGTAGAGGCAGCGTTGTGTACCAAACAGCATTTAAGAATATTGATCTGCGTTGGTGAATAGTAGGGTAAATGTGTTCCAGAATGGCCTATTCTAGTAGCCTCAGAAGCCCGGGTGGCACATGGGCTAAGTGCTCAGCTACCAACTGAAAGAGCAATGTTTGGAACCCCTCAGCTGCTCTGCAGGAGAAAGATGTGGCAGTCTGCTTCTGTAAAGATTACAGTCTTGAAAACCTGGTGGGACAGTTCTACTCTAGCTGACAGGGTTGCTCTGAGTCAGAATTAACAGGAGGCCAATATTTGTTTTCCATTTTAGTAGGCTTGGCACAGGATGCTGATGAAGGCCACCTATTTTAATTTTTAAAAAATTTTCCTGTAGGGCCATGCTTTGCTGTGGGTCAGGGTTCCCTGGGGAATGTGTGAAAAGGCAGGCTTTGACTGTGCAATTGTTGAGTCACACTCCCTTAACCAGGAGAGTCCAGGCCTCTGGTCTTTCTTTCTTTCTTTCTTTTTTAACATAACATCAGGATTCTATTGTATTATCAATAAACACAGTGAAGTTTAGTACTAGATCACCTGGCCCTTTCCCTTGTTAGGCTTCCCAGTTAAAAAATGCTGGCATCTCTTAATAGCCAACATTCACTTTGATCTGCAGTTGGGCTCAGCACATTCAAGTCTCAACACAATCTTTGTAGTTTTAGCCCGCTTCCGAAAAACCGTCTTAGTCTGCCCACCCTATCCACTCTGCCTCACATCATAACGCCGCTCTCCCTGGGCATACACAGAATCTGTGCCCTTCCTGTACTGTGCCATTTTGTGGGCTTGGTGCTTGCCACACTTCTTACAGAGAGTCCAGTGGGTTTTAGGAACGTTCACCTTGTTTACTGGGGTGCTACCAGCATGAATACTTTTTTTTTTTTTTTTTGGTAAAGTAAGTTTATCAGTAATAATATTAAATAATTTGCCCCCAATATTTGATAATACACATTTTGGGGTGTTTGGGATACACAAGGTCTTTGTAAGTGACTGGCATACAACCCATTATGGGTGTCCTGTTGCGTTTGTGATTTCTGTTTCTTCCCACAAAGACCTGTTGGTGCCTTGAATGAAAGTGCGTCCAGTAAACAGACAAGTGCACAGGGTAAAGGCTGTGCACTCTTAGAATCTACACGTCCCACAAGCGGTGCTTTTTAAGAGGCGCGTCATGAGGATTTTCTGTTGCAGGGGCAGGTCCTTATTCTGGTACTGTTCACATGGTGGGAAAGCTTTTATGCACAGGGCTGCGTGAGTCCCAGAATCTGCGGGCGACTGCCATCTTTTTAAATTTTAATGACAACTTCATGGGATAGCTGGGTAATGCCTTTAAAATCCTGTTTTGATGGGAATTTTTTTTTAAATCATTTTATTAGGGGCTCATACAACTCTTATCACAATCCATACATACATCAATTGTATAAAGCACATTTATACATTTGTTGCCCTCATCATTCTCAAAATATTTGCTCTCCACTTAAGCCCTTGGCATCAGCTCCTCATTTCCCCCCTCCCTCCCTGCTCCCCCTCCCTCCCTCATGAGACCTTGATAATTTATAAATTATTATTTTGTATAAGCCGAGTTTTTCAGCACATTTTTAAAAATAATTTTTTTTCTTTCTTTTTTAACATTTTATTAGGGACTCATACAACTGTTATCCCAATCCATACACACATCAATTCAATGTACAAATGCGCTTTACACAATTGATGTGTGTATGGATTGGGATAACAGTTGTATGAGCCCCTAATAAAATGTTGATGGGAATTTTTATGAGGTAAAAGTATATGCTGTTGTTCTATTCATGTAAGGTTCAAATTGGGGAAACAAAAACAGTATTTCTCTTTTAAAAAAAATCATTTTATTGGGGGCTCTTTCAGCTCATATCACAGTCCATGTGTCAAGCACATTAACACATATGTTGCCATCATCATTTTCAAAACACTTTTTTTCTATTTGAGCCCTTGGCGTCAAAAACAGTATTTCTTTAGGGATAGATCAAACCCAACCCGCCACTGAGTGGGAACCCTAATGTTCTGTGGGAACCTCCGGGTTGTCAATCTTTGTGGGCACGGGTAGCTCTTCCATAGTCATATCTGTAACAGTCCCCCTTCCTCCAGGTGGTTGTGGTGCATGGCAGTGAGAGGCCCAGTCTTACTCCTCACCTCCTTTTCTCCTCTCCCTCACGCCCTGCTGTACTCTGAAGTTCAGCTCCCATTCATTTGCTGTTTTGCCCCTTATTGAACTTTTCCTGCATGGTTCATGGCGACCCTCTAATGGTAGAAACGATAAATGCCCCTGCACCGATGAGGAAGCAGGACTAGAAAGGAATTCAACAACTCTTGAGCTGTAGAATTAGTCGGTAGCAGAGTGAGAATTTGAACTCAGGTCTGTTTCAATTTCCTAATCACTACTACCCTATACAGTAGATCCTGCTTCCCAGATCTGCCTGTCCACTTTAGCAAAGCGCTCAGCGTTTGGGTTCATGGTTTCAAGCAACAGAAGCCCTTGGTTGGTTTAGAAAACTACATCTATATGGCAGTGTTTTGAACATAACTCCTAAAATTGAACATCTGCAAGTGAATATCTGAGAGTGATTACATTAACAAATTACACGCTACAGTGTTGTATGTAGTACTATAATGAATAAGATGTACAAGAAAAGTCTCCAGTAGTTGTAAGCATAGTTTGTCTGATTCATACATATCTCTTGAGTAGGGGACTACCTGTATTGCCTTCTCTATGTGTTTTTCAGTAGCTTAACTACCTCTCTTTACCGTTTTTTGGTTTGTATTTATTGCCAAACAAAGCATTGTAAAGGGAGGGGGAAAACCCCAAGCCCATAGTTTGCCAATGGAAATGAAGGATCTACAGCACTGCTTTTCGGTTAGCATAGAGACTCATTGGCTGAGCACAGAGGCCGTCAAGAATTGATCCTGTTCAGGGACTTGTAAAACCAATTTGTTTACCTGACCTCTTTTGCTCTCTGAGCAACTGGAGCTTGGACTTCTTATTATCTGCAATCTTTAGGTTATGAAAAGTTGCAGGGATACAAGCGGTAAGGCAGCTTGGGGACCCAAACCCATGAGCCCTCATTTTCCCAATTCATTCCAGCTGCCAAAGCTGTTAGGCATTGAAGCCGTTGGCTGCATTCTGCTTCTCTGCACTGAGTGCTGTCCAAATTCAATGGCATCAAATCGATTCCAGCCTCTGAAACTGTGTAGGACAGAGCCAAACTGCCCCTTGGAGTCTCCTAGGATGTAATCTACCTGGAAACAGACTTCCACATCTTTTCCCCACTCAGCGCCACCAAAGATATATTACTTTAGAAATGTGTTTAAGTGGCTGTCTTCATTGCCTCCCTTTTTATACTCCCATTTTAAAGGGATACAGCTTATAATGCTTAAATGTGGCATATTTAAAAACCAGATGGTAACCTTTGGTGCTCATCAGGATCACCGCAGGAGTTCGGTAAGTCTAGGGTAAGGCTTGCTCAGCTCTATGTTCAAAAAACAAGTTGGCAGGTGATTCTCTGATCCACAGAGGCTGAGACCTGCTGCCTGACATCACAGAATCCGTTGCGGGAAAGATGTTGGAGGGGGCTCTGGGGCGGGAGGCAGTGCGTAATGTTCAGAATATCCTTTCTTTGTCCTTCACCTGACAGTGTGGATAACAGTGAGTATATGCGGAATGGGGACTTCTTGCCCACCCGGCTACAGGCCCAACAGGATGCTGTCAACATCGTGTGTCACTCCAAGACCCGCAGCAACCCTGAGAACAACGTGGGCCTCATCACATTAGCCAAGTATGTGGGACTGAGGAAAAGGGGTTGGTATTTGAGCAGTGGTTTTCCCATGTGGACCCCGTGGTGATACACTAGGGAAGAGCACTTCAGAAATTCACGGGAAATTTTCAATATCGCTCAAATCCATTTTTCTTTCTCACTTTCTGAAACCCTCTCCTGTGGGCAGTTAGATTACCCTTTAGCAGAATCCAGGAGGCTGCTTTTAGCTGGACTCTCACTATTCTATGAAATATAAACAGCGACTTTAAAAACAAATTCCTGGTTCATACTGAAGTGGTTTTAGTTCTCAGTAAGATATCAATAAATCTTGTCATTTATTTAGTCAGCCCCCTTTTTAAAAAAGAACTTTTAAGTTTTATTGACACAATTCACATAGCATATAGTTCAATAGTTTGAACATATTAAAGAGTTGTACAATCACCACAATCAGTTTTATAGCATTTTTTCTTTCTTATATTCATTATTATTAGCGCTTCATTTCCTCCCCACCCTCTCCTGCCACACGCCTAAGAAATATTAATCCAGTTACTATCTCTGTAGCTCTACCGATCCTGCATTTCACATAAAGAGAAGTATGCAAAAAGAAAAAGGAGAAAACAGCCAAACCTAACAGCAGTAACAAAACAGAAAAAGCCTCAGCTGAGAAGAGGACAACGTGATAAAAACGAGAACAAATTTAAAATGGGTCAAAGGGAGAACATATGATAAGATGCTAGGTTTCAACCTAATTAGATCTACATCAATCCACTTTCTAACGCACTTTCTGATTTCAAGGCTGCTCACAGCCCCAGTCGATGGTCAGGGAAGTCACTGGCGGCCCAGTCCAAGGGGGACTCTACATGAATTTTGGCCTTCCACTGTCATCCACAGCCCTCTGTAAACTGTGCGCAGAATTTAATTGCTAATACTGTTCTCTCCTTCAGTCTTGGATTTTAATATTTAGAATCCTTGGATCACAAAGGCTGGTATGTTTCTTCTCTGTGGACTTAGCTTCACCTCACATGGATAGTTGCTTGTTTCCAGACAAGCCTTTAAGACCCCAGGCACAATTCTTTCCAATATCCGGGCACCATCTGGTTTCTTCACCACACTGTGCTGTAGCACCCCTCTCTCCAGTGATCTCTTCATGAGCATTGAGTAGGATTATTCAGTCATTCCCTAAAATCAAAATCAGTTCAACTATTTTAAAGTTAATTTTAGTTTGCTTTTTGAATATATGTTTGGATAACCTTGTAGTATAGCCAGGAACACCAGGGTGATGTTCTTATAAAGTCTTTGTTGTTGAACGGACAAACAAAAAAGTGGGTGAAGGGAGACATCAGACAGTGTAAGACAAGAAAAAATAATAATAGTTTATAAATTATCAAGGGTTTGTGAGGGATGGATGGTGGGAGAGGGAGGGGAAAAATGAGCTGATACCAAGGGCTCAAGTAGAAAGAAGTGTTTTGAGAATGATGATGGCAACAAATGTGCTTGACACAGTGGATGGATGGATTGTGATAAGAGTTGGACGAGCTCCCCATAAAATGATTAGAAATAAAGTCTTTGTTGTTAAGAACATAAGCAGCAGAACATAAAACCAATTCAGTAGTGTCTGCATGTCTGTCCCAGTGGTACTGGGGCATCACCCTCCTTTTCTGCATTGTTCCTCCCCATTAACAAAACCCATTGTTCCCTACGTTTCCTAGCTAATATTTGCAGTAATTACCAGTTTGGTCCCATATAGATAGATCTTAAAAGAACACAGTACTCTGAAGGTAAACAAGGGCCATCGAGCTCAGAAGCAACAAAGCCCACATGGAAGAAGCACACCAGCCTGTGCGATCACGAGGTGTCGAAGGGATCAGGTATCAGGCATCATCAGAACAAAAAATCTTACCATAGTGAATGAGGGGGGGGAGTGCGGAGTGGAGACCCAAAGCCCATTTGTAGGCCACTGGACATCTCCTTACAGAAGGGTCTCGGGGAGGAGATGAGCCAGTCAGGGTGTGATATTGCAACGATGAAAAATACAACTTTCCTCTAGTTCCTAAATGTTTCCTCCCCGCCCCCACTATCATGATCCGAATTCTACCTTGCAAATCTGGCTAGACCAGAGGATGTACACTGGTGCAGATAGGAACTGGAAACAGGGAATCCAGGGCGGATGATCCCTATAGGACCAGTGGTGTGAGTGGCGAAACAGGGAGGGTAGAGGGAGAGTGGGTAGGAAAGAGGGAACCGATGACAAGGAACTATATGTGACCTCCCTGGGGGACGGACAACAGAAAAGTGGGTGAAGGGAGACGTCGGACAGGGCAAGATATGACAAAATAATAATTTATAAATTATCAAGGGCTCATGAGGGAGCCGGGAGGGAGGGGAAAATGAGGACCTAATGCCGGGGGCTTAAGTGGAGAGCAAATGTTTTGAGAATGATGAGGGCAATGAATGTACAAAAGTGCTTTACACAATTGCTGTATATATGAATCGTGATAAGAGTTGTATGAGTCCCTAATAAAGTGATTTTTTAAAAAAAAGAACACAGTATTCAAGGAAGACATTTAGCAATTTGTTTTTAATGCCATCGTGAATGTATTACAGTTATGAAGCTGAATCTACTGGGGCAAATATGGTGCATTTTGAAGTCATTGCAAAGTGCTTTTGGAGCAGAACCCTCAAAGGACAGGCGGCACGTGTTCTGTTGCTCCCTAAGTGATGCGTGTTAGAAACAGATAATCCTCTCACCCCAGTAGCTATGCTGTGAGCTGGGAAATGGGTCTAGAAATGGAGAGGGTGAGGAGAGTTACAAAGTAGCATCCAATTGTAAGGAAGATCAAAAAATTAGAGGGAAATATTGGGGATTAGAAAGAAGGTTTTTATAACATTTTAACCACTAAAAAATACATAATTGTTGTAACAGACCAGTCACTTAACCATTTCTGTGCTTGGTTTAAAAACATTTGGTAATTTGATTAAGAAGATTAGGGATTAAAAAAAAAAAGATTAGGGATTTCAATTATTATCCAGGTCTCCAAAGAACACATGGCTCAGATGTGATTGATTAGGAGGCTGGCGGTCTAGTGGCCGTGTGTTGGACTGCAATCAGCTTGGTTGGCAATTCCAAACCACCAGCAGCCCTGGGGAGAAAGACTGGCTTTTGCTCCCAGAAACAGTTACCATGTTAGAAACCCACAGGAGGTTGCTGTGAGTTAGCATTGATTCGATGGCAGTGAATGGTGTTGACAGCGAGGCTTTGAAGAGAGTGATTGTTTAAACGTCACCTGTAGCAAAGCGTGTCTTAGAGCAACAGTCTCGAAGCTCAGGGGTTCTTCAGTGTCTTATCAGCCAGCAGGTCTGGTGGTTTTTAGGAATTTGAATTTGGTTCCGCATTTGCTCCCCTTCTATCTGGGACCGTCTGTTGCCCTCGGTCAGAACAGGTCAGCAGTGGTAGCTGTGCACCTTAGGTAGTTGTGGTCTTAGGTTAGGAGAGACCGCGGTTCCTGTGGGCTATTCGTCCTGTGCCCGGGTTCTTCTTTGAGCTGTTTCCTTCTCTTTTTTTTTTGCTCAGTATGAGTAGAGACCAATAGTTGTGTCTTAGATGGTTGTTGTAGGCCAGGCTGTCTAGAGAAACGAAACCAGTGCCACTCATCTATGTATAAGAAAGAACTTTCTGTCACGGAGTAAATTTACATCAAGATACCACCCTGCCAAGTCCAGCCCACGTCTCTAGGTCTAGGCCTGGGGCCTTCTTCAGACTCTTACCGCTTCCGGCCAAGCAAACATAAGTGTGAAGCCGGGAGATCACAGGCCAGCGGGTGCAGAATGACTTGAATCCAGGTCACTGGGAACATGGCAAGGAGCAGACAGCTCCCAGGGTCAGCGGCCCACATGGGGCCACCCCTGAGACAGAATCTCAGCAAGCAGGGAGGGTGAAGGACAAGAGAGACAAGATTTCTCACTATAAAAAGGCCATACCCCCAAGGAGGCATCACCAGGCTACCACCTGATTGACAGGTTGATCACCATCCTTACCACCACACAGTTAACATCAAGTTGCCATAAAAACCAACCACCACAGTGGGTACTCACAGCGCCATATGCTGCTCATAGAACATTATCTTTATGAGCAGTGTTGTGCCAATTGACCGATCGTCCCCCAACGTTATGGTCCTATGCCTTTTAGCCAGGGTTTAGAACCTGTGGAATTAGTTCATTCATAGCCAATATTGGAACTGATTCAAATTTCACAGATTGGGTGAACAATTTAGTGATAGGCAGAACACAAAACAGTTGTGCTTCAAAGGCCTGGAATGGGAGACTTAGAAGAAGCGGAAGAGAGCCTTTTCGGGAGCCTGATGCGGGAGCCTGGATTACTGCCAGGCCTGTGCACCCATGCAGATTCCCAGTGGCGCACGTGGCTGCGGCTTGAGCAGGGTGGCGCCAGTGCCCCCAGTGAGGAGGCCTTTGGTGGCTGTGCGGTGCTGGCGCTGCCCTTCTTCCCTGAGAGGGAGCTCTCTAGGAGAGCGTCGCAGTTGTTCCCTCTTCTGGCTCAGCCACGTTTTACAAATGTGGTTCACTCTGTGGGCCCTGGCTCCAAGCCCTGGTTGCCACGAAGTCACTGCACTGCTTCTCCCCATACCCTAGTGACTGTGAAGTGCTGACCACACTCACCCCTGACACTGGCCGCATCCTGTCCAAGCTCCACACTGTTCAACCCAAGGGCAAGATCACCTTCTGCACCGGCATCCGAGTGGCCCACGTGAGTCCTGCTGGATCCCTTGATGACTCCTCCCTGCTCACAGGTCCCGTCTCCATGCCCTTGGTTCTCCCTCACCTCTGACAATGGGGAAAGGAGATGACCCAGAGATAGCAATAATTAGGCTGCAGGAGAAAGGGGGTGGTGAGATGAGCCCCAGACACCATGAGCAGCACTGTGAAAGGGAAAATCCCTAGAACTGGAAACTCACCCTCCTTCCTTATCCACAGAGGCCCGGCAAGAAGGAAAGGGTGAGAGAGGGAGGGGGTTAGACCTTGTGGAGCCTGGTGGTACATGTGCGGTCTATAGAAACCATCAGGAAAAGTGGGAGATGGTCAGAGGAAGGGGCGAGATGGTTGCTCTGGCCGACTCTGAGAACCGCCTCTTCCTCTCCAAGCTGGCTCTGAAGCACCGGCAGGGCAAGAATCACAAGATGCGCATCATCGCCTTTGTGGGAAGCCCCGTGGAAGACAACGAGAAGGATGTGAGTCCAAGCCTCATTTGGGGGGCTGGGGTCCTTCCGTCCTTAGGACTGCTGGCAGGGACCCTGTGTGCTCCCCCTTTGGGGGAAGACATAGAGCTCGGCAGGGTCAGCACAGGCCCGTGCTTTCATGAGACATGTCACTTCCCCGTGGTGTGGGGCGGCTTCCTCATCTCATGCCCCTTCTTCCCAGCTGGTGAAACTGGCCAAGCGCCTCAAGAAGGAGAAAGTAAATGTGGACATTATCAATTTTGGGGAAGAGGTGAGTAGGGTCTGGTTGGGGGGCTCTAACTTGATTTGGGTATAAGCAGAGAGAGGCATCCTTAGGCAGAGGGGGTGCCTGCCCTCCGCGAGCCGAGCTCCAGGCGGAGGCTGAAAGGGCATTCAGAGAGAGGGAGGGGGCACGGCGTGAAGAAGAGCTCCTGTGTTGTTCTTCCCCAGGAGGTGAACACAGACAAGCTGACGGCCTTTGTAAACACACTCAATGGCAAAGATGGGACCGGTTCTCACCTGGTGACAGTGCCTCCTGGGCCCAGTTTGGCTGATGCACTCATCAGTTCTCCCATTCTGGCTGGAGAAGGCGGCGCCATGCTGGGTCTGGGTGCCAGCGACTTTGAGTTTGGAGTAGATCCCAGTGCTGATCCTGAGCTGGCCCTGGTGAGCAAACTGTCCCTGGGTCCTTCCCTGCCCTCTGTTGACACACATCATCTGTGTTCTGCAGGGCAAAACAAAACCCAACCCAGTGAGTCCATGGCGAGCCCGTGTGAGCCAGAGTGGAACTCTGATCCATTGGGCTGTCTGTCCGTGGCTGGTTTTTTGGAAGTTGGTTGGCAGACCTATCTTCTGAGAAGTGTCTGGGTGGACTTGAACTGCCAACCTCTGGTTAGCAGCTGAGCTCTCTTAGCGGTTTACACTACCAGACACCTATATTACTCAAACTTGCTGCCGTCGAATTGGCTCCGACTCAGAGTGACACCCTAGACATTACTAGACAATTCTAAGTACCCCCATAACCTTGTGCTCCTTTTCCTGATAATGCTGTCTGATCTTTAGGGCCACCCATGTCGACTCTTTCTTGTTGGCGGTTCCTGATTAAACCTCCACTTGCCCAAAGTCCGTCCCTCTGGCCCATCTACCTCTTTTTATCTCCCCAGCCTCTTCCCCTCAGTGTCCACTAGAAGCTGCCCCGTCTTGCTCCTTTCCTCTGCTCCTTCCCTCCCGGTGCTGGTTGGAGTGAGAGTTGGGGACTGCCTGACCTTGGCTTGCCCTTTCCCAGGCCCTCCGTGTTTCTATGGAAGAGCAGCGGCAGCGGCAGGAGGAGGAGGCCAGGCGGGCAGCTGCGGCCTCTGCAGCCGAAGCTGGGATTGCTTCCTCTGGGACCGAAGGTGAAAGAGGTGGAATCTGACGTCCCAGGGCTGTGGGGTGGGACCTGGGAGGAGTGGGAGCGGGCAGCCTGGCATGGCGGGACTGTGGAAGGACCGG
The DNA here is from genome assembly GCF_000313985.2 of Echinops telfairi. NCBI lineage: Eukaryota > Metazoa > Chordata > Mammalia > Afrosoricida > Tenrecidae > Echinops > Echinops telfairi. Next base: position 2,049,249 of record NW_022109704.1, on the reverse strand, counting down.
GTTGAGGGAATGGTTTTGGAGGTGAGGCACCCGTGCCAGCCCGCTGCTCTCTTCCTTTCCCCAGACTCGGACGATGCCCTGCTGAAGATGACCATCAGCCAGCAGGAGTTTGGTCGCGCGGGCCTCCCTGACCTAAGCAGCATGACTGAGGAAGAGCAGATCGCGTATGCCATGCAGATGTCCCTGCAGGGAGCAGGTGAGTCGCAGCCCCGGACAGGGCACAGGCAGGTGGGCTGGGCAGAGAAACCAAACTGAGCAGGCCTTTCTTCCTCAGAGTTTGGCCAGGCAGAATCAGCTGACATCGATGCCAGCTCCGCCATGGACACGTCGGAGCCTGCTAAGGTGAGGGCCCTCCCTGGTGAGTCTCCTCCACCAGCCTTCCAGCCTCCTGTGTCCTGAAAGGTCTCCACCCACAGCTCCCTAGAGGGGTTCTTTGGGGAGCAGAAGGAAGCACGAGGGTATATATGAAGGAGCTTCGAAAAGGTTATGGAAAAGTGGAATTGAGGGTATGGAACTTTTTCACGGATTGTATGAAGCCTCCTCCTATTTCTTGTGTGTGAATCTTGCTAAGGCACTAGAAAGGTCATGGCCAGAGTTGGAGAAGTGCCCCAGCATGCTCTAGTTTTCCTTCCTTGCTGGTAGAACATTCTGGACAAAACTCTGGGGTAGCAGCTGCCAGGACAGTGAAGAGAGGTCTGGGGAAAACACCAAGAAGTGGGGGTGACTGATAGGGAGCCAGAACCTGAATGCACGGGATTGCCCTCGTAGGCCCAAGGAGCAGTCCTCTCATCTCAGGTCAGTCATGATTGTTTGCGTTGGTACCGTTTCTCAGGCCTGGGTTTTCTGCTGACGCTCCCCTTCCCACTCTTGGCCAGAGATGCCCCCACCCTCCGTCAAGTGGAGAGAGCGGCTCCGCAGCATGCTCATGTCCTGCTCCCCAGCAGACCTGCTCCCTCTGCCCACAAGCTAATGGTACCCCTTTTCAGGAGGAAGATGACTATGACGTGATGCAGGACCCTGAGTTCCTTCAGAGCGTCTTGGAGAACCTTCCAGGTGTGGACCCCAACAATGAGGCCATTCGAAATGCCATGGGCTCCCTGGCTTCCCAGGCCACCAAGGACGGGAAGAAGGACAAGAAGGAGGAGGACAAGAAGTGAGGCTGGGCGAGGGGTGGCTGAGCTGGCTCAGGACTGTAGAGAGTGGGGCAGGAGGTAGGGCTAGTTACGCAATCTGTAACTATTGCAACTTAAATAAAACTTGACATCTTTTTCCCCCTTTTGTTTCAATTAGTGGTAGCTTTGAGTGTCAGGGAAGAGGGAGCACGTGGTGAGAAGGAGAGAGTTTCTCAAAGTTCTCTTAAGTCCCCAGTGCTTGGTCTGTAACCCTGACCAGCTCCTCTTCTTCTCATCTCCCTCCATGGCGGGCTCCGCCGCCCTGTGACCATGGCGCTTTCTCGTGGTGACGAGCTGTGCTGAGAGCCCACTTAGTATTAGGCATGGGGCCCGCAGAAGAGAAACCATCCTGGCCTCCGGGGACTCAGCCTGCAGAGGGCCATGAGCCGTCCAATGTATGTGGCCAGTGCTGACAGAGGAGTGAGAACAGCGAAGAGGTGGAGCCTGGGAAGGCTTCTGGAAGTGACAGTTGAGTACTCTGAAGGAGAGAGTTCACCAGCTGATGAGGCGGCGATAGGGATGTTCCCCAGCAGTAGGAATTGCTTGTACTGATAGTGTGGAGGCACATTTGAGGAGCTGAGGGGTTCATCGACTGCTTGGGCTGTGGCAGGAGCGATGGGAAAGTAGCCCGTGGCCAGAGCACCAGGGAGTCAGCGTCCTGCGTCCTTTGGGCCAGACTCACAAGGGGGCTGAGGGAAGGCCAGGACGAACACAGTATGTCTTGTGTCTTACCGAATAGAAGGCAACATTTACCTAAGCCCTCAATGATGTGAAAGGAGGTCATTAGTATCTGACATGAAGGGAAGACATGCATACTTTATGAAGCGTGATTCCCCTATGAAACCTCCTCACATAAGAGCTAGAGCATCACTGGTGCCGTGCAGTGAGCATCCCTGGGCATCCCTCTCAAAGGGAACCCTGGTCCTGAATTTGGAGATTGTCATTTCCTTTAGTTTGGTCACACGTACAGATCCCTCACCAGAATACGTTTAGCTTTGCTGTTTGGGGGGCTTTATAAGAAATGGTTGTATCCTGTTAAGTCCTCTGGGAATTACTTTTTCAAACAAAACGTGGTGTTGAGCGTCATCACAGTGGTCACACATGGCTACGGCTCATTCCTTCTTCCCGGCTATACAGTGCTCTGCTGACACAGTAGCACGCTGGGCATTCCTGTGGCTGGCCTTTTGCGTTGCTTCCACTTAGTTTGCTCGCATCAGCAGGACGACAGTGGTGTTTGCCGTGTCTTTGGAATACAGCCTATAAGATCATGCCACCTGTGGTTATCGTTGGCCGGGAGGAAGGGGTTGTATTATCTTGTAATCCCACTTTCAACAAGCGTTTTGAAACTCCCTTGTGCTGTGCCCCCTCCTGCAGTGTGAGATTCCCTACTGAGCACCCTGTCCAGCCCTGGGTGTCATTCACCCCTCTTAACTGCTGCTGTCTGATGAGGGTAAAGTGGGAATTGGTTGTGCTCCTGGTTTGCATTTTAAGTCTTTTATCTCCACTTCAGTGAAATCCCTCATCATGTCCTTTGTCCATTTCTCCATCCCGGTATCTTTGTGTTCTTTCAGGAGCTCTTTACATTTCATTAAAAAAAAAATGTTTTTTGATTGTGAATCAGGTGAAGGTGTACAGAGCAGATCATAGATTCTGTTCTCGTTTGTCCTTTAAACAGTTATTCCATCTGGAATCCACTTTTCTTGTTAAACTAAAAAAAAATCAAACCAAACTCACTGCCATTGAGCCAGTGCTGACTCATAGTGACCCCCTTGTGGTTCCCAAGATTGTAACTGTTTACAGAGTAGAAAGCCCAGTCTTTCTTCCTTGGAGCTTGCTGGTGGTTTCGAACTGCTGACCATGTGGATCGTTTCCCAACACATAAGTTTTTTAGCTGGAAAACCAGTTATAACACCATTTATTGATAAAATCCCTCCTTTCCCAGTATTCTGTACTCTTACCTCTGGGCCAAGATTACATGACTGTCATTTCCAGGACCTGAGAGTCGTAATTGGGGGTAACAGGTTTCTACAGACATGAAGCTAGAAAACCCACTTTGTGCTTAGATAGTACACCCACTCCTCACTTATCAACACGGCTAGGTTCCAAAGGCCAAGTTAGTATGCCACTCGAAGGAAACCGGGAAAAGCCAGTGGAGTATCCTGCAGCAACAAGGTTTTTGGGTATATGCTCCAGTTATCTCATTTCCCAAGTGATTTATATCAATTTCTTCTAACAATAATTGTATATTACATGCAGGTGAGCTATAATTTTTAAGATATACAATAGGTTGTACAAAGCCATAGACACAAGTAGAGAAAACAGTACATCAAATAATTCTGTAATTCATTATCCTGACAACTACTTTCCAACTGATCACTCTTTCTGTTTTACAATGAGAAATCGGGAGGGGTCAATTCAATTCCAAGCAGGATTACAGTAGTAATTAACATTCCAAACTCATTTGAACTCTAGGAAACTGTCAAAACATTCAGTGAAAAGTCTTAACAAAAGTGATCATACATAAAACAGGACCGATTCAATCAAGATGACCACAGTCTTGCTCACAACTCCCATCATCCACTCCCCATGCAAGAAAGACCAGCAGCATCTAATGTAGTCATGCAAAATGCTCACTGGTGCAGTTTCTAATTACACAGCCCGACAGTGAAAAACTATGTACAGTGAACCCTCATTTATCGCGGTTAATCGGTTCTAGACCCTACCGTGATAAATGAAATTCCGCGAAGTAGGATTCCTTATTTGTAAATCAAATATTTTCATAGTTAGAGCATAGAGGACATGAAAAAACACCCTTTAGTCACCATTACACTCGTATTACCCAATTTATTAAACGAAAAAGGGAAAATACAGTAAAACATTTTGGACGTTACAATTATCATTTATTTATTATATTATTTATGGCATCTAGTTTACAGTATTACATATTTCACATACAGTATTATTATACATAGTTCTTACAAATACTGTAATCAATAGCCTATGAAATGACTTAAGGGATGTACTCTACAGGTGGGTCGCTGTCTTTTTCCTCTGAAGGAGCGGGTGTAGGCAGTGGGTGCTGTTACGCAAAAACCGCGATAGAGTGAAGCCGCGGAAGTCGAAGCGCGAAGTGGCGAGGGTTCACTGTATCAAGTTTTGTTGCTGTATCAAGAATACTCAGTTATTTGAAACGGCCATGGAAACTTCTGTTTTCTACAATCTATTTGTGAAAACAGATTGTTATACATGTCAGTCAGCTCCAGTACTGCAATAGCTTAATTGCTGAAACAGGAAAATCTAGCTGTTTTCTATTAAGCCAGACATTAAAGAGATCTGCAAAAATGTAAAATAATGAACTCATTCAATTTTTGTTTTGGAAAACATAGCTATTTTTCATAAGCCCATGTAATGATTTTACTGTTTTAATTTAGATGGATTGATATAGAAAATTCATCTTAGAATTTCTAATGTGGTAGCTATATTTATTGAACTTGACAAAAAACTCTTGGGAATCTTCCATCTTTTAAGAATGTAAAATTGATTCTGAGACACCCCCCCAAAAAAACAAAAACACCACTGGTTCACAACCAGGAAGTTTGGCTCTAGCACCCACAACTGTAAACATTTAGCCACAAATAGTTAACATTGCTATAGGTCACAGAGCAATACCTATCATTTTTAAAATGTGATCAAAACAGAAAAACTGGCAGATGTCATACTGGTTATTTCTGGGGATAAGAAATACGTGTCAAACTACTATAAAATTCTGTTACTTTTGGAGTATGCAAACATGTAAAAAAATAACTTAATTTCTTTGAATTTGTATTTTCTTTCACTATCAGCCACTTTCTTGCTTTATTTCCGCTAATGAGCAAAGAACCTCATAATCCACTATTTATTTCTTTATTTTTAAAATCCTTTTATTGGGGGCTTATACGATTTTTATCACAATCCATACATGCATCCATTGTGTCAAGCACATTTGTACATTTGCTGCCATTCTCAAACCGTTTTCTTTCCACTTGAGCCCTTGATATTAGCTTCTCATTTTCCCCCCTCCCTCCTTACTCCCCCTCCTTCATGAACCCTTGATAATTTATAAATTATTATTTTATCATCATACACTGTCCGACATCTCCCTTCACCCACTTTTCTGTTGTTCCCCAGGGAAGAGATTATATATAGATCCTTGTAATCGGCTTCCCCTTTCTACCCCAGTTTCCCTCCACCCTCCAGGTATCGCTACTCTCACCACTGGTCCTGAAGGGATCATCTGTCCTGGATTCCCTGTGTTTCCAGTTCTTATCTGTACCAATGTGCATCCTCTGGTCTAGACTGATTTGTAAGGTAGAATTTGGATCATGATAGTGGGGAGAGGAAGTATTTAAGAACTAGAGGAAAATTGTCTGTTTTATCATTGATACCCTGCTCCCTGACTGACTCGTCTCCTCCCCATGATCCTTCAGTAAGGGGGTGTCCAATTGCGTACAGATGGGCTTTGGGTCTCCACTCTGCACTCACCCTCATTTACAATGATATGATTTTTTGTTCTTTGATGCCTGATAACCTGATCCCTTCGACACCTTGTGGTTACACAGGCTGGTATGCTTCTTCCATGGGGGCTTTGTTGCTTTTGAGCTTGATGGCTGCTTGTTTACATGCAAGCCTTTAAGACCCCAGATGCTATATCTTTTGATAGCTGGGCACATCAGCTTTCTTCACCACATTTGCTTATGCACACGTTTGTCTTCAGTGATCATGTCGGGAAGGTGAGCATCATAGAATGCCAATTTAATAGAACAGAGTGTTCTTGCATTGAGGGAGTATTTGAGTGGAGGCCCAATGTCCGTCCATCTGCTGCCTTAATACTAATACTAAATATATGTACATAAATCTATTTCCCCACCACCCTGTATAGATATATTTATATATGTACATGCCTGTATTTAAACCTCATAAATACCCTTTGCCTCCTAGTTCTTTCCTCTATTTCTTTTTACTTTCCTCTTGTCCCACTATCATGCTCAGCCTTCATTTGGGTTTCAGTAATTTCTCTCAGTTACATTGCCCTTGCTGAATCCCTACCATAATCTTCTATTTAAACCAGTATCTTGCTAATAACTTTATTTCTTGAGTTCATTTTTACTACACAGCCAGCTGAACCTCAGGCATGGAGAAGTGCTTACCTAATTATCTTTCTAGATCTACTTGTGCCCATCTTAAAGAAAAATGATCCAACAGAATGTGGAATTACTGAACTGTGTAATTAATTTCACATGCAAGTAAAATTTGCAAGGTGGTAATTAAAAAATGGTTGCAGCAGTACATTGACCAGGGGTGCCAGAAATTCAAGCCACATTCAAAAGTGAAAAATATATCACTGCTGATGTCAGATGGATTTTGGCTGAAAACAGATTACCAAAAAGATGTTTAAACGAAGCCAAATGAAACCCACTGCCATCGAATTGATTCTGGCCTAGTGACCTTGTAGACAGAGTAGGAGCGCTCTGGAGGGTTTCCATGGTTGTAAATCCTTATGGAAGCAGACAGGCACATCTTCCTCCTATGAAGTGCTGATGGGTTCCGACCACCCACCTTAAGGTGAACAGCACAGCATTTGACTCATAGCACCACCAGTGCTTAGGACGATGTATACTTGTCTTTTATTGAGTATGCAAAGGCATTGATTGTGGAGCATAACAAACAATAACATTATGAATAATAGGAATTTCAGAACACTTAATTGTGCTCATATGGAGCCTGTACATAAGAGGCAGTAATTTGAACAGAACAAGGAGCTACTAATGCACTGGCATTGAGTTGATTCCAACTCATGGTGACACTGTAGGACAGGGTACAGCTGCACCTTTGAGTTTCTGAGACTAAATAGAGGGACAGTGATACACCTCTTTCATACATAAAGTAGCTAGTGGATTTGAACTGCTGACCTTGCCCAACACATAACTCACTATGCCACCAGAGCTCCTAAGGCTCCTACATGGTTGAAAACCTGGAAAGGTGTTGGTCAGGGTTGTATCCTTTCACCATACTTATTCAATCTGTATGCTAAGTGTAGAGTTCAAGAAACTGAACTATCTGAAGAAGAATGCAGCTTCAGGATTGGAGGAAGAAGGCTCATAGGCAGATGACACAACCTTGCTTGCTGAAAGCTAAAGAGGACTTGAAGCATTTACTGATGATGATCAAAGACTATAGTCTTGAATATGGATCAGATTTCAACATAAAGAAGAAAAAACAACAAAAGGCAACATCATGATGAATGGAGAAAAGATTGACATTGTCAAGCATTTAATTTTACTCAGATCTTCAAACAGCACCTATGGAAGCAACAGTCAGGAAATCGAACTGGGCAAATCTGCCCCCCAAGCCCTTTTTCAAGTGTGAAAGAACCAGGATGTCACTCTGAGGACTAATGTGCCTGACCTAAGGAATGGTATTTGTACCTGCCTCCTGGGTGTGGAAGCTGGATGAGCACGGAGGACAGACAGGAGAAGAACTGGTGCCTCTGAATTGTGGTGGTGGTGCAGCGGAGTCGCTGTGATTCGATGCAGCATGGACAGTTTCATAACTGGTGGCTTGTGTGTTGCAGTGATGCTGGAAGCGGTCACTAGCAGTCACCCCTAAGTGGACAGGCTTCAGCAGAGCTTCCCGACTAAGAACAGACAATGCATAAGGACTCGCCACCCCACTTCAGAGGAAGGAGCCACTGAAACCTTACTCATGGCTTCAGAACACACAGATACTGAGACCTAATGAATGGAAGCAGAACGTTGTCGGCGAGAGTGCCACAGGACGGGCCCTCGGGGTGGAAGACACTGGAAATGTGACTGAGGAGGAGCTGCTTTCCCAAAATAGAGTCCACCGTGGTGACGTGAGTGAGGTCAAGCCTGTGGGAGTGGAGCCTTCTGGGTCTTCACTTGCTGAGGGGGCAGGACTCAAGGTCAGGAGAAGCAGCTAATGATCATTTTGCTAATGATCACAACTTGGAATGTGTGAAGTGTGAATCTAGAAAACTTGGAAAGGTATACAATGAAGTGGGATGCATAAAGATCGCTACCCTAGGCATTAGCTGAAATGGACTGGTGTCGCCCATTTTGAATCAGAAAGTCATTGATTTACTGTGCCAAGAATGACACAATCAAGAGGAATGGCGCGGCATTCATTGTCAAAAAGGACATTGCACAATCTTGAAGTACAAAATTGCTGGGGTTTGTTTTCTTTTCAGGATTGCTATCTGTGATGGGATATATATCTATCCGCCTTCAAGGAAATCCAAGCCATACAACTCTTGTTCAAAAAAGTGTGTATCTTTTATTGGCACTTCATCCACTTACCATACAATTCAGTAGCTCAACCATATCATGAAGAGTTGTGCCACAACTTTATTTACCACAATCCATTTTAGAGCATTTTCTTTTCACCCGTATTCATTGTTAAATCATGTGATTCTTTTTTTCAATTTTGACAAAAATACAACAAGAACTTCTCCAATTCAACAGCTTCTACATGTATTATTCAGTGCCATTGATTTTACTCTTCTTGGTGTCCAACCAGAATTGAGACCCCTCTCCAAATTGTTCCACTACCATTAAAATGAGCTCAGTGCCCACTAAGCAACAACTCTTCCTCCTTCACCCATGGTCACCATAGGTCAAGTTTGGTTTCTTTCTTTTTAGAAGTTTTCTTTATACCATATATTCACATTTCATACACTTCCATAGTTAAAGCTTTTCTAAAAAGAACTATATACATCACAATCAACTCTAATGTTCCCACCCTCCCGCATCTACTGATTGCTCCCCAGTTCTGCTCCCCTCCTTCCCTGCTCCCTCATAGACCATTGCATTAGTTACTGTCTCTATGGATCCACCTCTGTGCTTCCTAAACTGGAAGACCTAACAAACAATAAAAAACAAAATGAAACAGAAAGAAGAAAGCAATGATAATAAGAGAAGAAACCACCTGTGGGAATTCCACCCGATCTGATCCCACCACACTGAAGCAAAACACTAAGGCTGTGGAACAGAACAGCAAGGGGAACAGAGCAACGAAGTCTCCAGGGAATACCAAAAATAGACTTTGGGGCAAGGGCTTGGCACCCCCACAGACTCGACTGGAAAACACTCCTAAAGGCCAACAAAAAGTCCTTGAACTAACTACAAGCTTTTCCTCTTGCTTTTGTTGTTGTTGTCATTGGCTTGTTCTGTTTTATTTTATTGCTTGGTTTTGCTCTGTCTTGTTTTTGTGCATGTTACTATCTCTGCAGGTCTGTCTAAATAAGATAGGCTGGATGAACAATCTGGAGGAGAAA
>NW_022109704.1:2033711-2038319 GCF_000313985.2 Echinops telfairi | reverse complement strand
TTTGAGAATGATGAGGGCAATGAATGTACAAATGTGCTTTACACAATTGATGTATGTATGGATTGTGATAAGAGTTGTATGAGCCCCTAATAAAATGACTTTTCAAAGAAACCACCAATAATATTTTTAAAAGCCAGAGAAGAAATTTCTTTCTTGGAACAATCTAGAAATATGTGAGCACAGAGCATATTCAGGTTGGATAAAAGAGAGGTCAACTGACCAAGTATCATGCTATGGTTCGATTCACAATAATCAAGTTTACAATAATCTCTGTCTGACAGTAAGCTGTTCAAGTCCCTCAGCTGTGACTAGAGGCCATCTGCCAGAGGCCCAATCTGACCCAACTATTCAAATTTATGCATCAACCACAAAAGCTAGCGGTAAAGAAATTGAAGAATTTTACCAATGTCTTCAATCTGAAAATGATCAAACTGCATTGGTAATTATTGGCAATTGGAATGCAAAAGTTGGAAACAGAGGAAGGACCGGTAGTTGAAAATATGATCTTGGTGGTAGAACCAAAGCTGGAGATTTTATGATAGAATTTTGCAAGGCCAACAGTTTGTTCATAGAAAATACCTTTTCAACAATTCAAAAAGGTGACTATGCACATGGACTTTTCTAGAAGGAATACACAGAAATCAAATTGACTCCATCCGTGGAGCTAAAGCGAGGTCAGAGGATGACTGGAACAGACCATCAATTGCTCATATGTAAGTTCAGGTTAAAGCTGAAGAAAATTAAGTCCAGGAGAGTCGAAATAGAGCCTTGAGTCGGTGTCACCTGGATTTTGAGAACATTTCAGGAGCAGATTTGATGATGGAGGACTGATGACAGAAGACCTGATGAGCTGTGGTCATTGCAAGAGGTCATTGAAAAGACAGGAAAGAAAAAAAGATCAACATGGACACCAGAAGAGACTGAAACTTGTCATGGAAGAGTAGAAGCTAAAGCAAATGGAAGAAAGAATGAAGTTACAGAGCTAAACAGAAAATGTCAAAGGGCAGCTTCAGAAGACAAAGATATTATCGTAAGTGCGCGAACACCTAGCACTAGGAAACCAAAAGGAAGAAAACGCTCCAGACCCAAAACGGACCAGCCAAGCCTGCATCCCCTGGGAGAATAGGATGCTACTGTCGGCCTCAGGGTTGGGGTGGTTCATGACACACCCGCAGTAAAAGTCCTGTCTGTCTAATCCTGGCACGGGAAGTTCCTTCAGAAACCCTGCTGGTCTTCCCTGGTGCTGCCCGCTGGGAAATCTCCAGTGTAGTCCCTGACCCAGGTTCCTCCTCTGAGGGCTTGTTTCTTAGCCTGCATCCCTCAAGCCCATGTAAACAAAACAAATAAAACCTCATTGTCCCTGCGTGGTTGCCCACTTACAGCTACCCTACAGGACATGGTAGAACTGCCTCTGTGGGGTTATGACACTGACTTTTTTCAGGGCTTAAAGAGCCTCACCCTTCTCCCTCCGAGCAGCCGATAGTTTTAAACTGCTGACCTTGTGGTCATCAGCCCACTATGCTGCCAGAGCTCCTCAAGCCCATCCAAGGATGGCACCTTTGTTAATGTGTTGGAAGTTCCTTTCTGAGACCAAGGATGTTTTCGGGATGTTTTAGTCTGGGTTCTCCAGAGGAACAAAACCAGGACCTTCAAAAAGTTCATGGGAAGAACCACCTCGAAAGAGGGGACCTCTCATCAGCCAGGGTCACCCCTTCAAGAAGGGGGAAAGGCAGAAGACCATCCACTCAATGCTGTACCACACTGGGACAAGGCTGTGGCAACCCAACAGGCCCCCACAGGAATAGGAAGAGAACCTTCCTGGAACATCAGGGTCAGACCGGAGAGGGGAACCTCTGCACTTCAGAGGAGGCACTGGTGTTTCTGTTGGTGCGGATGGTGGGTAAATGGAAGGAGCCACCTCACATTGGGAAGGGATGCTCAACAATAATTACATGAAACCTGAGCGGCGGGGAATAAACTCGGTTCTATGTTCCTGGGTAGACACATCAGAGATGCTTCTCTCTAACCTTCAGTGAACCATACCATGAACTAAGCACTATGACAACCTTGGACGTTGGCCTGACAGGAGCACGGCATCCCCCACTGGCCATACCAGAAGGACTCGACGTGGAAGCACAACTGAACAAACTGGGCCCTACCTCAAAACTTCCTGTAGCCCTTGGATGTACCACTGAAATTCCCTATGGGACAGGAAACAAAGGATGGCCACCCAAGATTGTGGAAATGGCGATTGTTGGACCTAGGATGGGACCCCTAGCTTAAGTGGGTGTCCAATGAAAGGGGACCCAGGACCATGATATATTTAGTATCTCAATGCTTCCCTTGCATTAATATGACAGGTATTAATCTGATAGGCAAGGCTCTGCTGATTTAAGGATTGTTACAGGACATTTGCCCCTAGCACCAACTCCCACGCTCGATGTAAACAAATCTCAGTCATTTAAGAATTCAATCTGTACAATGCACCAGCTCATGGAGTGAAATTATCAGCTGGATTATCTCACATAAATTCAACAGCACCTTAAATTCTATGCCATTGGGGAAATTATTGATCTTATCAATGCAATTGCTTTATACCCCAAGGGGAGGGTTGACAATGTTTTTCTTTTTAAAAAAAAAATTTCTTTGTTGTTTTTGTTTGTGATAAAATGATAATATAATTGATAAAGTAAGCCAGAGTCATTCGTAACCCGTGTACAAGCAGATAGATTCTGGGCTCCCATGTGATTTTATTCCCAATCCAAGAACAGTTCTTAGAACCTAGCCTTGCTCTAAGGGAAGATAAGGGGGCTACAGCAAAGTGTGGTGAGGAAAGCAGATGGTGCCTGGCTGTCAATCACCATTGTGTCTGGGGTCTTAAAGGCTTGTAGTCAAACAAGCAGCCATCTAAGTGAAGTGTCAACTAAGTCCACATGGATGAAGTACATCACCTTGTGTGATCCAAAGGTGATGCACTTACAACAAAATCCAAATATTGTGAAAGAAAAAGTATCAGAGCTTAAATGGTGAACACCCAATGTAGAAGGCTACGGAGGACAGTGGGAGCCCAAACCCATCTGCAGACTCGCCAGAGTCAAGGGACTGGAAGCTTTGCTAACAGAGATTATTGTGAACTCGGTTATGGTGTTAGGTGGGTGGAACTACAGTATCATATGATGATACCTGGTGAGATGACCTCCCTCCTGACCCAATCTGATTTTGCTCTAAATTTAGATATTTCTCACTTGTTTCATGACAAAAATGCCCTCTTCGGCCCTTTTCTCTTTTCCTTTCCTGGTGAAATTGCTTTATTAGAACCGTTTAAACGTCACTCATGAGCCTGCCTTTGCCCCTCTTCGTCGGGCGCACGTCAGGAGCCTGGTATTGGCCGCTCCGCCCGCTTGTGGTGCCACCTGCACCCCATGACGGTGATCTCGGCGTCGCCCTGCGGGTCGTCCGTCCACTCTCACGTGCCAGCGCCTGACGCACCTGCTCGAAGGGCTCAGGAGACCCTCGGGCGCGAAGGTGGCCTCCCCGAGCACCGCCGCCAGGAGCAGCACCTGCTGGCTCGTCAGGTGCTCGGGCTGCGCCACCGGCCGCCACGCCGGATCCTCGGCGCCTTTCCACCCGCGTCTCCCGCCACCCTGCGTTCGCTCGACCTCCACCTTCCACCTTCCACTCCGTTCTCAACCTGGGGATCGAACGACCCCTTCGGGAAACACCTTTCCGATGGTCTTGGGAACCGAGGCACGCTCCTCCATCGTCTCCAGGCGGGGCCGCCCACATGCAGAGCGCCCACGTGCAGGACCCGGCGTGAAGACTGCTACCCATGCTACAGCATGCTTCGCGCTTCAAGACGATATTTCATTTATTTGTCATTAGAAATAAGTATTAAAGGGTCGCGACATTAGGAAGGATGAGAACCACAGTTTAACTACAAGAAAAGGAAGGAAGGAAGAAAGAAAGAAACTAACACTCTTATACAAGGGGCTTTGAAAAGCTCATGGAAAAATTGAATGAAAAGATAATGGAATTATTCCATGAACTTTTTCCCCTCCAACTATGGATATAAAACCCACATATCAAAGACTTCCATAATTGTTGCTTTTTTGTTTTTTTAGTGAAGTTGATTTAAAGAGTTGTATAGACATCATCACAATCAGTTCTAGTGCTCCTCCTCGCTCCCTGTTCATTATTTGCTCCCCAGTTCCTCTCAGCCCCGCCATCCCGGATAAACCATCAGTGATTGTCTCTATACACTCCTTCTGTGCCTCATAAGCTGGGACACCTAACAGAAAGAAAACAATAAAAAACAAAAACAAAACAATGGAACACAAAGAAAAATATCAATAATAATATATTAGGGAACATTTTCTTTTTTTTAAATCACTTTATTAGGGGCTCATACAACTCTTATCATAATCCATACATACATCGATTGTGTAAAGCACATTTGTACATTCATTGCCCTCGTCATTCTCAAAACATTTGCTCTCCACTTAAGCCCCTGGTATCAGCTCATTTTTCCCCTCCCTCCCCGCTCCCCCCTCCCTCATGAGCCCTTGATAATTTATAAATTATTATTTTGTCATATCTTGCCCTGTCCGC
>NW_022109704.1:2030703-2032074 GCF_000313985.2 Echinops telfairi | reverse complement strand
CTAATGGGCTTTGGATCTCCACTCCGCACTCCCCCCATCATTCACTATGGTAAGATTTTTTGTTCTGATGATGCCTTAACACCTGATCCCTTCGACACCTCGCCACGACCCTTTAATACAGTTCCTCATGTTGTGGTGATCCCCCCCAGCCATAAAATTATTTTCGTTGCTACTTCATCACTGTAATTTTGCTACTGTTATGAATCGGCCGACCTCTGTGAAAGGGTGATTCAGCCCCCAAAGGGGTTGCGACCCACGGGTTGAGAACTGCTGCTGTAAATGAATCATGTTTCCAATTAGGAGGGAGGACACGCTTCGTTTTGCAGTGTCAAGCTAATCGGTGAATTTGACGCTCAATCAGAATCAGCTGGAATTTGGTGTCCGTATCCTTTCTGCCCCTCCCCAGATGCTTCCAAACAGCAACAGCCTTCTTAATCAAATGGTAGAGATCCTCAGGCAGACCAGGATCAAGTCCTTTGGACTTCAGGATCCTCAGGATTTTATTTCCTGTCACAAGTCGCACTTGTGCGACACCTTGTGAATCTCTTAAGATCACACCAATTTGGGAAGGAGCCATGCTCTTCTTGGCCAATTTATAGATCTACTCCTTCATGTCATCGGACGATAACTTCAGCCAGGGGGATGCTGTGACGACAGGCCCTTCCTGGGAGCATGCATGTGACCCTTGATGGCAGCAGTCAAGCTGCAACAAAGCAGCTTGAGAGTTTCTTTATGGCTGCAACGTTTGTCCAACTTCTGACACAAACCACTTGTTCAAAATTTAAAAAACAAACAAAAAAAGGGTTCCTTTTTTTTCTTCAATCTATCAACAGCCCCTAGGCAAGCGTCTCCACCTTTGAATGTCCTGAGCACTAAAGACACTGAGTGGGAAAAGCTGCCTTTTTAGGCGTGTCCTAAGCCCATGTAAAGATCCAATTTTAATGGCTGAAGGCAACTGTGCTTACAAGCTCTCTATTTTCATACTTCCCAGTAATCATTTCTACCAATCATCATATCAATAACAATAGGCAGAAGACAACAGCATAAACCTAGGACAGCTAGATCCTAAACTCACTTCTTAAAATGGTTAAATTTGATCCCTATCTATCTCATCTTAATTCTTATTTAAACTATTCCATTGATACAAAATATTGCCTTAGGCCTCTGGCTGCATTGCTGTATCTGACCTCTGGCTAGCTGAGAAAGAAAAACTACCATGAGGCAGAGGTCAAACTAGCCTCTGTTTTCTATCTTCGTGATTTGTTTCTCCAGTACCCCACTCCTGGTACCATAATGTGGTAGTCTGGGTTAACAAGAAAAACAGATTCACAGACAGAAGGTAAGTCAAAAGTATTGGTACAAATCATAGAA
>NW_022109704.1:2002741-2029935 GCF_000313985.2 Echinops telfairi | reverse complement strand
TTCTTCCATGTGGGCTTTGTTGCTTCTGAGCTTGATGGCCATTTGATTACCTTCAAGCCTTTAAGACCCCAGACGCTATACTTTTTGATAGCCGGGCATAGAACCTTTATTAAACAAAAATTATCACAATACGAGGCGACTGTTTCTCAACACATCCATTTAGGCAGTGTTGTCTCCAACCCTTCCCTGAAGCATTCTGTACTCTGATTTGGACCACATCAAAACCACAGTTTTGGCATCCATGCACTCAAATCTGGTTCCTTTCCAATGTTCTTTGAGTTTGGGTAACAAAAAGTAGTTTGGGAGGCAAGATCTGGGCTGGGATGTAGCTGGGATAAGATTTCCCATTGAAATATTTATAGGACAGCCTGTACTACCCCCCAAAATGAGAAGGTGCATTGTCATTATGAGAAGGCGGAAAAAACCTCGGCAAAATGTTCTCGTTTTCCTGTTTCCACGTTTCCTAAGACTTCTTACCCCACTGACACCCTGTGTTCTTTGAGAAAAACTGTCGTTTACCCTTTGGAATCTCCCCAATATTTGCCATAGCCTGAGCAGACTTTTCTGCCTTTATTCCCCCCACCCCAATAAGAATAACAAAGTAAAACAGAAAAAACTTCAATCAAAAGAAAGCAGAAAATATTAAAAACTAGAACAAACTTAAATTGTTCTTAAGGAAGATCAAATGATGGGTTACTAAATCCTAACCTAACGATCTTAAACAATCCACTTTCCAATGCAGTCGCCATGTTAGCAAGACGGTTCACATCCCTGGATCGCAGTCAGAGGGGTTCACCAGGGTCGTAATCCACATATTTTCTTCATTTTTCAAAAAACTGAAACAGCTTTAATGTGGGCCTAAAGGGAGATCAAATGATAAGATATTACATTTTGTCCTAACTACGTCTGTCATAATCAACTCTGTCTGGTAACAGGGCTATTCACATCCCTCAACTATGATGGGAGGGGATTCCCTGGAGGGTCGATCTAGGTGTGAACCCTGCAGATGGATTTTGGGCTTCTACTGTCATCCATGTTGTTATTGCTAGGTACCATGGAGTCAACTCTGACCCATATGACCCTATGCACAACAGAACAAAACACTGCCCGGTCCGTTCCTATGCTTGAACCCACAGATGCAGCCCGGTGTCCATCCATCTTACTGAGGGCCTTCCTCTTCTTAGCTGCCCCTCCGATTTACCAAGCTTGACGTCCTTCTTCAGGGACGCTCTCTCCTGACAAGACGTTCAAAGCATGTAAGACAAAGTCTCGCCGTCCTTATCGCGAAAGGAGCGCTCTGACTGTATTTCTTCCAACACAGATGGGTTTGTCTCTTTCGCATCCCAAGGTACTTTCAGTATTCTCCAGCATCACGATTCAAATACATCGATTCTTCTACAGTTGTCCTTATTCAGTGTCCAACTTTTACATGCATATGATGCATGCTATAAGCAGTATTGTACAATTGCTACTACAATCGTTTGGAAACATTTTCTTTCTTCTTGAACTCCTTAATACGAGCTTCCCTACCCCCCCTCTCCAGAAACCCTTGTTTTAATCCACCCCTATAATAGTTTGTGGGGTTTTGTGGGTTTTTTTTTTTTTACCATGTCTTGCACAATCCAATATAACCATTCACATACAATTCTGGTGTTCGATCCCATTGGGTGGGGTTATACAGTCATCAGTGCTATCAGCTCCCTGTTCCCCGCTGATTTTGGTATTCTTGACATTGAGTTGTAATCCATACTGAAGGCTACAATCCTTGATCTTCATCAGCAAGTGCTTCAAGTCCTCCTCAATTTCAGCAAGCAAGCTTGTGCCATCTGCCTCACAAAGGTTGTTAATAAGCCTTCCTCCAACCCTGATGCCACAGTCTTAATATAATCCATCTTTTCTGATGATTTGCTCAGCATACAGATTGAACAAGTATGGTGAAAGGATACAATCCTAACACACACCTTTCCTGATTTTGTTGTTGTTGTTAAAAGATCATTTTTATGAGGGTTCTTACAACTCTTACAACAATCCATACATAAATTGAATCAGGCATACTTATACGTATGTTGCCATCATCATTTTCTAAACATTTACTTTCTACTTGAGTCCTTGGTATCAACTCCTCTTTGTTCCCTCCCACCCCCCACCTCACCCTCGTGACCCCTTGATAATTATAAATTATTATTATTTTCATATCTTACTCCGATCACTGTTTCCCTTCCCCCATAGTTTCTGTTGTCCTCCCCCTTGGAGGGGGCGAGGACCTTTCCTGATTCTAAACCATGCAGTATTCCCTTGTCCTGTTCATACAACTGCCTTTTGATTCATATATAAGTTTCGCATGCACAATGAAGTGTTACTAGAATTTCCATTCCTCTCAAAGTTATCCTCCTTTTATTATGGTCTACACAGTTGAATGTCTTTGGATAGTCAATGAAACACAAGTAACCATCTTTCTAGTAGTCTCTGCTTTGCGCCAATATCCATCTGACATCAGCAGTGATATCCTTTGTTCCACGTCTTCTTCTGAACCTGACCTTCTGACAGCTCCCTGTCATTGTACTGCTGCACCCATTGTTGGATGATCTTAAGCAAAGTTTTACTTGTGAGCAGTATCAATGATAGCGTTGTCTAGTTTGAGCATTCTGTTTGAGCATTCTTACTTTGGAATGGGCACAAATATGGATCTCTTCCAGTCAGTTGGCCAAGTTGCTGTCTTCCAAATTTCCTGACTGACCAGTGAGTGATTCCAGTGCTGCTTCACCTTGCTGAAACATTTCAATGGGCATTCCATCAATTCCCAGAGCCTTGTTTTTGGCAAATGCATTCAGTGCAGTTTGAACTTCTTCCTTCAGCACCATCATATGCTACCTCCTGAAATGGTCGAATGTCGCCCAGTTCTTTGTAGAACAGTGACCCTAAGTATTCTTCCCATCTGCTCTTGGTGCTTCCTGTATCACTCAATATTTTGTCCATAGACTCTTTCAAGATTGCAAGTGGAGGCTTGAATTTTTTCTTGAGTTCTTTCAGTTTCAGACAGACTAAGTGTGTTCTTCCCTCTTGGTTTTCTAATTCTAAATCCTTGCACATTTCATTATAAAATTTGGCTTGGTCATGAGCTGCCCTTTGAAATTTTCTTTTTAAAAATTTTAAATAATTTTATTGGGAGCTCTTACTGATATCATAACATTCCATAATTCAAATAGATCAAGCATAATTGTATGATTGCTACTACAATCCATTTCTAAACATTTTCTGACGTATTGATATCAGCTCCCCTTTATTCCTTTGAAAATTTCTATTCAGCTCCTTAACTTCAGCCTTTCCACCGCTTGCTTTAGCTACTTTACAATTAAAAACACGTTTCAGTCTTTTCTCACACCTCCCTTGTTGTTCTCCTTCCTTCCTGTCTTGATGTCCTGCCGCAGCTCATCAGGTCTGTCATCCATAGCCTTCTGCAAACCAGGTGTTCTCATTTAAGCTCAGCTGCCATTCCCTCCTTTAAATTAGGATTGTATTATTTACTATCCTTAGATCATACAGGCTGGTGTGTTTATTTCATGTGGACTTAGTTGATTCCTTACTTAGATGGCTTGTTTAAAAACAAGACTTTAAGACCCCACACCTCTCCCTTCTCTTCTTTGGCGCTGTCTACGGAGGTGACAGCCACCTCCCACTGGCATCGTGGCTGCCCTCAGGCCCCCGGTGAAGTCTAAAATTGTCAAAAAGAGGACCAAGAAATTCATCCAGCACCAGTCCAACCATTATGTCAAGATTAAGCGCAACTGGCACAAGCCCAGAGGCATTGACAACAGGGTGTAGAGAAGATTCAAAGGGCAGATCTTGATGCCCAACACTGGTTATGGGAGCAGCAAGAAAACCAAGCACATGCTGCCCAGTGGCTTCCACAAGTTGCTGGTCCACAACGTCAAGAAGCTGGAAGTGCTGCTGATGTGCAACAAGTCTTACTGTGCGGAGATTGCTCACGACGTTTCCTCCAAGAATGACAAAGCCATCATAGAAAGAGCAGCCCAGCTGGCCATCAGAGTCACCAATCCCAACGCCAGGCTGCGCAGCAAAGAAAAGGAATAGATGTTCCATTTGCAAGCTTTATTTGTGTTAAATAAAACCAGAAGTGGAAATGGAAAAAAAAAAGACCCCCACCATCTAGTTTCTTCACTACACTTTGCTAAAGCACCCTTATCTTCAAGGATCTCTCCATGAAGTCAAGCATCAAGCAGGGCATGTCCTAAGAACTAACTATGTTCATTCATCTGTGGTTTATATATGTCTCTGGTTCACCTTAGAGGCATCATTATCATTTTATGCTAAAGAACATTAGCAATCATCCCTTCTGGGGCATCACTTCCACTACCATTGAGTCAACGTTGAATCGAAGGCAAGGTTAAACTGCCCCATTCTGCCTTGAATCTAACTGGTCCAGCAGATCCCTTCAGAAGCCACTGCTTTGACGGGCCTTTTTATGAAGGCATCTTAAGAAGACAGAGAGAGCGTATGTGCAGCCATCCACTGATTTCACAGGCATGTTTAAACATGTTTTACTTGGAATGAACTTGTGCACATATGAACTGGAACCTTAGGACAATGCCTTTTGACTTATCCTGGTGTGTGCTGCCACGTGTACATTTTAGTGCCGATGCTGCTCTCATCTCCTTTTCCAGGTGGTCCCCACGTTCACATAAACAACTACCTCCTAGCGTTCCTCCTAGCTAATCTTCTGCAAAGTCAGCAGTTTGAAACCACCAGCTGCTCCTTGGGAGAAAGACAAGGCTTTCTATTTGGGGAAAGAGTTACAGTCTCGGAAATTCACAGGGGCAGGTCTACCCTGCCCTATAGGGTCACTGTGAGTCAGCGTGACTCGGTGATCCTGAGAGGGTGGGAGGGAGAAAGGGAGGGAGATCTACAAGATCGAATGCTCAAGGGAGACATCCTTTACTAGTTGTTCTTCACTGTTGTTTGGTTGGAAGAAGAGCAGAGCATGTTTCTAATTGAAGGTTTAGTAATACGGGTTTCAATCCTTGTGGGAAGTTGTTAACGGTAAGGGTCCCTCTTGAATACTCTCACCGGGCCTTTCCTAGAACCCCAATATCAGTGTCCTTCGGTCAGGTTCTGTAAAGCAAACCTATTCCATGCTCGGCTTGGAGGGCATGGTTCCCACGGCTTGTGTTCTGGGTGCTGAGTTGGGGAAAAGGTCTGGCATTCTCAGAAACCAGGATGGACGTGTTCATGCTAGCCTCCTGTTTTCAGCAGAATATTCCTGCCCTTTCTGGAGCACACACAGCTCCATTTTTATTTTATTTTCTTTGCTGGAGATGAGGACCAGGATGGAGTCAGGCAGGGAATCTGGTTGAACTTTTCCTTTGGATGTCCTTGTTCCTTGGTCTGCTTTGTATGCACAGGAGGAAACTGCTTACATTAGCTGTGCCTTACTCCTTGTTTTTGTTTTGTTTTTTTTTACAGTTTTATTGTGCACATAGATTATGTGCACATAACCCACATATCATACAAGTCGGTAGTTCAAGCATATCAGGAAGAACTGTCCAGTTATTACCACAATCAATTTTAGAATCCCCCATGATTCCATCACCTTTAAAATAAGTTGTGCAAAAAAAAAAGAGTTCTGTAATCACAATCAGTTTCTAGAGCTTCCCCCTCCCACCTTCATTGTTTACTCCCCAAATCCTCTCACCCTCGCTATCCCCTGTGCCCCACCCCTACCTCCCCTATAAACCCTTGCATCACTTATTATCTCTATGCATCTACTCCTTCTGTGTTTCACAAATAGAAGACCCAACAGAAACAATAAAAATTAAAATGAAATAAAGTGGTAAGGATATAATAATATAAAGATAAAAAGACAAATAATGAGTAAGAAAGAAAAGACGACCATCAACATCTAAAAAGCCAGGGGGAAAATTTTTGTCATGGAACAAGCAAGAAATTCTTGAACCTAGAACAAATTCATGTTGGGTCAAGAGGGAGGTCAACTGACCAAGTATCAAGTTCGATCCAGCATAATCAAGTTGCCTGTGGTCTCTGTCTAATAGTACAGCTGTTTGACACCCTTGCCTGTGGTTAGAGGGGAACTGGCAGAGGCTGAATCTGACTAGCTACTCTGCAGGTGGGTTTGGGCTCTCACTGCCTCCATAGCCTTCTACAAACTGGGTGTTCACAATTTAAGCTCTGATCCATTTTTCTCCGTCCTTTCTGGGTTTTGTAATTCTCATCTTTGGATCACACAAGCTGGTGTGCTTCTTCCATGTGGACTTAGTTGAGTCCTCATTTAGATGACTGCTTGTTGGAATACAAGCCTTTAAGACCCCAGGCACTATCCCGATCCATAGCCAGGCACCATTTGCTTTCTTTACCACACTTTGTTACAGCAGCCTTATCTTCAGTGATCATTTCACGAAGGTATTGAGCAGGGCCATGCAATCAAAACTAACTGTTTTGGGATTGGGGCCTGAGTCAAGTGAGAGCCCAGAATTCAGCTGTTTGTCCATGGGATATGCACGACTGGGGTTGACTTTGTCGGTTGTAGTATAACAATATCAAAACCTCATATGGCCAACAACACCACCAGCAAACAAACAAAAAAAGAACGAATGAACAAACAAAAGGCAGGAAAACAAAAACCCATAGAAACAAAAAAGTAAAGCATTGTTAATCACCCCACTAAGGTGATTGTACTGATAACATCAACATTTTTGACAGAGCACACCGGACACCCCTGAGGGCTTTATCTGCCCTGGATTCTGTGTGTCAAGAACTCTTATCTGTACCCATGTACATGTTCTGGTCTAGCCAGATTTGTAAGGTAGAACTGGGATCATGATAGTAACGGGGGGAAGCATTGAAGAACTAGAGGAACGCTGTGTGTTTCCTCGGTGCTATACTGCACTCTGGCTGGCTCATCCCTTCTTTGTGACCCTTCTGTGAGGGGATATCCAATTGTCTACAGATGGGCTTTGGGTCTCCATTCTGACCCCCTTCATTCACCTCAAAATGGTTTTTTGTTTGGGGCCTTCTGATGTCCGATACCGGACCCTGCGACACCTTGTGATCACACAGGCTGGGGTGCTTCTTCCATGTGGGCTTGTTGCTTCCCTGCTAGATGGCTGCTTGTTTGACTTTAAGCCTTTAAGACCCCAAACGCTTTATCTTGTAATATCCAGGCACCATCAGCTTTCTTCACATTAGCTTATGCACCCATGTTGTCTTCAGTCGTCATGTTGGGAAGGTGAGCATTACAAAATGCGAGGTTATTAAAACAATATATTAATATATTTACATATGTACATGCCTATGTTTATACCTCCATGTTTTTTGCCTCCTAGTTCTTTCATCTATTTCCTTTTACTTCCCTCCTGTCCCACTATTATGTTCAACCTTCATTCAGCTCTCTGTACTTCCTCTGGGCTCCATCGCACTCGATCAAACCCCACCAGACATTCTATACCCTCCTCGTCATCGACTGATTGTAGATCTCTTGTTGTTCCCTTGTCTCTGGATTTGTTGGCTCCATCCTCTTTCCCCTACCTCCTCCTCTCCCCTGTCCCCAATGGAACTGTCGGTCCCATTGTTTTCTCCTCAGGATTTGTTTATTCTGCCTATCTTATATAGACATGAAAAAAGAAAAACAAAAGCCTATGAATAGTTCCAGGTCTGCCTGCTGACCCTTATGAATGTTTTCCGATTGGGTCTGATGCAGCGCCAAGCCCGGCCACCGAATCCGAAGTCTATTTTCAGAATTCCTTGGGGACTTTGTTGCTTTGCTCTCCTTGCTGCTCCGTTGAGCTCCCTTTGTGTTACGCCCTGGTGTGGGGGCCTGGAGCAATTCTTACAAGTGCAGATCCCTGCCCGACAGATCAAAACCTGTCATATCGCTGCAAAGTGGGCATCTCGGTACTAAATGCATGGTGATTCTGGGCCCCTTTCCATTGGACACCCACCAAGCCAGGGGTTTCCCCCAAGGTCCAATGAACACCACTTCCACAGCCCTGGGGTGGCCACTCTGTTTCCTCTCCCATCTGAGTAACCCAGTCCTCAGTCCAAGGGTGCAGGCAGCTTTGAGGCAGGGCTGAGTTCATTCAGTTGGGTCTCCATGTTGTCCTTCTGGTGTAGCCCCTGGGGGATGCCATGCTGCCTGAAGGGTAAATGTCCAAGGTCATCATGGTGCTTAGCCCATGGCATGGTTCACCGAAGGCTGGGTAGACACATTTGTATGTATCTCCCGAGGAGCATAAAATCTTGTCCACTGTCCCCCTAGGTTCCCTACAATCATTGTTTAGCCTCCTTTCCTGATATGAGGTTGCTTCTCCCCACTGAACTACCATACTCCCCAACAGAACTATCAGCGTCTCCTCCAAAATGTCGATGCTCTGCACACCCTCCCCACTCACTGGTCTTAACGTGATTTTCCAGAAAGGCACTCCTTCCATTCCAGTGGGGGATCAGGCTGTCCTCCTTTTGGCTGCCCTTTCCCTTTACCAAGCACGATGCCCTTCTCAAGGGCCTGTTCTCTTCTTGCCAATATGTCCAAAGTATGTGAGGCAAAGTCTTGCCATCCTTGCCTCCAAATACCTTCTACACATTGGATGACACCCACATTTCCCTCTCCATTTGTATGTCTAATAACATGACTACAATGGAGCTACAGATCTATCCTTCAAAACCTGCTTCTCGTGTATTCTTCCCAGCTCTGGAAATGCCAACGCCATTCTTATACTTCCTCCGGTCTTAGACCTTCCTCTCATGCCCCATATCCAACTCCTCGGCTAAACTCTGCTGGTGGTGAAAAATCCTGAACATCCTACGGACTGCCCGAAGAATGCGCAAATCTGCCCTAGAAGAGGTGACAGAATGCTCCTTAGACGTAAGGATGGCCATCGCGTCTCAGGCTTTTGGCTAAGAGCAAGTGCAGCAGTGAGGATGGCAAGACTTGTTCGTACATACTTTGAACAGAAGATCCGGACGGACCAGTCTCCGGAGAAGGACGTGCTTGGTAAAGGAGAGGGTCAGCAAAAAACGAGGCTGAGAAGTTCGACACAGTGGCTACCACATGGAGCTCAAATACGGCAACGACTGAGCAGATGGCACAGGGCAATGCTTTGTTCTCATGTCCACAGGGTTATTTTGAGTTGGGACTGACTCAATAGCATGTGACCACAAGAGCAACAGCAATGCCCTTCATACACAACTCATTTCTGACGACATCGCACCGCCTCCACTACTGCCCGCTGGCTACCCTGACCCTAGACAATATAGTAATTACTGGCTTGGATTATTATTACAAGGGTCTCCAACTGGTCTCCTTGTCTATTTTCAGTCTCTTTCCTACACAACATCTTCCAACTTCCTTTTATATAGAAAGTCGGGCCATCAAGCCTCCTTTTGATGGCTTCCCATCCTTCTCTGAGAAAAGCTTACATTCTTCCAACAGCCTCCAGCCCTCCCAGCCCCGACCTACTCTGACCCCCTTTCCTTCTCTGGAACACAGCCACATCTCGGGCCCTTGCGGCTCCCTGGCTTACTCCCTCACCTTCTTCTAGCCTGTACTCTACCTCTTCCTTCTCAGGAAGGCCTCCATTGTCCACCTCACACCACCTGCCTTCTTCTTCTGCATGCTTTTTCTACGTGGTAATGACCACAAACATGTTTCCATATATGTTGCTTATTTAGCACCTGTGTCTTCTCTATGGAAATGTCTGCTTCATGAAGGCAGAGATTTCCCCCCCCAAATATTATTTTTTTTAAATCATCTTATTGGGGGCTCTTATAACAATACATCCACCCATTGTATCAAGCACATTTGTACATATGTTGCTATCATTATTTCCAAAACATTTTCTTTCTACTTGAACCCTTTTCCCCCCTCCCTCCCCCACCTCCCACTCTCGTGAACCCCTGATAATTTATAAATTATAATTTTCATATCTTACATCATCCACTGTCTCCCTTCATCCGTTTGTTGTTCGTCCCGGCAGGCAGGGTGGTGGTGGTGGTGGTGTTGAGATTGGTTCCCTTTCTTCCACTTCTCCCCCACCTTCCTCTTACCCTCCCGGTATCACTACTCTCATTATTGGTCCTCAGTTTATCTGTTCTGGATTCCGTGTGTTGAGAGCTCTTATCTGTGCCCATGTACATGCTCTGGTCTAGCCAGATTTGTAAGATAGAACTGGGGGGGTCTTGATAGTGGTGGTGGGGAATTAAAGAACTGGAAGAATGTTATTTCATAGGTGCTATGAAGGGACCCTGGCTGGCTTGTCCCTTCCTTGTGACCCTTTTGTGAAGGGATGTTCAATTGTCTACAGGTGGGGCTTGGGTCTCCATTCTGACCCCCCTCATTCACATCAAAATGGTTTTTTGTTTTGGGTCTTCTGATGTCTGATCATGTGGACACCTCGTGATCACACAGGCTGGTGTGCTTTTTCCAGGTGGGCTTTGTTGCTTCCCTGCTAGATGGCTGCTTGTTTAACTTCAAGCCTTTAAGATCCCAGACGCTATATCTTGTAATAGCTGGGCACCATCAGCTTTCTTCACCACATTAGCTTATGCACCCATTTTGTCTTCAGCAATCATGTTGGGAAGGTGAGCATCATAGAATACCAGGTTATTAGAACAAAGTGTTCTTGTGTAGAGGGAGGACTTAAGTAGAGGCCCAGTGTGTCTGCTACCTTAACCCTTAGCCTAAAGATATATGTACATAGACCTATATCCATAGCATTATATATTAATATATTTACATATGTACATGCCTGTTTATACCTCTATGGCTTTTGCCTCCTAGTCCTTTCCTCTATTTCCTTTTACTTTCCTCCTGTCTCACTATCATGATCGACCTTCATTCGGCTCTCTATACTTCCTCTGGGCTACACTGCACTTGATTGAACCCCACCAAGCATTCTAGAGGGCTGGGATTCTTGACTGCTTTTTTCAATGTCCTTTCCCCTGACCTTACAACAATGACAGACTCAGAGAAGATGTTAAGGGAATTTGGTTGGATTAAAATCTCTCTCAAATCAATGGAGTGAAAGAAAAAAAAAAATCAATGGAGTGCTCCCAACAAACATCGTTCAGCAAGGGAATCCGTAAATTAGCTTTTGGACCCTTAGAATTTCTCTTCCACTACGTTTGACCATGGGTAAATCACCTGAGCCAGTGTCCGTCTCAGCCCTCTGCTGGCACTGTGGGATGTGCACAGGCTGCTAAACACAAAGTCAGGAGTTCAAACCCAAACCCGCCAGTCACTCCACAGGAGAAAGAGGTTGTTCCCACATAGATTTATAGTCTTGGAAATGCAAAGGAGCAGTTCTGCTCTGGCGATGCGTTGCGATCAACTCATTGACAGTGGCTTGGGTTTTGTGTAGAACCTATCCGCTACATTTTCCTCCTTATAAAATGGAGATAACGACAGGACATCCCTCACAAAGGGGTTACAAGAGTTATTAATATACATAAAGTTTTTGTTTGTTTTTTACTTTAAATAAGTTTATTTTCCCCCCAATTCTGGAGTCTGAAAGTCTCCTGAGGTAATACCTTCCTTTTCCCAGCTTGGAGTGCTCGCTGACCCTCACGGCTCCTCAGTCTTCCCGTGTGCCGTGCTCCCTGTCTAACCTGCTTCCTTCATGACTTAGGAGCCATTAGATCGAGGACTGAAACGAAAACCAAGTCCTCTGCCACAGTCATTTCTCACTCACAGTGACCTTATAGGGCAGAGTAGAGCTGCCCCTTTGAGTTTCTGAGACTTAAAATATTTAAGGAGCAGACAGCCTCATCTTTCCCCAATGGAGGGGTTGGTGGTTTCAGACCACTGAACTTGAGGTTAGCATTTCAATGCATAACCCATTATGCTATCAGGGCACCTAGTCAGCTGTGATCAAATTTGGTAACCAAGAAAGCCCCATTTCCAAGCAGGATTACATCTCCGGGTTTCCCAAATAAATAAATAAATAAAGCAAAAACAACAAGAACAAAAGTCAAAGTCAATGCCATTGGTTCCGACTCAGAGTGACTCCCTAGGAGAACAGAACCACCCAGAGGCAGCAGTGCCACCTTCTGTCCTAGCTAGGGCCCCCCACAAGTCAGAACTGGCTCACTGGCACCTAACAAAAACTGTATCGATGGGAGCTGACTGCCACATCTTTCTCTGGAAGAAACTAACTGCTGCTGAGCTTCAACCACTCCTCTTTTGACTTCTCAGTTACCTTGGTGCTTAACCACTGCTCCACCAGGGCCCCTTCCACGAGTTTTGGGGTTAGGAAAGAAAGAATAGCACAGGATTTCAAGATGTCCTTTTCAGAGCAGGGGCATGATGTTGTATCTAAGTACTCACTCACTGCCCTGGAGTGGGTTCGGACGCACAGTGGCAGGGTAGAACTGCCCCCGTGGGTTTCTGAGACGCTGACTCTATCCAGGAATGGAAAAGGCCTGGTCTTTCTCCCAGGGAGTATGCCGACTAATGGTTATTCCTAGAGGAAGACTCACAGGAGGAGATGAGAATGGAATGGCCGTGGGCTTTATTCAGTGTGGGGCTCCAGTTCCTTGATCAGAGGATGAAGGGCTGGGTGTGACCTGGAGTAATTGCTTCAACAAAGAAGGTGGCATGGTGGCCTGGGGACGGGAAGGGGTGCGAATCTCACTTGCCCATCACTTCGCAAAGCACGATTACATGAAAAACTCGTGCAGTTCTCACAAAAGCAATCTGTTAGGTAGCAGGATAGGGACAGGGGGTGTCCCTCTCCTCGTGTCAAATGGACATTATAATCCCCCTTTCATTCATGAGGAAACAGGTCCAGGGAGGTTGAGTGACTTGCCCGACATCACTGAAGAAAAGCGGTGGCTTCAAGAGTCCGATCCAGGCGCCCAGATTCACATGTCAGCGCAGTCTCCAGTACCCACGCCAACTTTCAGGGCGCACCGAGAGTCCTTGGCGCAGGGCAGCGGTCCACCTGCGACCCTGGGCTGGCTACGAAACCACCGGAGCCGCCACGCTGGGGGGTCAGCCGGCAGGCCGACCGGAGTTGGCACGTGGCAGCACCCGGACGAGCAAGTGAATTTTGCGAATACTTACTTCTGAGAGAGAATCCAGGCGCGTCATTTTCTGAGCAACTCCTCCCCTTCCCCCGCCCCCCGGGGGCGGGGCAACAAAGCGCGGGAAAACTCGGTCGCAGCACCCCTTTCGGCCCAAACTAACCCCAACGGGAAATCGATGTAGGGGCCTCCCTCCCGCATTTAGGAAGCCTGCAGGATGTCACTTTGGGAAGGGCCCAGGCCACGCCAGCACCCGACGTCACCTCTTCCCCGCTTCCGGTCTGCACCACCCGCCAGGTTTCAGGTCCGCTTTCCTTCCACTCGTCTGGCCCCGCCCAGTCGGAGCCCTCCCGCAGGGGGAGGGGCTCTGGTGACGCCATCGCCCAGGAGCCAGCCCGCACGAGGCTCGAGGCGTGAAGACCCCCAACCACCTGGACTGTAGGACAGACCGCGAGGAGATGGTCAACCAAACAACGGGATGTCGGGGGTGACGCCCCATGCGGTGAGCCCGGTGGAGAAAATTATGCAGACGGATCGACACATCCGGGCTCCACCGAGTCAACGAGGCTCTCCCCAAAGTGCCCACCAAATCGAAACTGGGAGTTCTTTGCATTTGCATAAATGAACTGCGGGCTTCCAGCGCCAGGGCCAATGGGAGTGAGGGGGCGGAGATGCACCTGGACTAGTCACCGCCTCCTTGTGGGACAGCGGGCAATCAGGCTGGCCTTTTCTAAGAGACAGCAGCAACCGCCAATGGTTTTTGAGGTGCACAGATGGGGCAGGTGGGCCCCGGCGCAGCCAATGGAGAGCGGGATCTTCCGAGGGACTCGGTGCCCCTCACCCAATGAGAACAAGCGGGCTGTGCGGAGCTAGTTCCGAGCGGCAGTGCGTAAGGCCAACCGAGCGCAAAGTGGGGCGGGACGCCGCACTGAACGACGCAGCTGTTGTCCAATAGGGAGTGTGGAAGCAGGCAGCCCGGACCTGGGGCGCGGAGGGAGCCGAGGGAGGGGGACGCAGAACGGGAGAGAAGCAGGAAGTAGCGGCGGCCGCGGGGAGGGCGGCGGCGGCGGTGGCGGCGGCTGGAGCTGGGCAGAGACCGCGGAGTCTCGCCCGCACTAGGAGCGGAGCAAGTAAGCTGGCCGGCGGCAGATACCGCCCTCGGCCCCGCCCCCTGGGGGGCGGGTAAATGCCCCCGCCCCTCCCCCACCTAGTCAACTACCCCCTTCTCCGCGCCGCCCCCCTGGGGCGCCTCGTTGGAAGGCCCGACGCTGCCTCCATCCCTTGGGGCGGATGGGCGAAACTCCCAGCCTGTTGAAAGCACAGCCCCCAGCCGGGTAAACATGGAGGGGAGGTTGGGCACCCAAGTCCTGGCGCCCCCAGCTTTAGGGGCGACCGAAGCACGGCCCGGGGTCTGGTGGCTGCGGGATGTCGCGACCTAAAATGGTGTCCGTGTCTGCGGGTGGGGGCGGGGAGCTGGGCCAGGCCGGAGCCTGCACCCCGACCGGGCGCAGGTCAGCGCCCGGCCCGAGCAGGACCCGAGCTCGCGCTCCAGGCCGCCGCGCGGCTCCAGATCCCTCCCCACTCCTGGGGAGCCCCCAGGAGTCGGGACGGTGCGGAGGCTGCGCTGCGCACGGTGCAGAGGTCTGAGTTGGGATAGACCGGCTGGACTGGAGACCTGCGAGTCCAGCAGACTCGCCCTCCCGACTCCCATCTCTCCTCTCGAGTCCTCTTGGGCCCCGAGGTGCCGCGTCGCAGCTCGCAAAGCGCCTGGTGTGTCCGAGGCCGGTCCTTCCCTTCGCTCATTAGTAGGAGCCAGAGAAACGCTGCGTGCCTCAGTTTCCCCTTTAGCTTCCCTTGCGCACACCCCGCCCCCACCCCACTACCCAGACGCGCTCCCTGCGCCAGCCCTCTGGCAGATGGCAGGGACTTAATTCTGCCCGCTGCCCAGCTTGGCCGCAGCCTAATCGGCCGCCGGCCCCTCGCCCTCGCGTTAGCGCGTGCACCGCACAGGCCCGCATTGAAGCTCCCACTCAACCCGAGCCAGTTCACCCTCTTCCTGTCCAGCCCCTTCTTTTGGTTTTTGGGAAGGAACCTCGGGAAAGGTGGGTGGGCAGAAGCCCAAGAGAGAGGAGGACGCTGCAGCCGCAGAAAGGCCGGGCCTGTGCCTGTGCCTGGGCCTCGCGGTGGGGGAGCCTCCTCGGCCCCGAGTTGGGTTGCCTAGTCGTCTGTCCGCTGTGGGTTGCATCTGATGACCTCTAAGTTGTTTGGACGCTAAAGGGGGAGGTGATTCTGCAGACAAGTTCCCAACTGCCTCCCTGGCCTGCGCCCCACCAGACCATTTTTATGAAGGCCTGAGTGGACAGACGGCCTACAGGCCTCTCTGGGTCTGGAAAGGAGCAAGCCAGAGCGGGAGGGGTGGGTGGGGTGAGGTGGGATGGTGGAGGGCCAGCGGCTTTCAGGGCAGAGGTAAGGGGTGAGGGGCTTTGTTTAAACACAAGGTCTGCAGAATTGGGGGTGGGGGTGGAGTAAGGATTCCTCTTTCTGCCTCTAGTTGGTACCCCCTCCTCCCACCCTCACCTTGGTCCTGGCAATGCCAGCTGCCACCTGCTGGGTCTCTCTCCAGTTACAGTCTGCAGGCTGGGAGGAGGTGAGAGAACTGGCTCTGGGCAGTGGCTCTCCTCTTGGGCAGGAAACGTGTGATAGAGGTTTCTTCAGTTACTTCTTCTGGCTGTATAGAAACACTGGTGGGAAGAAACTGGCTGCCAACACACCTGAGTCCCCACCGGCTCAAGCTGGCCTCCTATTTGGTTTGCTGCCACAGAAGTCTTGGGGGAATTTTTTTTTTTCCCCTTCGCCGAACCAGGTGGGGTTGGGTGACTGCTGGGGTGACTGTTGCAAAGGAAAAGAACAGGTGCCTGGGTTAGGAACTGAGTGGAAATTGCAGCCGCCCAGTGCTGCATAAGCCTGCACCCTGGAGTTTTAATCCTGAGAGAGTAGGGTGGGGAGGGAGGGAGGAGGCCCAGGGTACTCTGGGGGAAGGTAGGTGATGGAGCAGCAGGTGTTTGTGACTGCAGAGGCAGAGGCGAGGGCCCTGGTGACCAGGCTGCTGTCACCACTTTCCCTCCTCTCTCCTTTGTCTCTTTCTGCTCTTCTTCCCAGTTGGGGTTTAGTTTGTGTCTCCCTGTTGACCAATCTAGATCTCCAGGTGTTGGTGAGGACCTCTAGGGGGGGGGCCTGAGGTCTGTCCTGGGGTGACTCCTGGCTCTTGTCTCTGACCCTAGCCCTAGGTCTCCAGGTCTTAGCTTCTCTCTGAAGGATCCCTGGTGGCACAGTGTTTAAAGCACTCAGGCACGCCCGGGGTAAGATGTGGCAGTCTGCTTCCGGAAAGATTTACAGCCTTGGAAGCCGGTGGGGGCAGTTCTGCTTTGTCTTGTCGTGTCGCTATGAGTGTGAGTCCACTCAGTGGCAGTGGGTTGGGCTTGGTTGGGTCTGGATTCCTTCTCCGCTCCTCCTTGACCTGACATGTTCCTGCATGACCCAGCTGTAATAATACATCTTTTTTTCCTGGGTCTTGACTCTCAACATGTACGCTATCAGCTCACGCTCAGCCTAACTCTGTGGTGTGCGGACGGCTTGCCCCTTCTTTGAGACAGCAGAAGGAAGGGGAGTGCGCACGCACACCGCCAGTGAGGAAGGAAACCTCCTTAGGTCTCGGCCGAGGTCGCTGCCCCTCTGCCCGTGGGCTTCTCAGAGCTCCGTGGACCCCAAAAGGTCCACAGAAAAATCATAGTTGGTCCCATCCTACCGTGAATGAACCCATCTTGTCCGTCCTTCGTGTTGACTCAGGGATGAATCCGTGCGGGTCACCTGGCAGGCTGCTCACTTAATGTGCTCCGCCCTCGGTGCACCCCCCCGGCTGTTTCTGAGAAGTCCCTTTTCTGCTTCTCTGAGTTCTGCTGACTGCCCTATCTGTGCACACCGCCTCCTTTCTCGCTTCAGATCCCCCCCCTCACCCCCACCCCCCAGCTTTCTATGATTTGCTCTGTGGCAGAGCTGTGCCCTTGGGTTCTGGGGAGGGGTGCCCCTATGCCTGCCTCTGGGGTCTCAGTGTCTCCCTTTTTCCATCAGGTCTGGGACCTGCCACAATGGGGGACATGAAGACCCCCGATTTCGACGACCTCCTTGCTGCCTTTGACATTCCTGACATCGATGCCAACGAAGCCATTCATTCTGGGCCAGAAGAGAACGAGGGACCAGGAGGCCCAGGGAAGCCAGAACACAGTGTGGGGGCTGCACCTGCAGAAGCTTCAGCAGTAGCTGCCGGGGATGGCCCAGGGGCTCCCGCCCAGATTTCGGACCATACCCTGCCGCCGCCGGACATCTCGGCTGTCAGCGTCATTGTCAAGAACACTGTGTGTCCCGAGCAGCCTGAGAACCTGGCTGGGGCTTCAGGAGGGGAAGGGGCCCGGCCTGGGGGGGTGACGAAAGAAGGGCCTGTGGGTCCCCGCCTGATGCAAAATGGCTTTGGGAGCCCTGAGCCATCCCTCCCGGGGATGCCCCGCTCTCCAGCTCCTCCCAGCGGGGGTTCCTGGAAAGAAAAGGCCATGGAAGGCAAAGCCCCCTTGGACCTCTTTGCTCATTTTGGGCCTGAGCCAGGGGATCACCCCGACCCACTACCTCCCTCAGCGCCCTCCCCACCTCGAGAGGGGGCCATGACCCCACCTCCTTTCCCTTCTCCCTTTGAGCTGGCCCAGGAGAATGGCCCCACTCTGCTGCCACCGGGGTCTCCCCCACTGCTGGGGACCCTGAAACAGGAGAGCTGTAGCCCCCTTCACTCCCAGGGCGTCCCTTGCCGAGGCTCAGGCTCCGGCCCCGAGGCCCCAAGCGTGCCTGCCAGCGCCTTGCCACCCCGCGTGGCTGGGGTGCCCTTCTTCAAGCAGTCTCCTGGACACCAGAGCCCGCTTGCCTCCCCCGAAGTGCCCATCTGCCCACGTATAAAGGAAGAGGAGGAGGAGGACGAGGGACCCGTGGACAAGACTCCCCCAGGAACCCCCCAGAGCCCCTCTAGCGGCGCTGAGGCTGCAGATGAGGACAGCAATGACTCACCTGCCTCATCCAGCTCCTCTCGGCCCCTCAAGGTGCGCATCAAGACCATTAAAACATCTTGTGGGAACATCACGAGGACTGTGACCCGAGTCCCCTCAGATCCCGCCCCTCCTGCCCCTTCAGTGGAGGGAGCCTTCCTGCCCGAGGCTAGCCTCCTAAAACTGTCCCCTACGCCCCCAAACCCCGAAGGCCCCAAGGTGGTGAGTGTCCAGCTGGGTGATGGCACGAGGCTAAAGGGCACCGTGCTGCCCGTGGCCACCATCCAGAATGCCAGCACCGCCATGCTGATGGCAGCCAGCGTGGCCCGCAAAGCCGTGGTTCTGCCCGGGGGTACCGCTGCTAGTCCCAAGAGCATGGCTAAGAACGTGCTAGGCCTGGTGCCCCAAGCCCTGCCCAAGGCTGATGGGCGAGCTGTGCTGGGGCCGGCAGGCCAGAAGGTGAATGGGGCCTCTGTGGTGATGGTGCAGCCTTCAAAGCCTGCCGGGGGGCCGGGGGCTGGGGGCGGCACTGTCATCTCCCGGACTCAGTCCAGCCTGGTGGAGGCCTTCAACAAGATCCTCAACAGCAAGAACCTGCTGCCGGCCTACCGTCCCAATCTGAGCCCCCCGGCTGAGGCGGGCCTGGCCCTGCCGCCCACCGGCTACCGCTGCCTGGAGTGTGGGGACGCTTTCTCCCTGGAGAAGAGCCTGGCCCGCCACTACGATCGCCGGAGCATGCGCATCGAGGTCACCTGCAACCACTGTGCCCGCCGCCTGGTCTTCTTCAACAAGTGCAGCCTGCTGCTGCACGCACGTGAGCACAAGGATAAGGGGCTCGTTATGCAGTGCTCGCACTTGGTCATGCGGCCCGTGGCCCTGGACCAGATGGTGGGGCAGCCGGACATCACGCCCCTGCTGCCGGTGGCTGTCCCACCTCTTCCCGGACCTCCCGCCCTGCCTGCCCTGGGCAAAGGGGAAGGCGCTGTCACCTCCTCCACCATCGCGACAGTGGCTGCTGAGGCCCCTGTGCTGCCGCTGAGCACGGAGCCGCCCGCCGCTCCCGCCCCCTCTGCGTACACGTGCTTCCGCTGCCTGGAGTGCAAGGAGCAGTGCCGGGACAAGGCAGGCATGGCGGCCCACTTCCAGCAGCTTGGGCCCCCCACGGCCACCAACAATGTGAGTTCCCTTTCCCGGTAGTGGTGGTGGTGGTGGTGGTGTGGGTGTGTGTGGCAGGAGGGACAGGCTACTCACTCCTCAGCGCCTTAATGTTTCAACCCCCCCTCCCCCGGTGTGCACACGACCTGCCCCATGATGCTCCCCAACCGCTGCAGCTTCAGTGCCCATCAGCGCATGCATAAGAATCGGCCTCCCCATGTCTGTCCCGAGTGTGGCGCCAACTTCCTGCAGGCCAATTTCCAGACCCATCTCCGAGAGGCCTGCCTGCACTTCTCTCGCCGAGTAGGATACAGGTGCCTGGCCACCTTGGCCTGGGTGTCGTTCGGTTTCCCCAGGAGAAGCCCGTGGCTCTGCTGTCTGTCGCCTTCTGCCTGACTCCTGTCCTGTGGACCCCCTCTCCTGTCGGGGAGCTGGGCGTGGGCAACCCCCTCTCCCCATGCATGCCCCGTGGTGTGCCCACAGCCTGAGCACTACAGGGGGTGCGGTGTGAGATGCCCTGTCTCGCTTCAGCACCTCCTACTTGCTCCCCACCAAGGTGCCCCAGCTGTTCGGTGGTTTTCGGGGGTGTGAACTCCATCAAGTCCCACATCCAGACGTCGCACTGCGAGGTTTTCCACAAGTGCCCCATCTGCCCCATGGCCTTCAAGTCTGCACCCAGTGCCCATGCCCACCTCTACACCCAGCACCCTAGCTTCCACACGCAGCAGGCCAAGTGAGACCTGGAGCGGGGGATGGTGTGGGGGGGAGGGGGAAGGGGAGGCTGAGGGAGGTGGGGGGTGGGGGGCCCTCTCCTGCCCTGCCTGACAGCTGTGCTGGCTGTACACTAGGCTCATCTACAAGTGCGCCATGTGTGATACCGTCTTCACGCACAAGCCCCTCCTCTCCTCACACTTCGACCAGCACTTGCTGCCCCAGCGGGTCAGCGTCTTTAAGTGCCCATCCTGCCCCCTGCTCTTTGCCCAGAAAAGGACCATGCTGGAGCATCTCAAGGTAAGGTGATGTGTGTGTCCGGTGTGGAGGTGGGCAGAGCTCACGGATGGATGTTGACCCAGGGCTGGCAGCAGGGAACGGCCCCGGCGGGCAGGCCCTGCCCACAACAGACGACTCCCTTGCCCCCGACACAGAACACCCATCAGTCTGGACGCGTGGGTGAGGAGACTGCTGGGAAAGGCGCCGGGGGTGCCCTTCTGACTCCTAAGACTGAGCCTGAGGAGCTGGCTGTGTCCCGGGGAGAGGCAGCCCCTGCCACGGAGGAGTCGTCGTCATCAGAAGAAGAAGAGGAAGTGCCCAGCTCACCGGAGCCTCCTCGCCAAGCCAAGCGGCCACGGCGGGAACTAGGGAACAAAGGCATGAAGGGCGGGGGCGGGGGGCCCGGAGGCTGGACCTGTGGCCTTTGTCACTCCTGGTTCCCCGAACGGGACGAGTACGTGGCTCACATGAAGAAGGAGCACGGCAAGGTGGGGGCAGCCCCTCCCCCAGGGCAGCAGGGCTGGGTGGGGGGTGGGGGACCTCGGGGGCAGCTGGGACATCTCTAGCCCTGCCCTCAACAGTCGGTGAAAAAGTTCCCGTGTCGCCTGTGTGAGCGTTCCTTCTGCTCCGCCCCCAGCCTGCGGCGCCACGTCAGGGTCAATCACGAGGGTATCAAGCGGGTGTACCCATGCAGGTAACCCTTGCCCTCTCACCCTTTCCTCCTGCCCCGCACTCCCCCACCTACGACTGAGTGGACAGCTTCCCCACGGCTGTGCCTGTGTGCCGCCCCGTGCCCCACCCTCAGGTATTGCACAGAAGGGAAACGCACCTTTAGCAGCCGCCTCATCCTGGAGAAGCACGTCCAGGTCCGGCATGGCTTGCAGCTGGGGGCCCAGTCCCCTGGCCGGGGGGGCGCCCTGGTTCGGGGCCCTGGGGCCAGAGCCCAGGTAGGTCTGCTGTTGGGGTCACAGGGCGGGAAGCTGCAGAGTAGATAGACCCTGACGCCCAAGGGCAGTCGGGGTGACAGGCACTTTCTTCCAGGGGGCAGGACGGAAACGGCGGCAGTCGTCGGATTCTTGCAGTGAGGAGCCCGACAGCACAACGCCGCCAGCCAAATCTCCCCGAGGCGGCCCCGGCTCGGGGGGCCATGGCCCCCTGCGCTATCGGAGCAGCGCCCCAGCGGAGCAGAGCCTTGTGGGCTTTCGGGTGGACGGTGGCACCCAGCAGTGCCTCGACTGCGGCCTGTGCTTCGCCTCCCCAGGCTCCCTGAGCAGGCACCGCTTCATCAGCCATAAGAAGCGGCGGGGAGTGGGCAGTGCCGGTGCCCTGGGGCTGGGGGACGGGGAGGAAGAGGTCTCCCACCCCAGGTCCGACGCGGAGGGCGGAGATTCACCTTTGCCCACCTCAGGAGGCCCACTGACCTGTAAAGTCTGTGGCAAGAGCTGCGACAGCCCTCTCAACCTCAAGACCCATTTCCGCACGCATGGCATGGCCTTCATCAGGGCGCGGCAGGGGGGCAGCGGGGACAACTAGAGCCCAGGCTGGGACTGGCCAGGGCTGACCCTCTCACCCCGGAACCTGGGTTCCACTGCCGCCTGATCCCCGGGCTGGGTAGCTGCATTAAGATTCACATTCTGTTTGGCTCCTCCCTTCCTGCACCGCCCCCCCCCCCCAAAAAAAAAGGCTTTGGAGGATTATAATTTGCAGCTCCTGTCCCCTTTGGGTTTGGCACTTGGGTCATAGTAGAGGGCACCTCCATTCCTCTTCGAGTCCAACACTAATCACCCCTCTGCTGCAGGCCCCTGTGGGACCATGGGACGAAGGGCCCCGGAGGGGCCAGTGCTGGGGCGAGCCGGGACACACTCCCACCTCAGGCCCAGGCTCCAGCGACTTCTGGGCTGGCCTCGCTCCATCCCGACCCCCCAGCACTCGAGGTCCCCCCCTCCCCTGCAGTGCCTTTCACAAATCTTTATTCCCCAGAAATCCATGGGGGGGTTGGTGGGGAGGAGTCCTGTCAAGGGGGGCCCAGGCTCTCAGGAATCCTTTATTCTTGTAGTAATAATACTAACAGTGGGAGAAACAGGCGGGAGAAAACCAGACCATTAAAACTACTCGTGGTTTAATCCCCATTCAGGCTCCGCTTCTTCTGTGCCGTGGACAGTGTGGACTTGAGAGGGAGTCCAAACAGGGGAAAGCCCTCGTGAGGGGGTCCTGGCCAGGCAGGCAGGGGAAAACCACCGTCCCCCACCCCTTCCCTTGGAGTCCTTTGCTTCCTGGTCCATTCCTGTGCCCTTCTCCAACAAGAACTCAGATATCACAAAGATGGCTAACTAAGGACTTTATTTGAAACAAAAATTAAAAATAAAAAAAAATTGAGAGCTGTTTCCCTGGGTGTTGGGGAAGGGATCAGACCAGGGAATTCCCCCTGGCTAGGCCAAGACCCTTGCATCAGAGGGGTTGTGGTCATTCCCTTCCTTACCCCAGGGATGGGGACCGTCAGCAAGGGCAAGGGGTCAGTCCCCGGGAGGGGTAGAGTCGGGCAGCAGCATGGCCAAAGGCCAACCACAGGATCAAGTCCT
This sequence comes from Echinops telfairi, assembly GCF_000313985.2. Lineage (NCBI taxonomy): Eukaryota > Metazoa > Chordata > Mammalia > Afrosoricida > Tenrecidae > Echinops > Echinops telfairi. Next base: position 2,007,074 of record NW_022109704.1, on the reverse strand, counting down.
AAGTACCAAGCATCTGCTCTCCTTGCTGCTGGGAGGGACCCGGAGCAGAGGAAGAGGATGGCCCGTGGACAGAACCTCTTAGACTCTGACGAGGAGTAGGCCTCCCGAGCCCGTCACCTCCGCCACCTCTGTTTTCTGGAGGACAGCAAGTCCTGGTGTCTGTCAGGTGGTAATACTGACACAGCTGGGGAGCCCCAGCATGTCTGGCCTCCACGGCTAGCTCTCCCACCCCTGGCAAGCTCTCGTGGTTACCACATGATCCTTTGTATCTCTTGCCTTCCATGTCCCTTGGTTGGATAGTTGGGTGGGTGGGGTTTCCTGGTTTGGGGTTTATCAGCCAAGGGCCTCCCTAGGGGAGTGTCCCCTGGATCTCCCCCCACCATTCGTGGGCCGGGAAGGAGGGTGTCACATGATGCCGTTGGTGAGGTACTGGAAGCCGTCATAGAGCTTGGTGGTGATGGAGCGCATGCTGCCGTCCACCATCTGCTCCACCAGCAGCTGGAGCTGCTCCTCGGTCATGCTCATGTGGAACCGCTCTTTGAGGTTGCGGATGGTGCTGGAGCCATGGAAGCAGGGAAGCTGAGAACCTGGGAGCAGCAGTGGGTGGGGGGGAGACCCCATGAGTAGGTGGACTGGCAAGTAAGGCCAGAGGTATCTGAAGCACCCCTCCCCTCCCCACTTCAGAGAGCCCCGAGTGGATGCAGTTTGGGTAGAGAATTGGTGGGAGACCCTGTCTTGTGCCCAGCTTCATCCCACACTCCTCAGCCCTCATGTAAGTGAAGCATTCCCAGAGAGGTGGCGGGGACAGGGCCGATCCCACACTTCCCCAGTGAGGGCTCCGGGAATGCCGGGAAGAAGTTCTGGGCAACGGGCCCTGAGCGGGCACTTATCTGGTTGCAGGCCTCTGCCTACGCTACGTCTGACACTCACAGATGACCTGAGCCACCGTCCTCACGGGGCCAGACGGGGATGCTCCTGAGCAACGGCGACAACCTGTGGGGGGTGAGGGGGTAGGGGGTGCGGGAGGGAAGGAGACTGACAGCTCAGACCGTGCGAATCTTGAGTCTTAAAGGGCAGGGGGCGAGGGTTTAAGGCCAGAGGAGCTGGGAAAGGAGTGGAAACTGGACTGGACAAGAGACTAGGTAGCAGGACAGGGAGGAGACAGCCCAGAGAAAAGCAAAGAAAGGGACAAAGGAAGTAATCTGTTCCTCGGAGGGACAGAGGGGAGGACAATCGGCCACAGTGCAGTGGGAGGGAAGTGGTGACATGTCCTTGGTCACAGAGAGAAGGGGGATGAGAGCTGGGAGGAGACAGAAGGGAAGTGCTCCCCCTTGAGTACAGCCCAGGGTTAGTTTCTGCTGCCACCGGGACCAAGCTCTGCCCGGAGTCAGGACTGTCCTGAAGGAGAAACAAGCCCGCCTGGGACCCGAGATGGAACCCACTGGGACCTCCCTCCCTCTCGAGCCTTGGGATGGAGCTCTCTCCGAGGCCCACCTTGCTGCATGATCTCCACAATCTGCACGACTTTGTCCATGTGTTTCCGGGCAGCAATCAGTCCCTGCAGCATCAGCATCTTGTAGTAGTTGAACATGTCCCCATCCAAGCCACCCATCACCTGGGGAGGGAGGAAAGCTGCATGCACAAGGCACTTAGAGTTGGACCATCCTTGTCCCAACAGGCCTAATGCTCAGCCCTGGGAGGCCCTTTTTTGTGGGGCAAACACGCCAAGTCCCTTATTTCTCACTCCCTTGGCAGGCAGGAAGTCTCCCAGGACCTCCAACCTCACCCCAGCTTCCTGCTGTTTCTGTTCTTCCCTAATTGGGGCGTGCCCTTGATGCCCCCCCTGCCATGGCAGAGAGAACACAGCGGCCCTAGAAGCAGCTCTCCCTCCTGACTCACATCCACAAACTCTGTGGTCAGCTTAAAGGCTGAGGTTTCAAAGCCCAGGTTTCGGGGTGAGCTGGACAGGATGAAGCCAAAGTCGATGTGGATGATGTGGCCTTCTGCGTCCAAAAGGATGTTCCCATTGTGTCTGAGGGGACAGGGAAGGAAGAGACAGTGCTACGTCTGACTGGAGGCCAATCTCAAGCTGCCACACAGCAGCAGACAGGAGAGCCCCTCCCTGGGTTTTCTGCTTGCCACTGTGTCCCCTTGACCCAGGACCTGAACCAAAGTCACGACTAAGGCTGTGGGCTCTGAAATGGCTACCATTAATAATTTAAGAAAACAGCTTTTGAGTACTCCAATCTTCCTAAAATCATACTGCTAGTACCCAAACTGATCCCAACCTAGCAGAAAACCCAGAACCGTGGTGGTGGGAAGGGCAGAGGCCGAGCACTTTGCTGGGCAGAAGGCCTCCATTCAGACCTATTTACCTGCGTTTCATAATTCCCATCAGCCCACTAGGGGAGCCCTGGTGGCGTAGTAGTAACTCACTGGGCTGCGATCCGCAAGGTCAGCAGTTCAAAACAATCAGCCACTCCTCAGGAGCAACATGGGGCTTTCTACTCTCATAAAGAGTTAGTCTCAGAAACCCATAGGGGTAGTTCTACCCTGTCTTACAGGGTAGCTATGAGTCAGCATCTGCCCCACGGAGTGCGAATGGAATGGCCTGGGTGGCAGTGGGCATGGCTCCATCAGTCCTCTGCACACCAGAAACCCCATTAGAGAGAGCCACAAGCAGAGCGGGGTCTCAACATCACACATGGTGGAAGGCTCGAGGGCTGAGTGTACGCGCTCTGGGGGCAAGGCTAGTGCAGGCCAGCTGTGGAGGAAGAGCAGTTAGGGAATCCCGTGGCTGAGAGCCCCGCGTGAATGGTCTGTGGAAGGAAGAACAATTAACATGCTAGGCACGTGAGGCCCGTCCATTCAGCATAACCAACCTCAGTGTCAACAGGGGCTTTGTTACACCAAGAACGGACGGCGCAGGGCCACCTTCCTGGGAGCTGGTCTGACCTGAGGAGGAGGACAGGGAGAATGGAGTCCCACCCGAGTCCTTCCCCGGTGAGAAAGCAGTAAAGACTTAGCAATGATGGCGCACGCTTGCCAGCCAGAACAGCTCGGGGTGGCCCAGTCACAGACGAGGAGACTGAGGCCCTCCGTGCCTAACTCCAGGGTTGGTGAGGTGCAGTTTCTCTCTTGCATGGCGGAGCTGGCTCCCGCTGGAAAGCTGGTGGGGCTCATTTTAAAGTATGACAGGGAGCTAAGATCTGCTTCCCGTTTGGGGCCCCACCCACTTCTGCCGCTTCTCATCAGCACTGAATTACATCTGATCTCCTTTGAGCAATTTTCCCTTCACCACTACCACCCCTCCCCTTTGAAAGGCGTTTTCCCGGGTTTGAACCTTCCTAAAGAAATGCCCCGAGAGCTCGCCTCCCACTCATTCACTCAGCCCCCAGGCTCAGCTCCAGGCTCTCTGGGTTCAAAATCCCAACTCTTCAGGGACGGTCTGAATCTGGCAACCTGATTCCTTTGGTAGCGTGGCATTTCCCCTCCGTGCGCCACCCGGGGGGTTCCCGTGTGGCGCAGTCGAGGTGGAATGAGCACAGATGCGGGAGAACTCTTCGGCCCCATTTCCCTTATGTGCCGGCGTAGAAGCACCTCACAGGGCTTTCCGTGGTTCACCTGGGAGCTGCTCAGGCATGGAAGGTGTTTGACAGAAGCTGGACTTCTGCTGAGCTGCTCAGATCATGAGCAATTTCCATGGCTAGCATGTCCCCGGGCCCTGCACGCACAGGCCACTGCGGTGTGGCATCCCAAGGACAGCTGCCTGGTGCTAGGTGCCACCCACCAGGGCATCAACAAGGAGCCTCTGGAGCCTCTCTGAGGGCACCCTTAGGAGGCCGGGCCTTAGTGGGATAACTTTGGGTACAATGTTGTTCACCCAGTGTCTCATTACCCAACAAGCAAGGTAAGCACGGGCTAACTTGTACCTACTTCTTCAGCTGTTGTGAACGACTACACTTTTTTTTAACCATAGCATTCTGCTGTCATCTGTCCCTCCCAACCCAGAGCACCTTCCTACAGAATCAAAACTGCTTGTCACATATTTAATCCCTGACGGGCGGAACACGGAACACTCAGTAAGCAAAGAAAGCAACAGCTTACTTGTGCGGGCTTACTAATCCTGTAGTGAACAGTTTCACACTCCACTACAGCTTAGTAAGCAAGCACAAGTAAGTTTGAGCCTTTCTCGCTTATTGGGTAAGCCGCCACCCACGTGTGTACTTAGGACCCTTACAGGTCAGGTGAAAGAGCTCACAGCCCTGGGCGGACACGTAGCGTTTTGGAAAGAGTACACTGGGGTGAGAAGAACGCAGGGCTCAGGGTTCCA
>NW_022109704.1:1996149-2001045 GCF_000313985.2 Echinops telfairi | reverse complement strand
TCCTGTAGGAAGTAATCGAGCAAGGAGAGCTGGGACTGCTTCTTCACTTGGTGGATGGACACAGCGTTGACCACTGGCTCAATCATGCCACTGTCAGCCGAGATCACGAGAATCTTGTATGGCTTGATCCAAAGGGGCACTCGCTCCTGCTCCCAAATGGACTGTGAGGAGACAGGGAGATGTGGGACCATCACTGCTCCACTCCACCAACAGGGCTCCTTCCAAACAGAGGAAGGGCGGGGGCCACGCACGAAAATTCCCTCTGGCCCCACCTCTCCTTGGAGGCTCGGAATTCTAGGCAACCCTGTGAGTCCGATCTACTGATCAGGATGTCTAGGGTCTGACAAAGATGTAGGAAATCACACTCAGAGGTCCATGGGAAAGGTCCACATACACAGAAAAATCACAGAGAAGTAGGAAGAATAGAAGCTTTTCAGAGAGAATAGCACTATTAAGATGAGCAAAAATAAGAAGAAAAGCAGAAAAGAGCCCACATCCAGAGAAAGCATCTCAAACAATGAAAATATTTATGTAAATAAGGAAGTGGATGACAGCTGGAGTTGCTTCTAGGTGGCCAAGCCGGGTGCACTGGGCAGCCACATCTCAGCACACCTGTAGCCCAGGTGCCAGGTGCTGCACATCAGTTAGAAGGGTGTAGTTTACAAACTGGCCAAAAGAGGTCGCTGTGGGACCGTTCCCATGGCTGTGCTTCCCAGGGATGGGGCCTCCAGTTGAGTTGGATTCAGCAGTGGTGAGACAGGCCCCCCCCCACCCCCCGCAGAGCTCTCAGCAGAACCAACCACCTGTGCCGTCCGTCCTCTCGTGGTGAGAAGGGGGCAGGGAGCAGGGAGCAGGGTGGGGCCAGGCCGAGTGCCTCTTCCTTCTCCCTTTCTCATACCTGCAGTTGCTTCAACACCTGGAAGGCCAGCAGCTCCTGCCGAAGGTCGTCCCCGCACTTGACAATGACCGACAGGAGCCGCCAGTTGGGGAGATGCCCGTAGGGAGAACCCTCTCGAATCCGCCTGAGGAAGAGAAGGGTGGTGGTCGGGGTAAGTCCACGGTTGAGGGCAGGGCAGTTTCCATCCCAAGCCTCAAACCATCACCACACAAAGCAATGACTTCAGGGGGGTGGGGTGGGGTGGGGTTCCAGTGTCTCCTGGTTTGTCGCTGTGCAGGGACTTTGGGAGGATGAGGGACAGCAGACTACAGCTGGGCTTCAAGAGCCCCGCAGCCAACTCACCGTACTTTCTCCTGCCAGGGCTCTTTGAGCGCCACTGCCGACGGGTCTTCTGGGTCCCTTTTGAAGGCGGTGGGGGTGTGAGCCAGCTGTTCTGAAAGGCGCCGTCTAGTAGGAAGAAAACACAGCATTTGCCGGGAGGAGTCACCCAAGCCCCACACTCCACACCCCGACGACCACGATGATGACGATGACGATGATGACGGCAGCTGGAGTGGCACGTCCTTGGCTCTGGGTGCATCAGAGCCTGGCGGTGAGAGCGACTGACAGAGAAACATACCAGTGACATCCTTGGCTATCTAGGTGGTTTGCAATCATGTTAAAATGCACATTTAACACATGTTAAAAGGCCTGACCCCATTATGCCACACAATTGATTGCGAATGGAGTAGGAATCTGGAATCTGCACTTTACACAGACTTAGTTGCCTCCCTGGCTCTGAGACACTCCATCCCTCAGCCCCACTTTGAGAAACACTGCTTCGATTCTCTCCCCAGGGCTTCCACCCCTGTGGGGCCCTTTGCAGGATGAACTTCCTTCGGCAGAAAGCCCCCAAGTTTCTCAAGCTTCACCTCACTGCCGCGTGCCTGTGACCATCAGGACAAGTGAGAGTGAGAGAGAGACAGAGGCAGGCTGACACAGAACAGATGGCTCAGGCACAGATGGTGGGGACCAAGAGAGAGGCGGTGCTGGAATTGGAATGGAAATCGAGGGGCAATGTGATCCATCAGGTCATACCGGATGTCCCCTGCTGCAATGAACACAGGCTCCTTGCTCTCCTGGCTGGTGATGCTGTCCACAGAGAACTGGGAGATGTTGTCACAGCTGTTGGTGTGCACTTCAGGGAGCTGGGGAGAGCAGGGGGCAGGTCAGAGGGCCCAGCACAGGCCCCAGTTTGTGCACCTCCTCCTCAGGTCATCTCCTGATTGTCTGGGTGCCACCTTCAGGCCATGGTCACCACCTCGCTCCCAAGTTCTAGTAGAAAAAGCTTTCCCTGGCGACATGCCATCCCGACCACCTCCGTGCTGACAAGTCCCTGCAGCAGTGTTTCTCAAAGTGCCAACGACCCGCACTAGAACGCTGGCCAACATGCAGGCTCTCAGCCCCACCTGCCTTCCCAGAAATACTAGGGGTAAGTCCTGGGAATCTGAAATGTAAACAAGTTTTCCCAAAGTCTCCCCCACCCCTCACTAAGGTTCGCAAACCACTACCATGGCTAGCATAGAAACTTGCCCTTTCTCACGTGGAGTGCTGCCCAGAGCTGGGAAGGCTTTTTCTGTGGCAGTGTAGGAGATGGCTTCCCAGAGTAGGTTCCTCTGGTCATTTTGCCATGCTAAGCCACTGTGGTAGTTATGTTATCTGTTGTCAACTTGAGAGGATTACGAGGGATGGAGTCTAGCCTGTCAATCATAGTATAGCCAATGAGGTCTGTGTGGGTGTGGCCATCTCCTGAGGATTCTGGGAATTCCTGCATTCCACACTGGAGGCAGGAGACACACTTTCTCTCAGTTCACTCTCTGAGAGATTCTCTACTGACAAGTCACATGGCACTCTGTTGGGAACTGGAGGAGCCACGTGGAAAACCACGCCAGCACTGAGATGCTTACAATGCCACTGGATCCACAAGACTTCCCACCCACTGGCCTGTGATCTTCTATATTCGGCATCATTGCATGTGTCTTGTGAGTCTGAAGAGGACTTTATAGATTGGTATTGGACATATGGGCTAATATCGGACTTATGGACTTGATCTGGACTGGGCTGGGATGTTTTCTCAATATTCAACTCCTCTTATACGCGTCTATGAATTTGTTTCTCTACTCTACCCGGACTAACACAGCCACCCAAGCTCCCCGACTCCCATCTTTCTCGAACAAAAGAATGTTCTACCGGATCCTCCTGTCCTTTCTTTCTCCTTTGGACCACAGTGTTTATCTGCCTTTCTCATCAACGGTCGCTTGTCACACACTGCTACATTTTACCACTTTTTTGTTTGTTTGTTTTACATGCCCCTCCAATCTCAATTAGACTGCAGAGACTGTCTTTACAGAAAGTGGTATGTGACTGTGACGTGGCCTTGCACACAGTCCTCCTCTGCTTTCCTGCTGCCCCAGGACCAAGTCCCCATCACTCTCTAGTTTTCAGTTCCTCCCTCTGCTTGGACCCAGCAGCAGCCTTGCCAACTCATTTGTCACTGTGCGCACCTCCCCACATGCATCCCAGCCAGAGATGGTTCTCTGGGTTCCTGAAATGCTCCTGGCTCTCTTGGGCCTTCCAGTCTCTGTGTGTGCTATTCCCTCTGCCTGGAAAAATTCTTTTCCCTACCAATCCTTCAGGCCTCAGCGGAGATGTTGCTTTTTCCAGGAAATCTCCTGTGACTCCCTCCCAAGCTTGGTGTAAGTGCTACCTTGCCCTCAGGGCACCCACAGGCCCCACCCTTGCTCACACCATCCCATAAAGAGCTGCTCACTCCTTTGTTCTCTCCCTGTCAGGTCCCCACCTCGCTGCTGCAGACGGGGCACACTGCACTCAGTTCTGGCACAAGGGCGGCCCTCAACAAATCTCTCTTCACTGACTGAATGTACGTGCACTGTAATCATGGCCAGCAGGCCCACTTACTCCCGAGGTCTAGAAGTTCTTCTTCACATTGAACTTGAATTCCTCCTGCGGCACTGCAAGTCCACCCGAATTGACTCCACACCAGAACGGTTCAGAGCACCACTCTTTTGCACACTTGCCTCAGCCTGCCTCGGGGTGTGTGGTCTTGTCTCAAACACATGGGAAATTCTAAGAGAACAGGCCCTGGGTCCCGCTCTTTCCTTCCCGGGAGCGCTTTCCTCACCTCCACCTGCAGCTCCCCTATGTCGTCGACCGACCAGGCCTCATCATCGTTGTCGTAGTTGGGCACGGTGCTGAAACTGCCTGCGCGCTGCTCATGGGTGATCCCACACTCGGGCAGGTTCTCCACGGACCGTGTGCTCCGAATTCTGTTCTCAGGGATCCGGGCAGGGACACTGGTGGTGTCAAAGTTTTCACATTCAAGGACTTCCACATAGATCAGGTAGGGAGCCTGCAGGGGAGGGGCAGTAGTTGCAGCTCATCACACGCTCTTCTGCAGTACAAGTCCCCTCCCATCCTTGTCCCACCGCCCCAACACTCTGCATGCTGCTCTCAGGGCAGGGCAGGGATTGAGATGGGTGAGGAGTTACACAAGCCTTCAAAATATATCAGCTGAGCTTCAAGATGTATGGCTGAGGCACCTGAGCAGAGCCAATTCCCAGAATCATTGACAGCCCAGTAGAGAGGCCCCGAAGCTTTGGACTTGCCCTGAAGACGGGAGCCAGAGGCTGGTGTGAACAAAGAGTCTGGGAAAAGCTGGGCACAGTCCAGAAAGAAGAATCCAAACCAGGCAAACTCCATCAAACAATGAAACCAGCTAGATCTCTCCAACGTGAATCCGACATCCTTCCCTCCCTTACCACTAACGGAAAAACAGGCTTAGAAACACAGAAAGTCTTCCCTTCCTGCATTGTTACAGTGCCTGGGAAGCCTAAGAGTTAGAGGGGGTTCAGAGCAATCACATGGTCCACAAAGACTGGCGAGTGACTCTCCAGTATGGCGGGAGGTGAGCTACCAAGACTGGGCTTCTTTGATCCAGA
>NW_022109704.1:1968071-1996049 GCF_000313985.2 Echinops telfairi | reverse complement strand
GGGGGGGGGGCGGGACATCAGGCTCACAACAGCATGGAGGGGAAGTCCCAACTGACACAAGCACTGTGAACCGGGAAGTTCTAGCACTTTAGGATGCTGGTGGAGACATCGCTGGGCATATGGACAACCAGGGGAGCAGAGTCAGATTCCACCTACCTTGTCCTTGGAGTTGAGGACAACAGCCTGGGTGTGGGGCACGCGGACCACGTGATGGTCAAAGCTGGCAGTGGGCAGCCAAACTCGGGCAGGGAGCTTGTGGTTGAGCAGGGAGAGCTCCGAGATCAGCCGTTGGGTCTTCTGCTCCTTGGTGGGGAGCGTGGCCAGCCGCTTGCCGATTGCCATCAGGGACTTGATGAACTCTCGCTCAGGGGCCAGTCTGATGGGCTGTGGGAGGTTGGAGTAAAAAAAGAAGAGGGTGAAAAACCAGAGAAAAAAGTGGTCCAGCCCATTTAGTTATCCTTGGCCATCTGAGCCAGGCAGCCCAGTGTCTAAAGAATTCCAGAGTAGGAGTTCCCTTTGGTCCTGGTAGGAGATCTCAGTCCACCTCTGCCAGCTGGAGTCATGGACAGGCTATTCCTTAAGGGTAAGGGGCCCCAGAATCCAGATGTGCTGTTTCTGGGGGACACCTCTCTTTTCTTAAGACTTTAGTGTTGGGAGCTGTCCCAAGACTGCAGGGTAAGCAGGGAATAGCATCCAGAGAGGCCAGGCAGGGCCCCAGGGAGAAGCGGTGCTCACACCTGCAAGACTTCTCTCATCTCAAGAACAGGGCTGTCCCTCTCTGGGTCTGGATTTCCCTGAGGGGCTCTGCCAGGGCCCATGAGGCTAGGGATGGGAGCTCCAAATCAATGTTCCCCCTCAAAGACTTGTTGCTTTTCATTCAAATGGCTGCTGCTCTCCATGAAATACCCCAGCCCACCCACAGTCTCTCATAAGGAATCAGTGTACATGCAGGGGATGAGAAGAGGGGGCAGAGACCACTTCAATGAGTAAGAACAAGCAGATGGGGGGAGAGGGTGGGGGAGGGAATGGAGGATGGGATGACCCCCATTTCTGTGCTTGCCGGTGGTCCTGTAGGCCTGGCTCTTTTCTAGGATTCCCCCTTGGGTCTTCATCCCCAACCTCTCAAGGAAGAGGTTCCCCTCCTGGGTTCCTGCTGTGAGCTTAGCTCCTCCCACTGGGCACTCCACGGGCAAAGTCAATCTGGGACTTAGGTGGCAGTGGGGAAAAGGAGGACTCGACTCAACCGTGAGGAGGGCTGTTTGCCCAGCTAATGCCCTGCTACCACAGGGGTGTTTCTGAAGACAGCCCCGACGTTTCATCCCTGGCTCCCTTCAGCCAGACAACAGCAGCATCTCCTCCTCTCGTGGAAGCAGCATGCCACTCACCAGCTTCTCTCCCCCCTCTGTGTGGCTTGCTCAGTTTCCTGATTTGAGAAATTCTACTCTCACTCCCTCACTGCAAAAGAAGCTGCTTCTGAAGCGGAGCAGTCCTGGACCTGCCTCTGCATGGGCAAGAGTGCCAGGGCCAGAGGAGCACTTCTGTGGCCAGCGGTGCAGCTCAGAGCCCCACACAAGTAGAGAGAGAGGGTGTCTGAGTCCGTCAGGAATGCTTTGAGGGGGTGGGGTTGAAGAAAGAGAAGGGGACAACAGAATTCGGCTTCTGTGGCCCCTGGAAGTATTCCAGGGTGCCTCTTGGAGAAAAAGGATGAGAAAATCTGGAAACGTACTCCTTTCTTCCTCTGACCGCTCCCCTCCCCACACACTGATCCATCCCCTCAGGGGACAAAATGGTCGCTGTCCCGAGGACCCACCACCCCAATCAATACATAGAGACCTCAGAGAACAGGTTAAGGCCCCTCTGTCCTCCCACTTCCAAATCTGCACTTGGGTCACTGTCCCCCAAAATATTCCAGGAGCTGTGACCCCAGGCCTTGAGCGGGGCTCTGCCATGTGGGAGGAGACAGGAATCATGACAGAACGGGGATCATCAGCACGGAACAGAGAAAATTGATTGGGTGAAACAAAGAAACAAACAAAAAAACCCCGTAAAAATTATCCAAATTCCCAGAGGGTTCCCGCATTTCCTCTCACGTCTTTGCCCAGCAACAAGGTCCATGACCTTGAGATCCCAGAGGGTCAGAGGTTAGTGTTGAGGTCATCCCGAGGGGGGGGGGCGAGGAGGAGACTGGAAAGGGCAGTGAGCTGGAAAAGGGGAAGAACTCAGACCTGGAAGAAACTGGTAGAGGTTGCAAAAGAAACTGATTGTGGGGAAGCCCAACCTTCCTGGAAGCCAAATCCTGCCTTCATTTGGAGTCAGCTCCACCCCCACTTCCCCCCCCAGACTGAAATCCTGCTTTCATTTGGAGTCAGCTCCCCCAGCAAGGGCCAAGCATTGAGAAGACCTGGCAGAAACTATGGGGAAAGGGTTCTGGGTGGGAGCAACGGGATCCTGGAGGTTTCTGCCAAGCAGTTCCTCACTCCAATCCCGGGGTAAATGCCACCTCTCTTCCAGCTGTTCACTCCAGAGACTGGGAGCCACTGGCTCAGAGCACAGAATGGACTGAGATCTGCTCAGTCAGCAGCAGTGAGTAGGGCCTCTCCAGGGCTTGTCACCCAGGAAGAAAAGAGCCCTTATAACGATAGTCATGGCCTGGGGGCTCAGAAAACCTGGGGACGGGAGAGGAAATGCGGCTGTGGGGGAGCCTGCCACCCAGTCCCAGCCTGGCCCCACTTACGGAAGTGAATGAATTATCAATACTCTCGGTGCTGGAGGAGAGCTCCTGGGAAAGGGCCGGAGGGCAGAGGGAGGGAGAGAGACAAAGGTACAGCATTTAGCTCCAACTTGGATTAGAACTGCTTCTTGTGCAGCTCTACCTGTCTGTTTTAAGGGAAGAAAGTCCACCCAGAAAGGCCTGGCCCAGATGCTCATCAGCCAGCTCTGTGCCCAGCAGGCCAAGAGAGACTAAGCAACCAGCTTTTCACCCCAGCCTCTCCATGCTCTGGGGCACGGGGCACGGGGCTTCCTTCTAGGGCAAAACCCTGACACTGGGTCCCTGGGCAAAGGAGCTCTGCCAGGCTATGCTCCTCGGCTCTGTACACTCTCAAGACTCTTGACCAGAGACGGACTGAATGTACCAAGCTCCACAGCCCCCGCACTGAAAATGCCATGTCCCGCCAGCTTCTAGAAAGGTCCGTGAGAAAGAAGAAAAGGGAAACGTGCAGTGCCAGGCACACATCCTCTCACCCCAGTCTGTCTCCCTGTAGGCCCCACCCCGGCCTGGCACCTGGGTCACAGAGGGCACCCCAGGCCCGTGAACTGGAAACCTTGGTGCTGGACGAGGGAGGAAGCAAAAGCCTCAACTCAAAACTCACTGTCACGAGTCAGTGGATGCCGACTCCCAGCGACCTTATAGGACAGAGTGCAACTGCCCTTGTGGGTCTCTGAGGCTCTAACTCTTCAGGGCAGCAGGGAGTGAGTGACCTGGCGGGTAGTAGGCTCACATGTAACCCACTAGGCCACCAGAGGGCCTAGGTGGAAGCAAGAGACGTACAAGTCCCACGTCTACTGAGCTTGAGGCTCCCTCTATTGAGCTATTTCACAGGACACTCAATAATACCACCGTTTTTTGGGCTTAGGTGGGATGCCAGCTTCAACCTAAAGCCATGGACGAGGCAGAATAGCTGAGCAGTGGCTGTCCCTCGTCATCACCCCTCCCCTGCTGGGGCCTCCTGTCTCGGGGAGCAAAACAGGACAAGGGACAGTGGTCAAAGTCTCCTGCACAGCAGTCACATTCTGAGGCACAGGCCAGCCTGGGTTCGGTCTGGGGAGGGCTAGCCAGACAGCCCGAGTGCACTAACCTTCAAGAGGGGAGGTGCCTGCCTTAAGGGCCAAAGTCCTGAGAGCTCCCAGGGCCCTGGGGCAGCAGTCCCTGAGTTTCCACTCTGGAAGCCACCTTTAGCTGGTCTCAAGGCCATGGTGCCAGTTCTACTCTTTCTTGGAGAATCTAGGAGATCAAGCTTGGAAACATTTCCCCAAGGTATCAACTCTTCCACTTTGAGTAGGTGGAAGGGGAAACTGAGGCGGTCAGTCTGCCAGGGTAGAGTTCAGTTTATACCCAAGAGCTGGCCAGGGAAGGGACAGTAGGCAGGATGGTGGATCCGCGAGGCAAACGCCTGCTGACTCTCCCAGACAGGTCACAGGTCCACTGTCTGACTCACTCCCAGCCTCGGGGGTGGGGGTGGGGAGGTGGTGTGTGTGTGTGTGTTATGACCTGCACCCTCTCCTCCACCTCCCAGGCCTGAGTCATGCATACTGAGTGAGCTCCAGGGAGCACAGCTAGGTCCCAGAAGCTGACATCACATGCTAGCAGGCCGAGGCCCACCGACCTGCAGTGTGGCCCGAGCAGCAGATTTCTCTGTACAAAGGTTGCTGTCTGAAAAAGACAACACCGTCTACAGAGAGTGGCATTACAATGGGGTGGGGGTGGCACTGAAATCATTCTCTGCTGCTCGGCTTCACACCAAAATATTTCACATTTGGTTACAAAGGGAAAGGAAAACTGCCCCAGCCGAGCTGCCTGACTAGGCTGCTAGGAAACTGCTTTGCTGGGAAACCAGTGGGAGAGGGACGCACTCGGCTGCAGCCCCTGTTGGGAGTGGGAGGAATTCCTCGGAAGCCTGGGAAGAGAAGAGCTGGGGAGAGCAGCTGGGCAGGAAGAGAGTTAGACAAGCAGTCGGGACCACTGCCCTGAAGTCTCTGCTAGTCGGGGACAGGGGCCGGGCAGGCCTGCATCGGGAACCCGTAAGGCAAGCAAGAGTTTGGGAGCAGAGCGCCAGGTCCTACCTAGGGATTCGGGCCTTGGGAACTTGTGTGCTTGGTTTTAACAACCTGTGTGTTTCTTGCTTATGGGCAGAAAACAGCTTTTCAAGACAGTCAGTCACATGCTTAACAGCTGCCTAGACAATGGTGCTTCCCTACGGCCTTGTAAGTTACTGGAGACAGGGACAGGGCCTCTTCTACCTTTCTCAGCCTCACTTTCTCTTGCACACTTGGGGCTCTGCACACTGAGTGAACCCAGTATGTGCTGAATGAATGAATACTGCAAGGTAAGGGAGGAGAAGGTAGAAAAGGAAAACCAATCCCCTTGTTATGTTGGTCACGGGGAGGCTCGTACAGATGTATCCTCAAAATGCTCCTGGCCTAGTAGCATTCCCTCCCTCTTACTCTCTCCATCACAGTTCCCGAGGAGGAGCCAGAGTGGATTCAGGTGGCTCATCCTGCCACCATCAGCATCCTGTGAGGGCTTAGGCAGGAGGCATCGCCGCCCTTTCCTGGAGTTGGTGAGCTGGGATAAGGCCACGCTGTAACCCATCTTAGGGGCCTGAAGCCTCACAGAATAGCCGCCAGTTGGTGCCATGCACAGTCTCATCCTGGAAGAGGGGAGAGAGAGCGTCCAAGGACCACCACTGAGAACTACTGGGTACAGAGAAAACCAAGTCTGCCAGGGGACACCTAGCTGCTCACTCTCATACGGCCAGGGGTTTGGGCCCAAGAGGGGACAGCTCCCTAAACCTTCCTGACATGAAGGCCACCAGAACCTAGAAGGTCGATTCGTCTCTGTTCTGCAACCCTTAACCACCTTGGGCTCCACTGCTAAGCTCAGTCAGCAATGAAAAGGGTCCACCCTGCTTCTGAGAACAGCTTGGCTCTGCCATGCGCACATGTGGAAAGCTGGACAGCCAAGGCCGTGGTAGCTTTGCTCTCTCCATATGGCCTGACAGCTGCGAGGCCCTTAAGAACCTAGCAGAGGGGGCTTGGGAAAGTGGCTGCAGAGAACTAATCTGGGTGGCCTGGTTGAACGACTAGACGCACCAGGTCGGGATTTGAATCCTGGTCTGACAGTCACTAGTTGAGAGACCTTGGTCAATCATCTACCCCTCCGAAGGCTCTCACTGCTTAACCCAGGAATGACGAACCTATAGGGACAGCAAGTAGAATAAGGGTTTCAGGGGGTGGGGGATAGTGGTGGTGGGGGGGATAAAAAGGAGACATGTCAAGGAGTCCAGGAAGAAAAAGTGTTTGGAAATGGATTGTGGTAGCAACGCTACAATTCTGCTTGCCGTGATTGAACTAAGGAATGATACGTGTATTAACTCCCAATTAATCATAAATAACACACACACACACACACACGGGTTCGGACAATTGACTCAAGCGTATGAATGATGGTGAGAGGGTGCCCAATCAGGGAACGTATTTTGTTCTGGGTACATGGGGGTGGGTCACCATGCATCAGAGACTGTGTCGGTTTATCCAAGAAACAATAACAAGGCTTCACCACCACCACCACCTCTCTATGTTTGTGTGAGGAATTTTCCCTGACACCATGTCTAGCAACCTATTAAGTTGTTAGCTCTACTGTTACTAACTCTGGGCCAACTCCTGGGCCAAATTATTATACTAATACCTAGTTTCCAGAGGGTGGATTCTGTAATCTCCCCCCCTCCTGCCTGTCCCTCCCCTAGTCACTCTGACCTCCCACTGGTTCAAAGAAGTCCCACTGTATCCGAAGCGCGGGTAGGGTATGTGCCCCACAGAGGCAGATGCCAGGCTGTGGCTATGAGAGATTTCCAACAAGTGCAAATTCCTTGTTCCATTCTCTCTTCCTTCTGAGGCTGGCAGCTAGGATGGGAGCAGGGCCATTGTCTGGCTGGGACCCCAGGTCACCAGCACTTGGCTGTCCAGGGGGTAACGTCTGCCCAGATGTGAAGTGGGGTGCGGGTGGGTGCCTGCTGCGCTCGCTTCTCCCCTGTGGCCTACCCTAAGCTGGGCACTCCAGCAGCTGCTGTCACCTCCATTCTTCCCAGCCCCCAGGACCCTGACTCGGCAAGGTTCAAACTTAACTCCTTCCCTCGTCCCTTTTAGCTTCTCCCAGTTGACACGGGTAAGATGCCAGCATGGCAATCCTCCCCCTAGGAAAGACAGGCTGGCAGGCTTTCTGCAGATACCTCGAGTGATAGGAACGAACGCTCCCCTAATGTCAACAAAAGCAGGATCGTCAGGGGCGAGGGGAGCGGGATCATGAGCAATGAGCAGGAGTGTGACATCGATGTCTGAGTTAATGTCCTCCCCACTCACACACAGAGAACTCTGCACACCTAGGCCACACGCTGAGAGGCTCTGGTAGATATGTCAAGTGCCATGTTAGGATTAGGAGGGTCTCTACCACACTTCTTAGTCAAGTAATTGTTAATGGAGTGTGCGGATAATCTAGGAAAACCAACATTGGGCAGCCTGGCCCTCAAGGAGACATCTGACCCGAGGCAAGTCACTTTATCTCTCTGGGTCTCCCAGTTCTTCCTTTGTAAAATGAGGCAGTTGGAATACATGCATTCTAAAGTGATTTTCCATAGCAACTTCCCATGTTTCTATCACAGTGAGATGAAACAGAGGGAAGGGGAGACAAGGACAGTTACCCCATATCACACAGTTTGGCCCCGCCCCAGAATTTTACCTCATCTTCATTTTCCACTTTTGGGTTGCTGGCTGTTCGTTTCAGGGTGCTGCCGAGACTTATGCTGGCGGTGGCATCTGACTTTGAGCGCTGGTGAGTCCTTTTAGAAGGAGACAGCCCGGTGTCCGGGGCTGGGCTCAAAGAGGGCAGCTCCCTCTTTCGGTGAGCTGGCTTCAGCTCATCAGAGAGGATCAGCTTCCGTAGCTTGGTCCCTCGGGAGTGTCGTTGAGTGGAAATGTGCATGTCTGAAGAGTAAGCCCCGAGCAACAGGGCGCACTGGAGGGAAAAGTTGATGCTCTGGCGGCAGCGGTGGACGATGTAGGGCTTGATGGCATCGCCCACGTCCTCGTCCATGTGGATGTACATGTTGAGCAGCTGGGGCAAGTAGAAGTCCACGTCCTCATTGCGGAAGCAGAAGAGCCGGTTGCCGATGTAGGCCTGCACTCCCGGCTCCTTGGAGTTATACAGGTAGGAGATGGCCATGGAGATGTCAAACAGTTTGGACTCAAACAGCCGCAGCAGCCAAGACTGCTTGGCCGAGTTGTTCTGCCGCCGCCTTCTTGCTCCCTTGCCCGTGCCAGAAGCCGCAGTGGCCCCCATCTCCTCTTCCTCCTCCTGGATCCGGGCAGGTGGATCATCGAGGCAACGGATCTCACTGTCCACACAGTCCCCATTGACTAACTCCAGCGGGGTGTCCCTGCTGGAGACAGCCACGCCTCCATGCAAAAGCTTCACTTTCTCCAGCACCTCCTGGCAGGCCTTCTGGGCCACCTCCGGGTCAATCACCGAGAGCTCCCCGACCCCCTCCGTGATGACACTTAGCAAGGAGCCCCCATTATTCCCAGGCGGGCTAGGAGCAGGCTCAGAAGTTGGCTTCAGAGGGGCAGGCTCCACTACCGTGTCTCCCATGGCCACAGCCAGACTTGGAGCGTCCAAGCTACAGGAGGAAGGAAGGAAAAGGGAGAGAGGGCGACACATACAGACACTGGTCAGTGGTGCCCTCCTCCGGTCCCGCCTTCTCTGTGAAGCCTTCCCACGGACGCCTCTTTTTGTCCTCCTGGCCTAGCTCCACTCCTGCTCTTCATTCCTGCTCTACTTGGCGACTCAGCTTAGCCTGGTCTTAGGCAGTACTGGCAAAATGCTGCTCTACCCGAGTTCCCGTTATGTGGCTTTACAACTCCTCAGTAGACTGCGGAGACATCCCAGTCTTACTCCCTTGTGCCTAGCTCTTCAGAGACTTTTCTATAGCCTGGGCCCTCCCCTGTCTTCCTTTCAAGGCCTCCCACCACCTTTTTCTTTCCCTGCAAGCAGTTGTTTCCTTAATCACAGGCGACCCTATACACATGCCCTGCACGTCTCACTTTGATTTCATACTGATGTCCTGATGTATTTTTCCTAGTGGTAGGTACGTTTCCCCATCTTTTGCAGATACAGAGCTCCCAGGGAAGAACAGCCAGCAAACCTCATGCCAGGCTTCACTGAGAAAGCAAGAGCTCTACAACACCCGTCACCAACCCTGCTAACGCTGGGCCATTTTAACTGCTGGTCCTTCTTTGTGGCATCATTGTCCCCTCCAGTGCAAAGAGCCACATGGGCTGGCACACACATATATGAATCGTTTTTAAAAGGAAATGGATTAAGAGTTAGCTCATTTTAAAAAAATCTTCTAAAACATTTAGCTAGCCCAAGCCCACTCCAACACTACTTGCCCTGCTATCATACTCACTCACTAAGAGCTGGAGGGGCTTGAGGGGTGGTCAGAAGAACTCAGGTGGGGACTCTGAGGCTCTAGAACGCTTGAAGAGCAGGGAACAGGAAGTGTGTAACTAAGGCTCCCTCGCTGGAGGCGCTCCAGAGGAGATTCAGTGAAAGAACAGTGCTGACAAAAGCCACTACCCTCTAAACGCACTGTTTCAGCCTCAGCAGCCCCAGGGCAGGCGAACCGTGCGGAGCAGGGGGACAACTGAGAGCTGGGACTGCGAGAGAGGTGGGCGGTTAGTATCACGTCACCTGCAGCTCCTAAGTCGGGAGGTAGCCAACAAGGGTCTCTGTGGCATCTTCACAGGGACACGAAGAGAGGAAGTCTAAGACAAAGTCACAGGCTTTGAGAGAAGTGGATTGAAAGTCATTTCCAGGAGAGAAAATGTTTTGAGAATGATGTACAAATGCGCTTTACACAATTGATGTGTGTATGGATTGCGATAACAGTTGTATGAGCCCCTGAAAAAATGTTTAAAAAATAAAATAAAATAAATCATATCACTTAAAAAAAAAAAAAGAAAGTCATTTCCAACTCTTAGTGACCTTACCTTTTGACCCTGGTGACTCTGGGTGCGTATATTTTGAGTAGGTGGAAGGATAGCTCCAGGTATGGTTTCTCCAGTCACGCATTCTCTCCTGGAAGCCCTCCTTTACACTGCCACCCTTCCAGTGCCTCTTCTGACATCTCTGAAAGGGTAAGTGGCAAGGCTACTTTGACCTGCCCAACATCGTTCGGTCCAGCTCCCTGACTCCCATTAGTCGCCATGTAAGACTAGCCAGAATGACAGGTGGGGAGCTCTTCTGTTCTCAGAGATCAAGGGGTTCTGATGGCTCTTTCTCTCCCAACTCTTGTCAAGCACAGAGCTCATCCCTGAATGCAATCCTCTGACTGCAGCGTGAGCTTGGGTCAGTAAGGTGGCAACTCTCACGGTGCTCTCCCTCACATTAAGCAGTATCCTCTGAGCAGTAGAACCAGCAAGGCTACCTATGTGGATCTGTCTCTACTCGCACCTGTGAATTACACAGGGGTACAGGAAGACGGAAGCCTTAATCATTCCCCAGCCACACCTTTGCAGGGCCACTGTGAGTCAACTGGGACCCCCTATCACTTAGGTCTGCTCAGAAACTCACATGCTAGCTGAGAAAAATCATCCAATACCACCAGCTTTTTCTTAATCTAAGCTTGATATAGCCTTCCGTTCTCCTCTTCTAGAAACTTCTAAGTCACTGAAAGCTTTTTAAAGTCCTCTTTGCAAAACTGCCAAAGAAAATAAAACGTAAGATGATTTTTCCACATACAACCTCAGATCCTACTAGGAAATTCAGTAGGTGGGTCACTCCAACTAACCACAACTGGATTATTGGCACAAGGGTGGTAAAGACACCATCACCTCTTTTAACCTGCAGGCAAAAGAACGCTCAGGCTTCATCTGGGAACCACCTTTCCCGGCACCCGAAGGATTTCGCCACACAGCAGGCTCTCCTGTTGTACAGCTTTGACTCTCCAGGGAAACATATGCCAAGAGGTGTGACAAAACCGAACCTCTTTCTCCACAGGAACTCTGCCACTCAAACTGGAAACTCGGGCCCTTGGGTCGACTCGGCTCCTCGCAACCCTAGAGGGAGGGGAGAACTGCCTGTGGTTTCCAAGACTGTCACTCTTTGTGGGAGAGGAAGAGAAAGCCGAATCACTGAGCTGTGGCTGGGCCTTCCCGCCTGGCCTCTCTGGGGCACAGGGACTGCCTGCATATTGAAGAGGGTTAGGGTTCTGTCAATTTAGACAATAAGAAATTTAAAGAAGTCTCTAGAACCTAAATTCGGATATGGTTCTCAACATCAGTTCCTTCATTCGTTTCAAATACAAAGAAAATAACAGCTTTTGTGGGTAACCATTCTGAAGAAAGTAAACAGCATGGAAAACCAAGGAAAGCAGGAATGGGTCCAACATTACCCTGCCCCTTCGCAGTCAGAGGAACAAGGGGGACAAGAGGAAAGATCATTTAAATACTTCATGCCAAATAACTCCTACAGCCTTCGGGGTTAATACGACCCTCCACTTGCCATCTCACAAGCTGTTCAGACAACTGTTCCAAGAGGCTCCACACTGTGCACCGCGGCCTTCTACTCCAACTAGAAGGGAAGGGAAGCATTTCCCAGCCGAGCAGCTGGCTACTAGGACGGAGGCGGTGGAAGGAATGCTGACCACTGATTGGACTCCCTAATTCCTGTCTGGGGACTAGAGGACGCCCTGCTCGAAACACCAAGGGGTTGTTACGGCTCAGCTATAGGGGCAGAGCGGACGCGCTTGCGTTTTGGGTGGCCAAGCACTTAAATTCACGTTTGTGGAGAAGGACTCTCTGCAGGGAGGGGATGCTACCACTTAGCCTGGCTCTCACTCTTCAAGAACTCAAATGATTCTAGGCAAACAACTCCCCGCCCCCCAGGCCTCCAACTCCAAAAAAGGACTTCCTGTACTGGTCTATGCCGGGGCAGGATGGTAAAGGACCCCTCCTCTATCCCCTCACCCAGTTCATCACCATTTTCTACTGCAAAACCTCAGGCAAACATGCATTGGTTCAGACAAATCTTGACGTCTTTTTTAAATCGGTGTCTGCATGCCCACAGAAAGGCCTGTTATGAGACCATCTGACCTCCAGCTTGGCCTCCACACAGCCGGGGAGCTCAATTTTCCTCTTCCTTGAGAAGATTCCTTTGAGATATAGCTCATGTGAGATGGGAAAGGGTGAGGGAGCTACTACTACCTTCATTTACAGAGTGGGTCACGAGAAAGAAGGCTCAACGTTAATGAAAACACCAAGAGAAAGACAAAACCAGACCCACAGCCTGAAGTTGATCCTAACTCCAGAGACACTGTGTAGTGTTCCTGAGACTATGACCCTCTATAGAGCAAACGGCCTCATCTTTCTCCCAGAGTGAGCACCACGGCTCTCCATGGAAAAGAAAATGTGTTGCCATTGAGTCAAATGCGGACTCAGAGAGATCCCCTGGGGATTTCAAGACTGTAACTGCTGATAGGAGCAGAAAGCCTAGTCTTTCTCCCAAGGAGCTGCCAGTGCTTTCAAACTGCCGACCACGTGGATCGCAGCCCAACTCGTAACCATTACATCACCAGGACTCCTTATGGAAAAGGGAGCTTCGAACATATTACTTAAAGTTATACTGGTGGTCAGCGGAAGAAAGAAAAATAATGATATAATTATATGAGGGGGCTTCGAAAAGTTCATGGGAACATTCCACTTTTTCCACCAATTTTTTACAGTCATGTAAAAAGGAGTTATAAATCTTCTAAAGCGAAATTCTTTTGTAATGTTGAAGAAATGTGTACCCAAAGTAGCAGCAATAACCTTCAGAACGAAACACTGCAATAACGAAAAGTGGCTCACTCCGAGGGAGTAGGAGGACGGATAAGTGGAAAGAGACCGATGCTGTTTTCAAGTGCATGTGTTTCTTTAGGGGTACATTTTTTTAAAGGCGTTGCTTTTCAAGAGAGATCCTCTGTCATTTTGGCCTACCTGTTCTGATGAGAAGGTCCTCCTCATGTCTGAAGGTCTGACCCAAGCCTTTTTTTAAAAGGAGGCATCTCTGACCTCAACAGTCAAGGTGGAGATGGACCCAGGACCAAGAAGTCAAGCAGGCTCAGGGCCCACCAGGAACCAAGTAATTGCTTACCCTAGGCCCAGGGGTGTGGTGGTGGTGGTGTGTGTGTGTGGCATCAGGGGAGAGGGCATTCACAAGCTGCCAGCAGAAGGTAGGGAGGGCAGTGGTCTCAGAGTAGTTAAATCAATATTGAATCAGGCTGAGAACTCTCTGCACAGGGCCATGGAGCTGGTAGAAGCAGATTCCAGCCAGACAGCCCAAGCCAGCTCTGGGAGCCCCTGCAGAAACAGAAATGGTAACGGAAGCGACCTGCACACTCACCTCTTCCCGAACTGTTCCTCCCCCACAAGCTCCAAATGCACTTTTACTAGGCCCTTTCTCGTCTCATGCCAGTGATGAAACGATTCCTCTCAAACCTCTTTCCCAAATCAGAGATATTCCATTTACTGCTTTGGATGATGTTCAGCAAACACGTTCTCTCATTCAGTGAGAATCTGGTTCTGAGAAGCAACCAGGGAAACTAGGGAAAGCATGATCTTTGGATGGAGAGGTTTCCAAGGGGTGAAGTTACTCCCCAAAAGGGGTACTATGAGGAGACTGCACTGTGCTAGAGAAAAGGAAGACATGGATAAGTGGGACAAGGTGGCACAGCCTAGAGTCGAAAGATGACTGAAACTTCGCATGCCCTCTTCAGGGGCATGGCACATCCAGAAAGCAGCAACGAGTACCTGCCTGAGCCCTAGAGCACTCTAAGCTGTCGTTGCCAACAGCTTCCTCAAAGGCTTTCCCACACATACATTCTATACATCCCTACTGAATACTGTGTTGTGGATTAAGGTGACACTCCAGGGGCCCAGCTTAATGGAGCAGGAATAAAGAGCCAGTAGAAAGCAGCAGGCCTGTAGCCTGTCTTTCAAACATGGCTAAAGACTAGAAGACGAGGAAGATCCAACAGAGGGACCAAGATGAAGGAAAATTCTGCGGGCGACTAAGCCACCACTAATAAATACCTTTGTCTGAGGAACCTGAGATATTTTGCAAACAAATAAACCAAGTCTAATCTTTCTCCCAACTCACATCCTGCTATTAACTTATTACTGCACAAATGTCTACAGAGTGGGCCATTTTTCCAACAAAGGTCACTCTAGAGGTCAAGTAAGGAAGTCACATGCTGAACCCAAGAGTCCTAGTTCCAAAGGAGTAAGCTCTTTCCATTGTCTCATGTTTCTTTTCCCAGTCCCCCCACCTTCCTCCAGGCCCTTACCCCTCCAGCCCAGATCTGTGTTCACCTGGAACAAACCAAAATGACTCTAGTAAGGCAGATAGGTAAGCGGATTCCTCTTGGCTCTGGTCAGGGGTGGGAAGACACGCCATTCTGTGTCAGCACTTTAAAACAAGCCTAAAGTGAAATGATCTAAAACACAAGTTCTCACAACCTCATTCAGTGTCCAGGCCTGTCCACCCCTGCCAGGGGTTGCTCCTGAGCAGTCAACCAAGTGGACTCTGAGAGAGACTTCTTCAAAACGGGCTCCATCCTTCAGAAACACCCTTCTGCCCAGAGAAGCCTGAGCCAGCTGAGGCTCCCCTCTTCCCAATGTATTTTCTTCTTAGTTCAAGGCTGAGTTGATCCTGGAATAATGGTTTGTGGAGAGAAAAGTGTGACACAGAACAACACAGAGACCCAAGGGAAAACAGACGCAAAGGCACAAGGATCAGATGAAATCCCTGAAACTCGGGGGAGGTGTCAACATTGGAAACACAGGCACTCCCTGTCGGATCTTTGATTTCCCTCAGACACAAACCACCAGGGGTTAGGGACCTGAGGAAGGGGAGAGAGAAGCTAAATACAGTGACAGGGATCACAGAGCAGTCAAGAGAAGAAGGGGGAGGATGACAGTGTCTACGCAAAAGGCGAACAGCGCTTTGGGAGTGATGGTGAGGGCCTTGCCCCCTTGAGGAGAGGGGGATGATCAACTCTGGGAACCAGGGGACGCTGGGTGGGTGAGTTGGGAAGAAGGGTGGTACTGAAGTAAGGAAATCAACAGAGCTGCAGAAGAAAGGGCCACGTCTTCAGCTCCGGGACGTGGGAGCCCTCGGAGCCAAGGGGCCCAACAGGAGAAAGGAGAAAGGAGGGCTGTGTGGGAAAGGGTTGGGGCAGGAGGACAGATGATGGCAGCAAGATAAGCAAGGATGGACAGGACGGGTAGCATCCCGGCACGGAAAGGGTTCAAGACTTAGAAAATAATTCGGGGCGAAGGCAACAGGGATAAACGTGAGGGAGGGGGAAATCCCCGGGGCAAGGGGAGGAGCTAAACAGAAGAGGAAGCCAAAAGCAGAGGAGGGTCCCAGGCCTAAGAGGGCAGGGTGGAGAAGGAGCTTGGGGTGCAGCTGCCTCCCGAGGGCAGTTTTCTAGTCGAATCCAGTGGGGGGTGGGGTGTCGGCTGTGCGGGACAGAGTGGGCGAGCACCCCTCCCCACCCCGAAAAGGGAAGGGTAACGGAGGGAGGTGGAGTCGCTTACCTCCGGGGGACTCCCCGCGGAGGGGGTACGGGTGGTCGGGGTTAGGCTGCCGCCACCACCGCCTCAGCAGCAGCAGCCGCTCCCGGGCTCCATTGGCCGCCTCCGCTTCCCTGACAGCGGCCGCGGCGGCTGCACCAGGCCCCGGCTGCGGGGCTGCCCTCGGCGCTGCCTGAAGGGGCCTTCGCGCAGTGTCAAGTCCGACCGGGTCGCCCCACCTTCTCTTCCTCTCTCCGTACAACCGAGGGGAACAGAAACCCCCGGCGGGTATCGGCGTGGGATTCCCCTCCTAAATCCAAGCCCTTCTTCCAGAGTCCGGATCCCTCGCTTGCCCGACGTTCAGGACCCAGCCGATCCCATAGGAACCTAAACAGTCCGGAGAGCTGCCCGGAACACGCCTGTTCGGAAATGTCAAAGGGGGCGGGGACGAGATGGTTGGAGCCGAAAGGAGCGAGCGAAGGGCGGGGCCTACGGCTGGGAGGCGGGGCCAATCCTTGGGAGGAGGGCCTGAGAGGCGTTTCCCAGGCTAAGGAAGCCGGGAGGGAAGGGCGTGCGCGCGCAGGCTGAGGGGCGGGCGTTCCCGGCCAGGACCCGACCCTCGCCCAGAGGGCACCCTGAGGTGCGGTCGTCGTTAAGAGGCACAGAACTTCCACACGTACATGAGTTTCTGTGTGAGGGGGCCCATGGCAGTGGCATTCCCACCTTCCCTGTGGCCATGGCTCCCTCAGCAAGTCAGGCCACTGCGGGGACAAGGGAAGGGACATCGTCACCCGCACTACGGTCGAACGATCCGAAGGCTACCCCTGGGGTCGCTCGTGAGAACCGCGGTGGCCGCCCGGTGCGAGGCAGCGGCTTTGCTTCGGAGGTTGCCCCCTGCCTAGCAGCCTTCGGCCTTCAGCCTCGGAAGGGGTGAGTGGAATGGCAAAGACTTGGAGGGCACAACCCTTCCTTCAAAACCGGACACAATAAGCCCCAAGTCAAACCGAACCCGTTACCATCCAGTCGGTTCCGCTTCGGCAATCCTATCCGACAGAGTAGAACCGTCCCGCGGGGTCTTCACGGAAGCAGACCGCCTCGTCTCCCTCCCCGAGGAGTGGCCGGCGGGGGGACTGTGAAGCTTTCTGGGGGCAGCCGAGCATTCCTGTGGAAACAGGACTAAGCAAATGCACAAAATGTGCCCCACCAGGGGGCTTGGTGGTGGTTCATTTGTAGGTTAGCATCCCTGATGGAAAGCTCTCCCTTTCCCATGCCTGCCCCAACTCTTCATAGGACCTTAATTAATACGAGGGGGCTTCAAAAAGTTCTGGACAAATGCCATTATCTTTTTATTCAATGATTCCACAAACTTTTTTGAAAAACCCTCGTATGGAGACCTTATTGCTATTGACGGCCAGATCTCGGATGTTTCCCTGGTTCAGACGGACAGATTTGTGTTGACCAATTTACCTCTTTGAGCCTTTTCTTATGAGTGCAAAGAGGATGCAGTCATGCTAACATGTAACAAGAATTTTTTTTTTCATGTAACAAGAATTTTGAGAGGTTCAAGAGACTGCATATTACTACTGTGCTAACAGGGTCATTCTTCAGTGTCAAGTTAGCAGACAAAATCAAGAGTGATGGTTTGACAATACACATGGGAAACGTAACATGTATGAAAGTAGAACAAATGCAGTATCTGTGTGATTGCGGAAAGCACATAAGAGGAGTTTGGTTAATACAAAGAGCCTTGCTGACGGATGGATGGAAGATCTCAGAAATATTGTGAACCATGTCTTAAATGCTAGAATGATCCAGAAAAAAGAGTTGGCAAGTGCATTCTAAGGCTAAAAGACTGTCTTATTGAAGAATAGGAATGGAAATTTTGCTCAAGTCTTGAGACTAGGGCAAGCAGATTACCTATATTGAAGTAGGAGTACAGTAAGGAGAGATGAGCAGAGTCAGCTTTGAGTACCAGATGTCTGTCACCACAGTCCACCTGTCAGACCCAGCCTGTGGGCAGCTTCCAACCAGCTGTCAGGCGTGTGTCAAGAGGCAATCAGCCTGCTGTAGCCTCAAGTTTAAAATACTATAACCCTTCAAGGGGTAAGGTTTTGACTAGCCATTTGAAACACTGCAGAGAGATGGGACATTACTACTTTTTATAGGAAGCTTATTTTCTGACAACAGAGAAACAAGGTATCAGGAACACCTCTGTTAAAACAGAAGGAACTTTTTTCACTCCAGGCAGTTTTAAGTCCTATATTAATGCAGCATGACCCCCCATGCCCCTTTCTCTAAATTATACATACACAAAGAACAGTGTTGCATAAAGAGTTTATTTCAGGTTTTGTTTCTCTCAGGGTTCATATACATAGATGTATGTTTCTTTGCATCTCCATGATTTTGCTTTTCTGGAGTTTATTTTTATTATTATTATTTTTTAATCAAACTCTTGTTTTTCAGTGTTGAGTCCCCTCTAGTCTTAAACTTCTTAAGGCAGGAAAGGATTTATCTTTCCATCCTAGCTTTCTCTCTACTTTGCACCACTGGGAAGAAAACAGGTATTTGCTGATAAAGTAACAGATTATATGCAGAAGCAGATATGAGAATCCAGTTGTTCATTTTAGGCATTAAAGAAATAACCAAAAATGTTGAAATAAAAGGAAATTAAAAAAAAAACTTTTTTTAAACGTATTTTTCACAAAAATATTTAAAATATTTTGATCCAATTATTCTTCTCCCCTACCCCCCACCTTGCCTTTCCTTTTTCAAGGCCTTGTCAAAATATAAAGCTGAAGGCTAGTTTTCCATAAACCAAAAACACTCACTGCCAATCAGTGCTGACTGGAGCGACCCCCTGTGGGTTTCTGAGACTGTAACTGTTTATGGGAGTGGAAATGCCAGCCGAGCAGCTGTGATACTCGAACACCTCACCCGCTTGAACCTTTTCTAAAGTTGACTTTGGCAGAAAAGTTCTCACCTATGGTAGGCCCTAGGGTGACACTGCACGCTACGTGATAGTTTCAGATAGATGGCATGTGACCCTGTGAGAACCCACAGTCTTGGGCGTGTGTGAAGCCTCTTGCTCTGATGGGTAAGTATGTATATGGCACATTAGGGCAAAGGGTGGGGGCAAGAAAGTATGGACAGGACAGAATCATGTCATTTATGAGGTCATTTAAGTTGTACCAAGTAGGGGAAAGACAGCTTATTATTCAAGAATTAATAAAAATACAAGATGCATGTTATAAATAGGTTAAAGAAATGATAGTGAAAGAAAATTTCCTTCTAAACCATAGATATAGTTTTTTTCCTAAGGGAAAAAGATGCAGGCAGTTATTGTTTGAGCCCTGAGTGTCTGAGGAAAAATAGTATCTCATTTGTTCTTCATTATACCTCTGTGAAATGGATTTGATCTCATTTTGTGGAAAAGTTAACTTCAGAATGATTGTCATTGTTGTTCAAAATTGTTTTAATTCAACCCTAGTACATTTTGTATTATGGCCACTGAGGATGTCTTAACTGAAATAAAAGTTTCATGAATCAGTACCTGTCCTTACTATGTGCAATGAACCTACCTGTTCTAGTCTTTCTTTCCCCCTGTCTTTTAAGTACTGTTAAAAGCTGCAGAATAGGTTTCACGCCCCACTGAGTGGCAATCTGTAGTTGGAAAAAATGGAGTGAAATAATGTATTCACAATCACATGGTAAGTGGTAAAGCTAAATTTGAGCCTGCGGAAGATCCTTTCCAGTAAACAACTGCCTTCCTATAAATATTTCTTAGGAAAGACAGCACTGTGTATGTGTATGCTTAGTTTTACCCATTGGGTGGATCAGTGAGATGATCTTCCAGGACAATCAGGCCTACTGGGGAATAAACCACGAGGTAAAACACTCAAACAAGTGGATACTGGCAAACCTCTCTGTATGTAGTACGTAGGCAAATGTGACACTTGATTTCATTTCTACCGAAAGCTGATTATTAAATGTAAAAAAGAGTAAATCATTTATTTGGGACCAAAGACTAGAGATGAAGAGTTGGTCTTGGTTAATTAATAGTAAAGGATTATTTCAAATTTTATCAAATTCTAAATTATCTTTAATATTTGTGATATACCTAAAATAGGCAAAGGTGATTGGGGGGTGGGGAGCAGGGGACTGTAGAGAAAGGAATGTTAGCAAAGAAGTGATAGGTAATTCCCCAAATCTTAGTTTAGCCCTTCATCGAATAAACTGAAAATCCCTTGGATTGCAGAAGTATTTGTTTCATGGCAGATTTAAAAAAATACATGGAACTCATGCACAATTGTAACTCTTGCACAAATCCAAATCCTTCGGTGCTTTAGGCTCCAAAGTGAATGGCCCTATCCCCAGCCTCCAGCAGAGTAAAGGTAGTGTTTCCTGCGATTGTCCTGTTTTTTTCACCAGCGGCATATTGTTCCATATACCTTTTACTTGTCAGCAGCCTGGCCCAATCCCTCATCTCATTCCACAAGGACAGTGGCAACAGCTGCCTGGCTGGCTCCTTTGACCCCGATACCTCTGTCCTCTAATGAAAACGTCATACAATAATTTAACAAATAGCTTTAATAGTTATGTATTGTTTTCTTCTTCACAGTGTTGTACTGTCATGCAGGTATTCACACTCTGTACCCTTCCTTATCCCCTGCTTCTCTTGGAATGCCTTCTGTTTTTCACCTAAGGCCTCCCAAAACTAAACCCAAACCCCCTGCCATTGAGTCCATTCTGACTCACAGTCACCCTACGGACAGAGTAGAACCACCCCGTCCGTCGGTTTCGATCAGGCTTTTCTCCTGCGGAGTGGCTGGTGCATTTAAACTACTGACCTGTAATCAGCAGCACAAACACAACAGGATACCACCAGGGCTTGGCCAAACCCTACTGACTGTAAACTCATGCTTCCTTTTCCCATGAAGCTAGCCCAAGTTCCTCTGCCCCACTGCTCTGAACGACAGATGCTGTGCAGCACGGTGAACCATGCAGCAGCTCCTGTGTGTTGTTCGTTCCTTGCTTGACCAATTCAACTTGCCCCGCTAACTCTGACTCACCTGTACTGGGAAGCCATCTCCCAGCCCTGCCTGACCTGTGTTCCTCTTCTGGCTCCCATAGCACTCTGTGCTTACTTTGAACATAGTGGACACTTGTGCTAACAATGTTATTTGTCTGTCTTACCAACTAAAATGTTTGAAGGCAGCCTATGTCTTACCAACTTTTCATGCCCAGCACTTAAGAAACAAGAGGGAAAATAGTAAAAATGACAGCGAGTGGCATGTCTTAGCATACTGTTGGATTCATTCGAAAGGGAAATCCTTTTTTTGGAAAGGGAAATCTTAAAGGGAAGAAAAAACCAAAACAAAACATTAAGCTGAACCCTCAAGGAAACCTGAGCTGCATGCAGTAGAAGCAGGTTTGCCTTGGGGTCCAGTGCTAATTATTAGCACTATAAGCTGAGCTTAAGCCTGGGGTCTAGCCAAGGAAGAGGAGAAAACCTAGGATTCCTGAATTAAACCTGGACTCTGGAGTGGCGCTGACATGGTCCTAGGTCAGGAGCACCCCCTAGCTTGTGGAGAAGCAAATGTCAATCCTTTCTGGAAGAAAGTACCCCACTCTCCCCCAATTTAGAGCCCAGGAGTCCCATCCATTAAGTGTCACAAAATATGAGATCATACCCCCCACATACAGAATATATAAGGAAACAAATTACAATGCGTACATGTCAGCAGATAACAAATTAAACAGTCCAGATCAGTTACAGAATATAACAATCCCAACAAACTTCAAACTGTTGATGTAATTGAGACCATATTATCAGAGCATATGTAATTGAGTTGAAATCAGTATCAAAGATGATACATTTTTAACTCTCCACAGACCTTTGGAAATGCATAAGGCTTTTCTAAATAAGTCATGAGTCAAGAAAAGTCATACAGGAAATCTAAATATTCAATGACAATACTGTACAATATAGGCAAACTTGTGGGATGTAGAGAAACAGGTTCTTGAAAACTTAAAATAGCAAAGACAGAACGTTAGTTATCTTAAGTGCCAAAATTAAGATGTTAAAAAGAACATAAAATCAAACAAGAAAGCAGAAGGAGACACTATAGGTTAAACCAATAATTAACGAAACAAGAACAAACACCTAAGGAAGATTATCTATAAAGCTCCAAGCAGTATCTGAGGCAGACAAGTACAGCACACAAATTCCTGGTGCAACTACGCCAGAAAGGAAAGACACAAGCAGTAGAAATGAGGCAAAGGACACGATTACCCGGAAAACAGGCAAAACAAGTGAACCAACCAAACAACTGTACGCCAAATAGAAAGGCATGCATCATATGAGAAAAGTCTAACTCAGAAGGCACAAGTAGCCTGTATTTAATAAATTAAATGAATAGTTATAACTTTTTCCACAAAGAATGTCAGGCTCAGAAAGCTTTCTGGGTGACTTTGAGCCAACTTTCAAGGAACACTTCATCTCAGTCTGGTGTAAACTTTTCCAGAGAATAAGACAAACGAGGGGCCAGGCCCCAACTCAGAAGGATATACACAAGAGAACCATCTTAGATATCTTTTTAGAAATCTTACTAAAAGGCACTAACATACACGGATGTTTGTAGCAGCATTGTTTGGAATAGCGAAAAACTGGGAACTACCCAAATACTCATTAGTAAGCAACTGGATAACCAGTTTGTGGTTTATGTACTTGATGGAATTGTACACAGATGAAAATGAATCACAGCATTCGAGAACAATAAAGATGAGTTTTTAAAATGCTGTTAAGTGACAAAAGCAAACTCCAGAGGATCATTAGAAGGCAATGTTTTTGTAAGGCGCAAAAATAATACATGACTTAAGGATATATATACACATATGGTTAAATATATAGCTGTATCTGGCAATTAACATAGTATGAAGGACAGTACTGAAAGGCAAGGGACAGGTTTGGGGAGGGAACAAAAGTAGCTTCAATGGCATTTGTAATGTTTTACAATGTACGTTGGGTGATGGGTTTTAGGTATTTTATCATTATGCTTCATAATCTGTTACATATCGTTTTTATAGATATCAAATATTACATATTTTTTAGAAATCAGCTCTAGTGGAAATAAGTGGCCAAGTGCAGTCTCCCTGAAAAAAAAGCAACCACTCTATTTCTCGGTGAAAACCAAGCGTCCCTGACAGAAGCCACTCCATGCAGAAGACAGAGTAGCTCCTCAATAAGTACTGGTTTACTGCTTTTCCCCAAGGGCAAAGCTACAGGGTTGCATTCTTTCCCCAGTGGCGCCCCCCTGCAGTGCAGAGCTCCTTTCTGCCAAGCACCAAGACTAGCCTAAACCCTACAAGCCTGCCACACGGATAACGAGACTGACACCTGGTGGATACGGAATGAATTTAATGAAAGGAGGAGGAAGTCCATAGCTTTACTCTTCCTGGTGAAAGAGGGAGGGGGCGTGTAGGGGAAAATGAAAGTTCAGAAACAGGAAAGGGAAGCCGCTCCACCTCTGAGAATGGAGATGGAAGCAAGGGATTGTCATTCCTTACACAGAGCCTACCGAGAGTCCCTAAAAGAGAGTGACCCCCTTCTTGTTCCTTCTGAGACCCGATCAAGAGGAAAGAGGTCGCCCGCCAACCTTAGTAAGGGAGACACAAGACTAAGATGGATAAAGCAAGTAGGTCTCGCTGATCACTTGTCTGTCTTAGCAGCATCCTCTGCAACTCCCCCTTACAGTCTTCATTTAGGCCTGGGTGACCGAAGAGCTTGGCCATTGTAAAGAAAGTACAGTGCAGTCCATGGTGTAGAGTAAGCAAATGAGCATATATCATCCTCAGGCCACCGTGATTGGTTAGGGATGGATGTGTGTCCCAGGCTGGCCTGAGCAGAGTGGATCTGAAGGGCTTTTGCTGGGAGCCCTGTCACAAAGAGCCCCCACTTAATGAGGGCTCATGTAACCCTAGAAGTGCTGGCAGTCACGAGGTGGCCAGCCTTAAAATGATCCTACAGAAAGTGGAGCATAAAGAATAAAATAAATTAGGTACTTTGAGATATATTGAGCTCCTGGATCAAGCTTCACCTGGAGCCAACCCTAACCTCTGAAGTTTACAGGTATCTGTGACAATAAAGCCTTTTGATTTTTAAGCCAGTTTGAGTTAATCTTTTTAGGATTTAAAACCAAGATTCCTAAGCTTTACATTCATCAGACTTACCCTAACTATCCCTATCTTCCCACAGGTTAGCACAGGGATCCAGGTAAGGAGGTCACTAGAGCTTTGTTAGTGACGCTGAAGGCAAAGGTATCAAGCTGGCGGGTCCGGGGCGGGACTAGGCGCTAGGCAAGACGAGGTGACTCAGCAGCTGTACAGAGAATGGGCTCCCTTAAGGAAAGGTTAGCCAAGTGAGAAGCAAGTGCAAAAGGGCTTCTGCTAAGCAGGCAGAGTTGACATATGTCTACACACGTCAATCCTCTTCCCCACCTTTCACGGGGGGGTTGCTTTGGGGTCCTTCCGGTCATGGGGTAAGGGACTTTGAAGCACATGCCCCTTTAAGCCTTCATTACCCTGTGTGGCACTCTCTGCTTCTCCCTTTCCCAACGGAAGGGCCTCCTTTTGGCTTCTACTGCCCTTGATGACACTCACTTTGGGGGTGACAATAATTTTCCCCCCTGCTTCTTTGGCATGTCGAGAACTAAAGCCCCGTACCCCTTTGGGAATAGCACCATCTTCCTGACCCTGGGCAAGCACTGTCCCCCTCTCGGCCTCACCCATTAGCCCTGTCCCCTCTGACCCTCCCGAGGAGTTGCTTGCCCCTCCAGAGTGCCATGTCTCCAGTGGTAACCTTGACGGGGCGGAGTCCGGGGCAGCTGCTGACTTCTCGGGGGTAGAATTCCTTTCCCCACTTCCACCTGATTTTTTTCGAGGGCGCCCCCGCTTTCTTTTGGCATCAGCTCCTGCATCCTCTCCATCCTGCTTCGCTGCTTTTGTTGGCAGGCTCTGCCCCCTGGCCTCACTCACAGGTACTTCAGCTGTCCTCTTGACGCCCTTGTCATGGGGTCCCGGGTCGCTTGCTATGCCTACCTCCCTGTTCTCCATGCTTCGGGGCTGAGGGAGACCCACAGGTGGAGCTCGCCCAGTCCCAGGCAAAGGAGGAACGGCTGGTAAGATCATGTTAATGATGGGCACTGCCGCCTGAGGAACCCCAGCCCTGCTGGGCAGAGGCAATGTAGCCACTTTTAAGGGGCCTTGAGAGAGCTTGGGGGCCAGAATAGGTGGAGAGACTCGAATTGGCTGGATATGTGAGCAAGAGGTCCGGGGCAGGAGCAGAGGGAGTCGAGCCACCAGGGCCTTAACCTGTGGGTCACTGGCTGCTGGGGCCGGGCTCTCGACTACACTCTTCTTCCGTTCTCCACGCGCAGGGGGGCCAGGCCCAGCCCGGGCTTCCAGTTCCTTGGAAGGCTAAAAAGTTAAGAGAAGACCACTGTAAGCGTTGGAAGCTGGATATGGACGGCAACAGGAGACGAGGAGGAGAAAGAGCATGGGGCAAACCAGGGGAAGGGTTGCGTACGCCCGAGCCCAGGACAGTCGAGCCAAGGGCATGACCTTCCTTACCTGGGCTGGTCTCTCTGGTTTCTTTGAGGCTCCACCCTCCAAGTTCTCGACACCATTCTTGGATTTCGATAACCGTTCTCGAGGGCCATGTTCATCCTCTTCTGCAGAGAGAAGGAAATGACGTGTGACTGAGAATGAAGGTGAGGCACAGAAGGGGGAGGCCGACTAACAGAGGAAGGAGAGAAGAGGGGGTCTAAGGTATGTCCTAGAATGGCCTCTGGGAATAGAAGGGCGAGCCAAGGTGTTGCTATGCTAGAATGTGGGGCTTTGGGAGTTGAAAGAGGCTGAGGGCCTCTCGGAAGAGAGGCGAGTCCACTTACCAGCAAGCCCCGTGGCCTGGAGCACGTGAGCGTGGGCGGATCTGGCAGAGATGAGGTGCTGCTGGAGCAGGAAGCGGGCGACCTCTACGATGGAACTGAAGGACCGTTTCAGGATGCGCTCGGCCCAGTCACAGGTCA
This sequence comes from Echinops telfairi, assembly GCF_000313985.2. Classification (NCBI taxonomy): domain Eukaryota; kingdom Metazoa; phylum Chordata; class Mammalia; order Afrosoricida; family Tenrecidae; genus Echinops; species Echinops telfairi. Next base: position 1,970,577 of record NW_022109704.1, on the reverse strand, counting down.
GGGCGCAGGCTGCCTCCACCAGTTCATCCCGAGGTGCCTGGGTCACTTCTGGGCCCATTTCTGGCTGCAGTGGTAAAGGACACGCCCAATCACATCCCAAAGGCAGGGACCTCTGGACCTTCTCAATACACCAATACATATTGGCCATAGCCGACACCAGACCAGAGATAGGCGTGACTGCCCATTCCATTCTGGAAAACCCCACGTTCATTTTCTGTCTCAGCCTTCAGGTTGTCAGAAGGGCCTATCTTGTATACCCACGAAGCTATGTCTGTAATGACCTATATAAGCTCTGTTAGCTGTCAAAAACTTGCCTCAAAGACTTCTGGGAGAAAGGGTGGGAATCAGAGTGATTTGTTACTTACGCTCTCAGAGCCCTTCAGGTCAAGTCCAGGCAGGGGTGGCATAGTTACCAAGGTCTTTCTTCGTATGCCACTGTAGCAATATCTGATGCAAGCTAAGGAGCAGCCAGTACACAGGGATCTCCAAGACTCTTCAGAAGGTTATGCTGTTTCTGCTCCTGCCTCTCCACTTCCCAGTGTTCCTCCCTCTGGCCCCAGCCCCCAGCTCTCCAGCCAAGGATACTTGGACTGGCCCCGGCCACCCAGCCTCCGGGCCTTGATGTCAGGGAAAATCTCTCTGATGATTTTGCCAAAGTTGGCTGTGCTGAGTGGGCGGCAACAGGCGAGGCTCTCACAGTACTTCCTGAGTGAATGGGGACAGGACAGGGAGATACTCAGTGGTGGTGGCCGGGGGTGGGTGGGTGGAGAGGTGCGGAGGGTCCCTTAGGGATCAAGTTTGGGAAACCCTTCAGGAAACCAGGGAGCTCTCTGGGGGCAAGAGGCTAATCCACCCACCGATAGGCATCGTAAACACTTTGCTTTGGCAGACAGGTGTCCGTGTGCTCTTCCAGGTGGTTGCGGATCCACTTATAGGCATACATGTACTCCTCGTTGCTGAGTGTGCTGGGCTCTGAGCTGCAGAGAGAGACAGAGAGAGAAAATCGACAGCCGTTACTACTGAGACCCCCAACACTTGGCCTGATCCTACCCAAACTACCACTTCAGTAGGTGCTGGACCACGTGAGTTCACCCAGCATCCATCTGTCCCTGGTAAGCCAAACCAGGATAAGAGGTCTTCCTCTTTCATCAAGCATGGCAGTTGTCAGTCTTCCTATCCACCCGGCCCCTTCCCAGAAAGCCTTTCTCCAAGAGTCAGGGAAGCCTGACACTCGGAACTCTGTAACAAGCCTACCTTTTGTCTCCAGTGCTGGGCCCTGAGGGGAGCTGAAGGTAGAGATACAGCTTGTCGTTGTCTGAGAATTTCTGTACATCTTGCTGAGTTGGTAGAGGACACAGGGAGGAGAAACAGTAAAGCCAAGACGTACCCAGGGTAGAGCCCCATGCTCCTTACCATAAAAGGCTAACTGATTTATAGACTGTCAGACTGAAATACAACCTTAAAGAGGATCTGCGGCTGGACTCTCACTGTGCTCTGAGGACCTCTATGGGCTACCATGTGGAAGGGGGAAATGAAGGGGATCTCCCTGGTCTTTTATACAAGAGGTCAGAGTGACAGGGAGATGTTCAAGGTCAAACTGGCAGCAAACTGTGAAGTCAATTCTCTTCTGACAGGATGGAAGGCACTACTTTTCATTTTGCCTAGATCACCCCCGTCACTCTCATCCCGCCCCTTTTCCATCTCTGTTGTTCCCTTCCCCCATGATAATACTTACCAGAATCCCCTCCACTTTGTTCTGCACGGCCTTGCTGTAGGGAAGAGGAGAAACATGGGAATTGCACAGAGATCTTTTCCCTCCTACCTTTATTGGCCAGCTAGGGGTGGGAAGAGGCCTGAATTGCCTAGCAGGTGCTCAAGGATGGCTTCCCCGAGGGGTGGGGGAGCTGTCTTGGTCAGATGCACTTGCTCCAGGAGAGACAGCTTATCTGCAGAGGATGTGAGGCGCTACGGGGATCTACACCTAGGTTTGGAGCAAGAGGTGGAGGGAGTGATGAGTACTTACGAAATGGTACCTCGGAGCCTCTGAAGAAGGGTGGTGGGCTCACCAGCCTCCGCATTACCTGGGGGGGCTCGGGGAGCCCTCCCCCCAGCCTTTGGGCTCCTAGAATCAGGTTCATCTTCTGCCATCCCAGCATGAGGGCTAGGGTTGGGAGGAGACAGGGCATGAAGACTGAAGCCACCCTGGCCTTCCCTCCCCTGAAGGCGACCTCATCCCTCCATCCAGACAGACCAACAGGTACAAGGTCTCTGAATTTCCCCCAGTGGTCTAGGGGCTCACCACTTGCCTTCTCCACAAATTCTAAACCATTCCATTGACCTATCCTCTATACACCAACAGAGATCTCTGTCATCCCCAGTCTATCTGTCCCCACCTTTCTGAAGGCTCCCAGATCTGGAAGGCTTTAAAGGAAGCGATGGGGCATCGGGAATTCCGCATTTGCAAGAAATCCGTGCCTGCCTCTGATCCAGTACTGCCCTCCCCCCC
>NW_022109704.1:1955186-1967971 GCF_000313985.2 Echinops telfairi | reverse complement strand
CTCCTCACCATTTGCCTGGGAGGTCAGAAAGGATACGGGCAATTCCCGTCCTGGCAGGGTGGAAGAAACGGGGGCCCAAGTTCTCACTTCTTCATCTCGCTCGGCGTTCCCCGCGGCCCCCCCTCCTCACGTCTCCTGCCCCTACGTCATCTCCCTCAACATCCCATCCCGAGGCGCGCCCCCTCCTCCCTCTCCTCCCCCTCCCTTCAATCCTCGGTGACAGTGAAGTGGAGGGGTCAGGGAATCGGAACTCAGGGGCTGGGTGGAGGAAACCTGGTTAAAGAATGGGGTCCCCGATTCGGGGCACGTGCACATGGGCGAAGAAGCTGTTGAAAATACAGCCCAAACCCTGTCCTGCTCTCCTCCCAACTAAAATGACGCCCCCTCCCTACCTCTGAGCAGTCCCCTCCCCACGCCAGCAACAATCCAGGTAACGGAGAAAGAGGAACTACCTCGTAGCCACCTTCACTCAGCCCAGCCCCACGGTCCTGGCCCAGCGGGCTCGTGCGTTGCTTTATTTTCTTTTTTTCTGAATGGTCGTCACAGCCCCAATCTGCCTAGCTACACGGACGACCGGCTCTCTCATTGGTCGCTGGAGCCACCCGGAGACAGAAGGCGCCAGGCTCGCCCCGGCAGCCGCGCAAGTCTGCCTGGTAACAGAATCTGATTCGTCAGTGGGAGAGGGAAAATCCAAAGTTGGCCTTATTTGAGTCAAGAGGGGGAAGTCCGGGTTAGGTTTCGGTTAAAACCGGGGTCGGTTGGGACTGCCGGTCCCAAGAGATTCTCCTCTTAAAGGGGCCGCAGGACGGAGGCTCGGGCGCCCGGCTGCCTCAGGAGCCTGTTGGCTTGGGCCCTCCCCTGCTGCGCTTCCGTTTTGCCTTCCTGGATCAGAGCCACCGATAGAAAAGCGTCAGTAGATGAAAGAGCTAGACAATCGAGGGGCAGTCGGGGCGGAAGTTCACCGTAAGGCACCCAACCCCCTTCTGATGACAAACAAGGTGAGCCAGCCCTCTCCCCGCCGCCTCCGGCGCCCCGCCCCTCGCTTCGGGCACGCGCACACGAGCCCTCGGACGCGCGCACACGCCGCGCTCGTTCCCACGGATGGCGCCCTCGGAACCCTCCGCAGTTGTGCCACCTGGAAACAACATTGTCTCCCCTCCCCCGACCGAGCTTTGGTTTCCCGCGTGTACTTTCCTTCTTTCCAGGGAGTTGATAAGCATGTACATTCCCTTGGGTCCACGCTCAGTGAACACTGGAATGTTGACGGACTGTCCCAGGGGGTGCTGGATGCCCCCAGGGGTTGGTTGGTTTAACCCTTAGAGAACGCAATTCTTGCTAACTTTTAGTTAAGACTTTTCTAGGTCTTACATCTCTGCGAATCTCTGGGTCTCCTGCCATGAGAAATGAACACTCACACAGCCAGAGATCAGGTTTTGCATCTAATTTCAGAGAGGTAGGTCACTGACTCCAGGTTAGCAACTTCTTGATTGGCGCTATTTTGTTGTGCAGATTCAGTTAACGCCCAAAGCCATATTTGCAGTCCTGACTTGGAATGCATTCTCCGGTCTTACTAGAATAGTGATTTTGTAAAGACGGTAATGTAGCTCCATGTCATCCCCATGTCCTCTACAGTCCCCATTTCCGTATCACCAACCTGTGAGTTGTGGTACAACAAGGGGGTGGTGGGGCTATAAGGGAGTGGGGTTGGAAAAATACCGATGTATGTACTGGTCGGAAGATTTTCTAATAATAGCTAAAATTTATGTAGTATTTACTTTATCCAAGGCTAAGTGTTAAAACACATACTATATACCAAAAATAACCCCAATCCCCCCAACCCCCCAAAACTGTAAGCAAACGGAATATCACAAAACCAGTTGCTATGGAGTTGATTCTGGCAAGCCCACCTGTTAGAATAGAACTGGGCTCCACAGGGTTTTCAATGATCGCTTTATCTGAACCAAGGCTAAGTGTTAAAACACATACTATATACCAAAAATAACCCCAATCCCCGCAACCCCCCAAAACTGTAAGCAAACCGAATATCACAAAACCAGTTGCTATGGAGTTGATTCTGGCAAGCCCACCTGTTAGAATAGAACTGGGCTCCACATGGTTTTCAATGATCGCTTTATCTGAACCCAATCACCAGACCTTTCTGCCAAGGAGCCTCTGGATAGGCTAGACTAGACCCTCCAACCTTTCAATGATCAGCCGAGGGTGTTATCCTGCACCAAATTAGAAAGCACCGCATGCAATGCTCACAGCAACTCTGTGGAGTCGAGGTACTATTACTATTCCCATTTTACAGATGAGGTGACCGAGACATTGAGAACTTAATCATCTGCCTAAGGTGACACAGTTAGCAGGTGAGGGAGCCAGAATCTGAACTTCGTCTGCTGGATCCAGAATTGATACAGTTCAAATAAAAATCTTAAGTTGTGCGAATGTGTATAATATAAAATCTGAAGCTAAAATGGATATGGAACAACAAAGGGCCAAGAATGGCAAGCTGTAAGGGTGACAAGATAGCTATATATACATAGAAAGAGATTTATCTCAAGAAAATGGTTCACACAGTTGCAGAAGCAGGTAAATCCAGACTGGTTTCAAATCTGTGGGTCAGATGTTAAGCTGGAGGCTTCTCCTGACTTGTGTAGCTTGACGGCAGACGAGCCCAGAATTGGCAGGGGCACCACAGGCTGTCGAGGTGGATGAACCCAAGGGCAGCAGGTCAACCGGGAGGCCATGGTTGGCTCCCACAATCGACAGGCAGTGTGACAGTCTCTCAAGTCCGCAGAACAGATCCAGGAGCCTGTTGCAGGATCCTGACTCAGCAAAAAAAATGCAAATCAGCTTCCCTACTTCACCTTCTGACGCAGGAATCAGGCCACGCCCCAGGAAATTTCCTTTAAATTGCTTGAAGGCTGTGACCTGAGCGGGCAGGTGGCGTTCCACTTTATTACAGTGGATTACAGTGTAATCAACTCCATGATGAGATCTGCTGTAAATGAGCAGCCAATCGGTTTTAAGATTAAGGTGGAACACCACCTCCCACAGCCTTGAAATTTAAAGGAATTTTAAAGGAAATTTAAAGGAAATTTCCTGGGGTATGGCCTGATTCCTGCATCAGAAGGTGAAGTAGGGAAGCTGATTGGAGGTCACCTATAGTTCCGTCCATACACTTCTTAAGGTGGTGTGTTTCTCTCTAACCTTCCCTCAAAGAATTCTGTGTTCTTCGTTGGCATTCTCAAGGGCTTCTCATATCGTGTTCCTTTTTAGTGTTCTTGGAGTTTTAGGAGTGACCAGAAGTCTGAAAGGACAGGATCAGGGTGGTAGGGTGGATGGGGGAGGGTTCCCAATGGAATTCTCCTAGGACCCTTTGCTATCCTCGAAGGGAAAAATAAGAGAGAGAGAGAAAGAGCATTGTAGGTACACATTTCCTGTCCTTTTTCTTTCTAGTGCAGTTTTCAATTAAAAAAAAGAAACATTCTTCCCAATAAGCCCCATATTCATCCTGTGTCCTTTGAAAGAATTTATCAAGTTTACCCCTTTGGAGTCTCCCCAAACAGTCACCATAACCTACTGAGAGGATCTATCTGTCTTGAATGAAACTGGCCCAGCAGATCCCCTAAGAAGCCACTTGTTTTGATTGGAGTTTGCTCTCTGGCTAGTCTTGGTAAACTCAAGACGTGTCCAGTTCATGATTTGTTCCTTAAAACCCTCTTCTCCTGCATGAAAGACGAATGACAAGATCGCCTCTTTGAGCTAGCTGGCTTCATGCTGTGCTTCTGGTACACATTGAGCTGAAAACTTGCTGAGGCCAAGATGGTCACTAAAAAATATATATATATACACACACATACATATATGTATATATATATATATATTTTAAAGTAGAACCATGTGATGAGCTGACACCAAGTGCTTAAGTAAAAAGCAAATGTTTTGAGAATGATGATGGCAACAGATGTACAAATGTGCTTGACACAATGGATGGATGGATGGATTTTAATAAGAGTTGTACGAGTCCCCAATAAAATGATTTAAATAAAAAATAATAAAGTAGAACCATGTGAAACCAATGGTAATCCTACAGTCTTCCTTCAGCAGTTTCTGGACTAGTCCGTTCATTTATTCAGTGAGGTTGGCAGTCTTTCCTCTTTGGGCTCACCTTTGGTGTCTTCTCAACCTTCCCCAAACAGCTGATCCCTTTAAAAACTATTGTTTTATGTGGGCAGAATTCCCATAAGCTGGTTGCAAAGCTTTGATGATTTCAGAATATGTCCAATTGAGTTCTGTTAGAAATTTGATATTAGTTCTTACCTCAAAATATGTTTTCCCCATGGCCTTAAAAAAGATACACCTTACTGAGACTATGAGTTGAAATAAATTCGATGCCAGTGGATTTGGTGTCTGGTTTTAATTAGATAGCATATTATTGAATGGATGACTACAAACAAGTTCTCTTCGTAATCCACTTAGGTTTGTTATAAACCAAGTCTGTAGACATCCACTGATAGCAACATGTTTAAACCCATCTTATTTGGAATTATTAGAGCTTAAATTCTGAGCCCTAGTGGAGGGAGGATAGGGTGGAAAGGGGGAACCGATTACAAGGATCTACATATAACCTCATCCCTGGGGGATGGACAACAGAAAAGGGGGTGAAGGGAGATGTCGGGCAGTGTAAAATATGACAAAATAATAATAATTTATAAATTATCAAGGGTTCATGAGGGAGGGGAGAGCGGGGAGCGGAGAGGGAGGGGGGAAATGAGGACCTGATACCAAGGGTTCAAGCAGAAAGCAAATGTTTTGAGAACAATGATGGCAACAAATGTACAAATGTGCTTGACACAATGGATGGACGTTTGGATTGTGATAAGAGTAGTACAAACCCCCAATAAAATGATTTAAAAAAAAGAATATATATATAAAAAATTTCTGAGCCCTAGATTTTCAGAAAGCTATGGTTTATAATGAAAATCCTAAGTCCATTTTTGACTAGCCACTTTAGATTCAGCTTCCATTGAATTCTTTCCGATCATTAGCCAACAATATGAATAGCTTTGTCCTCAGGCAGGATGTGTTTGAAAGGGGATTGCTACCACTATCTTAGCTAGGGGTGCTGAAAGTGTAGCCCTTAGGGACTTGCCTGGGTGTGCTCTTGATGGAATTTGAGGTTCTTGGGCAGTATCGTCATGGATCATACCATGACTGCCTTGGTCAGAGGACTCTGAACCAATCTTGTAAGCTTTTCTATCTAGAATAATGTTCTATCCCAATCGTAGTCCCTTTCTTGATTCCAATGCCATATCTGCAACTGGGATATATTGATTTGCTGCCAGGAATGCTTTCGTGACAGTTTCCATTGTACTCCTTGCCCCACCCAAGTGTCCTATTTGCTGTAAATCCTCAGACACCGTTATGCCCTTGTGCTGATGGTCTCCCTCATCTAGATAGTATGTATTTATTCTGTTTAACACTTAATAACTTTGTCTCTATAATTTATATTCAAAGCCCTAGTGGCATGGTGGTTATGCGTTGGGCTGCTAACCGCAAGGTCAGCAGTTTGAAACTACCAGCCACTCTGTGGGAGAAAGACAAGGTTTTTTATTCCTATAAAGGATGCAGTCTTGGAAACATACAGGGGCAGTTCTACCTTGCCTTATAGGTGCTCTCTGAATCGGAGTTGACTGGATGGCAGTGAGCTTTTCCTCCCCTAGAACAGCTTGCATGTATGAATTGGCATGCTGGTAGCCATACTTTTTGACTTATCCTTGTATTCTTACAGCTAACAAGAGTGGGAGGACTTGCCATTTCAAATATCAAGAGTTCTTTATAAAACTTTGTAATTAAACCAATGTTATATTAATGCAGAGACAAATTAACTAATGAAAAAAATCATAGGGAATCCCAGAAACAAACGCTCATCTATATGGAAAATTGGTTATGACAACCAGCATTGCCAAGCAACAGAAAAGAGGTAGTATGGTGATGTGAAATTCCTTAATATGGCTCTTTTATGCTTATCTCTATAATCCCCACCAAGTGACTGAGTGGGATTATGCAAATAGTGTGAAACACTAATAGAGGGGATTGGTCCCTTTGGGTTGGCATTCTCCTATGTAGCAGAGAACCAGCTCAGAAGCAGGCAGAGAATTCCTGGGATCACCAAGGCAGAGACGCCACAAGTGGAGCGTGATCTTTCGGGGTCCCTGTCCAGAGTGGCAGAGGCAGCAGAGGCGGTGACACACTGGGACTCCAGGCACCCAAGCAGAGGAGCTGCAGTGTGGAGACACGGGTAAAGAGGGAGGCAGAGCAGCGCTAGGCTTCCAGGCTGGCTCACAGAACCACAGGATTGGCTAAGGGACCACAGGGTTGAAAGGCCTTGGACCAGAGAGAGACTTGGCTGCTGGCTGAGCAGATGTGCTACTGTGGACCAGAAACCTTATCTTTAATATTTTCTGCCCTTGGCTTGTGGTAACCTGTTAACATCCTTCATAAATTCCCATCATTGAGTGTGATCTGTGAGTTCTGTGTGGCCCTTGCAAAGGGTGTGTTGAGTCCAGCCGAGAAGTCGAGTGGCGTGTATGGCTGGTGTATGAAGAGTGAAAGGATCAAGAGTGGGAACGTGTCTGACCTCTGCCTTCCACTGGTGGGGAGACAGACGGACTCTCCTCCCGCCAGTAGTCAGAGGTCAGCTAAGGCCTCTCCGCCGTTTACTCAGTAGACTTTCCAGTAAGTCGGTACAACTCGTTATTCATATGGGGCAGGGGCGGAGGGGGGTGCACACCTTTTCTGTCCATAGATTTTTAATTTTTCAATAATTTATGTGTGGAAAGTATACACAGCAGAATGTAGTTCAATCATTTCTTTATGTCCAATTTTGTTAATTAATTTCATTCAAGTTGTACAACCATTCTGATCCTGCTTTTCTGAGTGACCTCTTCCCTGTTGACTGCAGCTCACTGCCCTTTGTGCTTCCAGGCTAACCCTCTGAGTTGCTGCTGTCAATTTGATTCCGTCTAGAAGCCCTGGTGGTCTAATGGCTAAATGCTTGGCTGCTAATCGGAATGTGGCTATTCGAACCCACCAGCTGCCCAGTGAGAAAAGAGACATAGCTGCTTCCATAAGGATTACACCTAGGAAACCATAGGCGGCCTTCTACTGCCACTTAGGATCACCTAGACACAGAAAGAACTTAGCAGCACACACCGACGCAATGAAGATGGTTAAAAAAATAATTTTATTGGGGGTTCTCACAACTCTTAACACAATCCATACGTATATCTATTGTGTCAAGCACATTTGTACATTTGTTGCCATCATCATTCTCAAAACATTTGCTTTCTACTTGAGCCCTTGGCATCAGCTCCTGTTTTACCCTCCCTCCCTCATGAACCCTTGATAATTTATAAATTGTTATTTTTTTCATGTCCGTCCCCCAGGAGGGGGTTATATGTAGATCAATGTGATCAGTGCTCCCTCTCTTCCCCACCTTCCCCTTCCCCTCCTGGTATCTCTGCTCTCATTATTGGTCCTGAGGGGTTTGTCTGTCCTGGATTCCCTGTGTTTACAATTCTTATCTGTACCTGTGTACATCCTCTAGTCTAGCCAGATTTGTAAGGTAGAATTAGGATCATGATGGGGAGTGTAGCGGTGGGAGGAAGCATTCAAGAACTAGAGAAAAGTTGTATGTTTCATTGGTGCTACACTGCACCCTGACTGGCTGTCTCTTCCTTATGATCCTTCTGTAAGGGGATGTCCAGTTGCCTTCAGATGGGTTTCGGGTCTCCACTCTGCACGCCCCCTCATTCACAACGATATGATATTTAGTTCTTTGATGCCTGATACCTGAATCTATCGACACATCGTGATCACACGGACTGGTGTGCTTCTTCCACGTGGGCTTTGTTGCTTATCTGCTAGATGGCCGCTTGTTTATATTCAAGCCTTTAAGACCCCAGATTCTAAATCTTTTGATAGCTGGGCACCAGCAGCTTTCTTCACCACATTTGCTTACGTACCTGCTTTGTCTTCAGCAATTGTGTCAGAAAGGTGAGCACCATGGAATGCCAGTTTAAAAGGACAACGTGTTCTTGCATTGAGGGGATACTTGAGTGGGGGCCCAATGTCCATCTGCTACCTTAATACTAAACCTATAAATATATGCATATAGATCTATCTCCCCATCATCATATAAATATATTTACATATGTACATGCCTGTATTTGGACCTCTATAAAATGCCCTTTGCCTCCTAGTTCCTTCCTGTTTCCTTTTACAGTACTTTCCTCTTGTCCCACTATCATGCTTAGCCTTCATTTGGGTTTCAGTAATTCCTCTCACTTACATTGCCCTTGATCAAGCCCTACCAGGCTTCCTAAACCCTCCTTGCCATCAATTTTGGATCACTTGTTCCCTTGTCCCTGGGGTGGTTAGCACCCACCTTTCCCCAGCTTCCCCCTCTCCCATGTCCCCCTGGAACCGTCAGTCACATTATTTCCTCCTCCACGTTATTTATCCCTACCTATCTTAGCTTATCCAGATAGACCTGCAGAGATAATAATATGCACAAAAACAAGAAGAGCAAAGCAAAGCAACAAAAGAAAACAAAACAACAACAAGAAAAAGAAAGGCCTGTAAATAGTTCAAGGTCTGTTTGTTGACCTTTAGGAGTGTTTTCTGGTCGAATCTGATGGGGTGCCACGCCCTGGCCCCGAAGTCTATTTTTGGTATCCCCTCGGGACTTCCTTGCTGTGCTCCCTTTGCTGTTCTGTTGCACGCCCTTAATGTTTCGCCTCAGTGTGGTGAGATCAGATGGGGCGCAATTCCCACACGGTGTCTCCAGTGTTGTCCCCCATGAAGACTGATCTTTACTAGAGCAGAGGCAGACATTCTTCACTAATCAAGTCAAACTTGTTTGGTTTTAGGAGCCCTGGTGGCAGAGTGGGTTACACTCATTGGGCTGCTAATTGCAAGGTCCACAGTTTGAAACCATGGCTGCCCCGCAGAAGAAAGATGAGGCTTTCTGCTCCCCTAAAGATTTGTGGCCTTGGAACCGTTAGGTAGGCTAGCGTGGGGCCGGGATGTCCGTTAACACATGCCCAGAGGGCCAAGCTACGGAAACAAAGGAGTGGCGCACTGCACATGCTCAGAGGTTCAGGTTTCCCGCCGGGTAGGCATGGGTGGGTGCTGCACCAGGATTGGCCCACCTAGGCCCGGTGAATTCAATTCAGCCAATGGGGTCAACCAGGGGTCCTCCACCATGTCTCCCCACGGAATCCTTGTAAAGGCAGGAGCCCGGAGTCAAGAGAGACGGTGGGAGACTTTGCATGATTCTGCGAGTAGCTTCCAGGCAGGCTGCATGTTTGGGAGGAGTCCTATGGGTGCCTGTGTAAACCTGAAACTTCTAACGCTCATAAACTCACTTGGATCACGAACCAGGCTTCGCTGTGAATTCTTTCTCGCGCGGAGCCAATGACCGAGGTATATCTAGCTCCAGAGAGATCTAACAGAACCTCAGAGGCCAGTCTGCTCTGCCCTATGGGGTTGCTATGGGTCAATTCCTCGATGGCAGCCGTCTTATTTGTTACTGGTGGGTTGAAAGACTACTTCAGGGGAGAGTTCTGATTTAAGGTTTAGAGACTCTCAAGGCAATAGTTTCTGGGCTCATCCAGCCTTAGTGCTCCAGCAAGTCTGGATTCCCTGACCATGAATTTCTTGAACACAAAAATACAAACTGAAAAGGAAACGATAAATTAATATTGAAAAAAGATTTTAAATATCATCCTAAGAAGAGTTAAAAATATGAACCAAAAAAATTGGTAGAAAATATATTTAAGACAATCAAAATTAACAAAGGATTGTTTTCTGGAATTGATAAAGACCTACCAAAAAAAAAAGATAACCAAGAAGCGAAATAGGAAAAGGAATTAATACTGAGGACTGGCAGGGCTGGGGACCAATGCTGCTGTCTGACTCGCAGTGACCTCATTCCAGCAGCGAGGAACACGCCCCATCCTGAGCCAGCCTCCCCATCGTTATGTTTGAGTTCACTGTTGCAGCCACGGTGGTCAGTTCATGTCATTGAAGAGCTCCCTCTTTCCCTGACCTTCCCCCTGCCAAGCATGCTGCCTTCCTTCTCCCAGGACAGGTCCCTCTGATAAGACTGTCTGAAGTACTGAGATGAAGTCTCAACACCCCACTACGAAGGAGTCTTCTGGCTATCCTCCTCCTTCAGTGCTCTTCACCACACACCCTACTTTAGATGCAGGCCTTCTTCTGTCTTCCTTGTTCTTTGTGAATCAGCAGGTGCTCGTGTTCGCTGCTCATGGGAGTTTAATTTGGTATAACCACTTTGGAAAATTGTTTGATCTTACTTGAAGCTGAGTATATGCACACCTTCAGAGCTGGCAGTTTTACTCCTAGATAGATGCCCTCAAGACGCAGGTGATCGTGTTTATCCTGTCACTGTTAACGAAAAGCTGGAAGCCAAGCAAATGTTCATCAGCAGTAGGACACTAGGTGTCGTATGTAGAAATCCATGGTGGACCGTCCTTGAGCAAGAATGAGTTAGCGCTACGGACTTCAGCTCGATGAAGTCCAGAGATGGAGAAGAAACATCAGTGCAATGCAAATAGACACATACATCCTAAAGGAGATAAAATAATGAGAAGCAGAATGTTTACAATCAAATGAAGGATTAGAAGTTCCCACCAAAGACTAATGATGGATACGCAAAACACCTCATGAACCTGGCGGGTATTATACCAGGTGAAATAAGGTCATCAACAAAGGACAAACATTGTATACGATCACTATTATAAACAAGTAAATAAAAAGTTCACACACAGAACTAAACATTCTTTGATGGTTACCAGAGATTGGGGTGGATAGGAGGGAGGACCACTAACTAGAAACAAAAAATCACTACGATGAAGTCAGTTCTGACTCATGGTGACTACTCCTGTGGACTTCTGAGACTTAACTCTTTATGGGAGCAGAAAGCTGTCGGGAACCAGGCTCCCCACAACTGAATGGGTCCAAGGGCCAGTTGTGTAATTGAGGAGTAGCTTTAAGAGACATCAGACAAGATAAAACATGCAAGGGCCCTCCTCCTTCCATGATGCTGGGAACCAGAAGGAGACCGTACTTGACTGATGCACAGACTAATGTAGTCTCAAGCAGGCAAGCCACCATAAACAAATACATGACAGGAAGGGGTTGTGCTAGGGGCATTCATGTGACAGGAGGTACATATGTAACCAGATGGGCGGGCTCTGGAGTCAAGATGGCAACCTAACCTTTGTCATCTCTGAGTTGGCTTGACCTTAGGAGTCTTTGAGCTCTTCTCCAAGGGAACCATCCATTATTCTTGTCAGAAGGGAGTGAGCCCTACGTAGAGTGGGACAGACAATATAATAGGGCCTTATTGCTTTTGATGACAGACAACCTTCATGCAGACAGCCTCCAAGCAGTTGACCTTCAAGAGTACAGGGAACAACCATGTGTTTGCAAGCAGCACCTTAAGTTTGGCTTTGTTATGTGGGGACAATGAGAGGAGTAACTTTTACTTAGGAGGTGAGTGGGGACCCATCTCCAACCCACAAATGTCAACGTTTCCTCCACGGAGCCCTGGCCTCCCAGACTCCTTCTTAATGGATGAATGTGGACAGCTGGTCCTCAAACCCTCTTCCCAGTTCTGTTTCCCACAGAGAGCTTCATCTTTCCCCAGAAGAGCGCATGGTGGTTTCAAACCGCTCACCTTTCCGTTAGCAGCCCAACATGTAACCGCTCCACCCCCAGAGCTTCTCCACGAACTAGAAGGCAGACCTGTATTAACTTGATTGAAGGGAAAGACAGTATAGGACAAGGGGGAAGTCAGCGCGACATGACTGAGGCAAAGGAAGACACTGGGCAACAAAAATAAATACTATTGCAGATGCAATCCTGTATGACAGTAACAACAAGAACCTACCAATGGGTACATGGACATGCACACTGAGCAGGCGAGGGGAGGGCAATGGGACTACATCCATGGGGAGAACTGGTTTGGCAGAGGGCATAGCTACATATGTATCTGTATGTGCTGCACATATATCAGTTATTACAGTAGGGAACACAGGAGGCAAAGGTCTGAAACCTTCCTAGTGTGACTCCGCCCCCAGCTAGCATTGAGTGGAGCACTCTGGTCTCATGGGCTCTGTCCAAATGACAGATTTGTGAGAAAAAATAAGGTCATTGTTTTAAGTCACTACATTTTGGGATACTTTGTTACACAGCAATAGAGTGCTAGAACACTATGCATTATATTTCCAGATTAATTTTAGAAACATCTGTCAAGTTTCCTAAAAGATCCTCACTCCTCTGAGGTCACAAGTTGTGACCCACCTCCACGATCTTACAATGTCTATCTAAATAGAGCTTTTCCTGTTGTGCTGCATTTCACTTTTTAAAAATTGAGGTTATACTATTTATTGTACACATACCTCTAACATAGGGCAGTGTCAAGGTAGGCATAACAATAAGTCAGGGAAGGACTTGTAGCATGCCAGAGGTTGGCCAGGGTATAGTTAGAGCATGGAGACAGACAATCCGAACTTTTCCAGGTAGGGAGAAGGAGATGTAGGGATTTAAGGAGAATGGACATCAATAATGAGATAGGTACAATTGCCTGAAGTTTCCTTTAAAGATTTACTGAATTAAGGAAAATAAGCAGCCATCTAGCTCAGAAGCAACAAAGCCCACACAGAAGAAGCACAACAGCCTGTGCGATC
>NW_022109704.1:1944956-1953606 GCF_000313985.2 Echinops telfairi | reverse complement strand
GTGGGTACGGGTTTTAAAGGGGTGGTGAGGAATGTGTGGCAATTATGGCAATTAGCATATGGGGTCTGGACACTCCGAGAATTGCTTGTTGACTCCTTGCGGCTTTCTTTGAACCCAGAACATCTGGTTTCGGTTATCTTATCTGGCGCCGTCTGCTGCTGACCTTTTGGATGTGCAGGGAAGCACAGGCAGGGCCCTGACCTGCTTCAGCTCAGTCCAAACAGACATTTCCAAATATTCTCTCATGTCCCTTTTCCTGGTAGACTGGCATTACATAAACATAGATATGGTAGTACAACAAAGGTGGCTATGATGAGTGAGATATAGATATATATATCCGTGTCCCACAACTCACCATGCACCTAGGAAGTTAAGTGTTGATGCTGAACTCTCCCTTCTCTATAAAGCCTGCTTTGCTTGGGGGTTCATAGAGCACACAAAGCTCCCTCAGCCCCTTGATTAGGTAGCTAGATTGAGGGATATGCAGGCTTGTCTCTCCAGTGCCTGCAAAGGTCCACATACAGGGGTTGGAAAGAAATCAGGCAATGAGGTCATCCAATATCTTCAAACCTGCCTCCCCGGCCACGGGGTGGGAAAGAATAAAGGTAGGAAGCACTGCCCTGCACTGCTCTCTTGGCACGCCCACTGCCAGTCTCTTTTAACTCTGCCCTTGCTCAGGGGCATGCTGTAAGGAGGGCCTGTGGTGTGCAGAGGGTGGACATGCCTGTGTGCCCCCTCAGGGCCCCCCCCAGGCCTACTTGGGGCCCATATGCTCTTGGCATCTTGGTCCCGGGGATTCCCCAGTTCCGTACTCAGAGGTGTTGTCTTCCATGTGGGTTTTTCGTGACCAGTGTGAACCCCAGGATGGTCCCCTGCGTGGTTTGGCACGCTTTCCAAAAATAGCATGTACCCTTTGAGACTGTGAAATGTGGGGTACTGGCTGGCCCCCACGATTGAACGGGTCCAAGGGGGCGGTTGTGTAATTGAGGGGTAAAATTAAAGAGACATCATACAAGATAAAGCATGCAATTGCTCACCTTCCGGACAGCCGTGATCTCAGCATCCGGGTCATGCAGAGAGAGCGAATATATTTCCAATCATGGCTTATATACATTTTCCGGGACGTGCAAGCCTCTGACTACAGGTAACCACATATGTAACAGGAAGGAGCTGTACAATAGGCATACGTGCGATAGGAGGGGGATGAGATAGGAGTGTACACGCAATAGGAAGGGGAGGCACTGGGGCATACATGTGACAAGATGGGCGAACCCTAGATTCAAGATGGCAGCCTAGTCTTGGTCCTCCTTGAGTTGGCTTGACCTTGTCTTTGGGCTCTCCTTCAGGAAAACAATCTACTCTCCTTAGCAGGGAGGGGGCCCTCCTTAGGGTGGACGGACTATAGAGTCTGATTGCTCTAAATACCTGGCATCCTCAGGAAGAGAAGCTCTAAGCAGTTGACCTTCAATTGTCCAGTCATTTACCATGTGTTGCAAGCAGCGTCTTAGGTTTGGCATATAATATGGGGTGGGGGGACAACCTGGGGGAAAACATTTCTGTATCCCACAGTAAAACCTGAAGCTCATCCTATCCTTCATAAAAACTCACCTGGATTTCAAAACGTGCTTCGGCATGGATTCTTTCAGTGTGTGAAGCAAAGCACCGAGGTGTAACCCACTCCAGAAACCTAACACCGTGGGATTTGGGATGAGTAGACTGAGGGTACAAGGTGCTGGTTGACAAGAGAAAGGCACGAGTGGATTCAAGGAAAACCACAGCCCCCCACTTCTAAGGCACCCTTGACCACTTTGGGAATCTCTTGGTCCCTTGGGGACCATATCTCAACCCTTGCCCTCCTACAAAAGAAGGTCTGGTTCACACCCCAACCTCCTTCCTCCAGCATTTGGTAGGAAGTGACATGAGACCATGTAAGGGGAGAAATGGCTCTAGGGGTGGGGGCACATTGCATTCTTTTAGTGGTGTCCTGAGCTCAAGAGACTCTCGAGAACCTGCTGATGGCTCAGACAACCAACTTGTGGCGCTGACCATGGTGCTGGCAGAGCTTAAGCGATAGGCTCGACTTCCCCAGGGACACACTCAAGGTTGCTGTTTTTGCTCATCTAGCTCATCATCAGGAGCAGAACAGAGGCAGTCTTGTCAGGGTGGACTTCCCAGGGAGCGGCGGTTATTGGGACACAGATGGTTGGTGCCTGATTGGTCTGCAACAGCAGGGACTCCCCTGTTTTGGGAGTGTCTCGTTCAGTGATGGAGGTTCATAGATAGTGAGAAAAGGTGAGGAATGCAATCTGTAACTAAGGTTAACCCTTTTTTTTTTGTAGAATGAGGAAATTTTAAGCTTACAAAAGGAGAAAAAGTAGTATAATAAACCCCCACGGACAAATATCCATCATGCAACTTAAAAATTATCAGTGTTCGATATTTTGTCTATACCTTAGCTACACTGCAGTTTGGTTTTCTAGAGGATTTTCATGCCAACACTCATGACATTTCATCTGTAAGTACTTCATCATTTACAGTAAATACTTCAAGGTGAGTAAAACACTCTTTATAAAAACAATCTCAGTGCCACAAACATCCTTTAAAAAATTAATTGCTTAGTATCATTAGAACATTCAGTCACTATTCAAATTTCCATAAAAATAATTTTTCACATCGGTATGTTCAAGGGAGGATCAACAGAGCACAAAAGCTGGAGGATTGTCTACCTGGCCCCTCAGCCTCTCACCCAGGCCACTTAACCAGCCTTGGGCCTGAGCATCTCTGATCATGGATGCAGGGCATTAAGTAGCTTCTCTGTGTTTCAGTTTCTTATTAGAAGCCTCCGCCTTCTGGGCACTGGGCAAACTTTCTCTATACTCTGCATGTCATATAGCCTTTCTGTATCTCTTCCCAGGATAGAGGGAACCTGCTCCTTCAACTGCAGCCAGAAGGAGGGGTGTGCAGGACAGACAGCCCTACATTATCTGTGGAGAGTGCCCCCCCCCACCTGTCAGAGGGAACTCTTGCCAGTAATTGAGCTGATTTTGCCCAATTTCTTATCTTTGTAAGTTAAACACTGTTTCAATCACCACCTGTCCTGAAGTGATATTTTTGCTGGTGACCTGGTTGTGCGAACAGAACAAGGGAACACCGCATGGTTTAAAATCAGTAAAGGTGTGTGTCCGAGTTGTGTCCTCTCACCATATTTCAGTCAGTCTGCTGAGCAAATCATCAGAGAAGCTGGATTATATGAAGAACGTGGTATGAGGATTGGAGGAAGGCTTATTTGATATGCAGGTGACACAACCTTGCTTGTTCAAAGTGGGGAGGACTTGAAGCCCTTGGCGATGACGATCAAGGATGACAGCCTTCAGTATGGATGACAACTCAATGTCAAGAAAACCAAACTCCTCACACCTGCACCAAGAATAAACATCAGGATCGATGCAGAGAAGATTGAAATCGTCAAGGAGTTCAATTTACTCAGATCCACACACACTATCCGTGGAAGCAGCAGGCAAGAGATCAAACCATGCACTGCCTTCCATCCATCTGTTGCACAAGAGCTCTTCAAAGTCTCGCAAAGCAAAGAGGTCTCCTTGAGGACTGAGGTGCACCTGACCTAAGCCACGATGTCTTCAATCACCTCATAGGTGTGTGGCAGCTAGGCATTGAATAAGTAAAACCGGAGAAGACTGCATTGGAATGATGGTGCTGGTGAGGAATTGTGGAAGCACCACAGGTTGTGAAAGCACACATCGGCTTGGAAAGAGTATCTCCAGGACACTCTATAGAGCCAAACAGAGTGAGACTGTCTCACGTATGTCTTTTGGACGTGTTGTCCAGGGAGAGGCCAGTCCCTGGCGAAGGACATCCTGCTTGATAAAGTGGAGGGGCAGCGAAAGAGAGGAAGGCCCTCAGCATGATGGATGGACACAGTGGCTGCAACAACGGGCTCAGGCATGACCGTGGTGAGGACGGCACGGCTTCAAGGATCACCGTGAACCAGGACCAGCTGGTGGCCACCCAGATCTTGGCTTGGCAGTTTGGTACAGGAAGCAAGCAGGGCAAGTACTACTCAATGCATCTGAGTGATGTGCTTCTTAAATCATTCTGACCTACAGATTTTCCACGCTCTCCTCTATCTTCTCTCTTTGCAGATTTGTTGATGGAAACAGGATCCTTTGCTTTGTAGAATCCCCCACATTCTGGATTTTGATATCCCATCTTTACGCTTTTTAAAATAGTTGTTCTTCTGCTTCCCATATTTCCCGTAAAACACAGGGCGGGGGGACTCAATACAAAAGAGAAATAATAAAAATTAGAACAAATTTAAAGTCTAAAGACTTGATTAGATTGTATTTGATTTTTTTTTGGACAAGGATAATTCATAGGTGGTGCTATGTTTCTACTACCTCACGGCAGAAGGCACATGATGTCTGCTTCTGTTTGCACCTGATTGATTGTGGGCTCGGGATTTGTCAATCCGTATCTATCCATGATCAAGATCCAATCCATCTCTCAGTGAAGGGCTGTAGACTCCATTGAGGGTCAGGACCCAGATCTGTTTTTCACTAGAGATTAAAACTTGGTGCCAATCTAATCCTATTACCCCTGTTGAAACTACTATCTGAAATTCTATTTTTTTTCCTACTCAGCTCATTTATTTTTTGCACTGGCCATGTACAAATTACAGTCCAGAGTCACAGCTACAAGTTTTATTCCGTAACAGAATGTAATTGGGTATCAGAATCAATAGGCTACACATTGGCATTCATATTAAAGAACCATGTAGGCAAATTTACTCTTCTTCAGGGCAGACCGCTTGTCTCGGTTCCTCTCAGACACTTTGCCCCCTGAAGGTAGCCTCATTTCTCAGTTCCATATGTGTAGCCTCCTCTTTTTATTTTCTCCTCCTCTTGATCTTGCCTGTCTGCCCCACTATCTTGGCTGAAAAGCCCTTTCTGAACCTGTCACCATTGGCTCTGTCACTGTGTCCCTTCTGCCCTGGTCATTATCTCCATTGGTACAACTCTTGACCCTGATTATTAAGTTCATTTTGCAGGACCAGCAGTAGAGCAGTTCCTATGAAGTAGAGGTTCAAGATGTTCCCTAATTTGCTCTGAAGCATCTCAGAAAACTAAATAGCCATCAAGTAAATAAGTCTTCAGGATGTGGAAACTAGTTAGCCCCAAATCCATAGGTCAGCTATCCGTGAAATTCTATAAAGAATTTTTTCTCATCAACGAGTTTGTTACTACAAGATGAATTCCTCAGGAAAACAAAAACCTGTCGCTTCCCCCTTTATTTTCATGTTTTCAGAACAATTATGTGGCTCCTTAGCAAATTTTCCAAACACGATCAATTATGGGTTGTGTGTGTGTGTGTGTGTTATCACAAACCTGTACATTGTTACCTATTTGGTGTATATCAATCTATTGCAATTACTGTCCTTTTTTTATTGTCCTTTTTGATACTCAGACTGTTCCATCTTTTGCTAGTGGGAATTCCTTCAAGTTAATTATTATTTTGTTTGTTATTTTGCTTTATAGTTAGATTATTTCTTTTGTGATAATTATGGATTCCCATACAATGACAAGAATTAATACAGAGATAACCTACATACCGTTCACTCAGTTCCCCCTCTGGACCATATTCTATAACCATAGTATATGTAATATCACACATAGGAAACAGGAAATTGACTTTGCTGCAATCTACAAAACACTCAGATGTCACCAGTTTTATAGACACTCATTTGTGTGTATTTAGTTCTCTATAATTTTATCATACTGCAAATCTGTAACCACCACCAGAGTCAAGATACAGAACAGTTTAATTACAAGAACCCTCCCTCTTTCTACTATCCGTTTACTAACCTTTTTTATAGCCCTTTCACTCCCATCTCTAACTTGACAACCACTAATCTGTTCTCCAATTCTATAGGGTTGTCTTTTCAAGAGTGTCATGTCAATGGAGTCATGCCAGCGCTGTCTCCCATGCACTCTCTGCCTCTCACCGTTGGGTGTGAGAATCCACTGCAGTGGCCACGCAGATTCACAGAAGATGGTCGCAGTGATGGAGTTAAGGACATTAACAGGTTGCAATCCAGGCGAGATGTGCTGAGGTACAGTTTTTCAGTCAGGACACTTTCTTCTCTGCTGTGCCTCCAGGCAGACCTCTCTCTGACCGGGAGCCTACTGGCCTGGCTCCGCCCTCCTCGAGCAACG
This sequence comes from Echinops telfairi, assembly GCF_000313985.2. NCBI lineage: Eukaryota > Metazoa > Chordata > Mammalia > Afrosoricida > Tenrecidae > Echinops > Echinops telfairi. Next base: position 1,947,376 of record NW_022109704.1, on the reverse strand, counting down.
TTACAAACTTCTTTTGGACCTGCTGCTAACTGCTCAGAGTCCATGCCACTCCACCATAAGCCTGAGCCAAATGGCACTCAGCTCCACTCCACCCACAGGGCAACAAACCAGCTCCCCCAATTAAATGCCCAGAGGTACCCCCTTCCAAAGCCAGCCTTCAGTGCCAGGGGCATTCCCCGCCACATGCCGCAAAGCATTAGTTTCACTGGTTCTGTGGGCCGAACGTCTACCGCTCTGGCTCAGGCTCAGGCTCTGGCTCAGGCTCTGCTGCCGCTGCAGGTCTGTCACTCCTCTGGTGTCAAAGCTCTCTCCTGGATCAAGGAGACTCACTTGCAGGGATCTCGGGAGCCAAGGGATGTGCTCCACTCCTGGCTCTTCTCTTTTGCTGATAATGAACTTTCCTCTTCCGGCTTCTGGGATGGTTCATTTTATACCCAGCAGAATGGCAATCAGATCACAATTAAGCTGCTTGACAATACCTCACAGCTGAACCATATAATCCTATCGGCATATTCCCACCCCTTCTTACCCAGACCCATCAGGAAAACGAAAGTCATTTGGTGGATGGAATAATGCTATGGCTAGAGTGTCACATTAAATAATTTACTGCATTGCAACACCATCTATAACCTTTTGAAATTGACTACCCCCCTCCCCCACTCAGAATACTTCTTTTAAGATCCATCCAAGTTGTTGATGTCTTAACAATTCATTCTTTTTATGGCTAAATAGTAATCCACAATGTGGATATTCCAGTTTAACCCTCCACCCAATGAAGGACATTAGTTGAGATGAGCATTCATTCACCTGTTTCTGTGTGAGCACAAGTTTTCATTTCTCAGATAAATGCCGAGTGCAGTTGCTCAGTTTCATGGTAAGTGCATGTTTAGTTTTGTACGAAACTGCCCATCAATTCCCCAAATAGTTGTACTGTTTTATATTCTCACCAGCAATATAAAAATGATACAGTTTATCCACCTTCTTACTAACGTTTGGTATTGCCATTTTAACTCCATTTTGTAGATGTGTGGTAAGATCACATCGTGGTTTGAATTTGAAATTCTTTTTTTTTTTTGTAAATAATATTTTTTTAATTTTTTTAAATTAATCAATTTATTGGGGCTCATACAATTCATCACAATACATAGATCAATTGAAATTTGAAATTCTTAATGGGTAACGATGTTACACATCTTTTCTTGTACTTCTTTCTCAGCGATACATCCTTGGTGGGCAACTGGTGAGCGGGTGGTGGCATTTGATCTGCTAACTTCACAGGGAGAAGGAGAATTGAATTCATCAGCCCCAGGGGGTTCTTATGAGGGGGAGGCCTGACCCGCACCCACCCTCTAACTTTACTGGCCAATTCTGACACCAGTTGTCCTTCCCAGCCACTGCCCTTCTCCGCTGCATTAGAATCCATTGCAATGGCCCACAGAACTCAGACAATACTCATGGCTATGGGCTGTATTAGGGCAGTGAACAGGTGACAGTGCAGGATCCGATATGTCCAGGATACAATTTTCCAGCCAGGACAGTCTCTTCTCAGCCATGTCCACAACCTGGTCTCCCTCTGGTCCTCGGCCTGTCTCTTGCTCAGACAGTGGTACAAAATTCCTTTAGCGCTGCTTTAAAACACAAACAAACAAAAAGCACTCAAGGGGACTGGCTCCATTCCACCCTACGCCTCAGCGGAAGGTGCTCTGTTCTAGCTGGGGTGGGGGGGTGCGGGTGTCAACAAACGTAGCTCCCTTATGAAGCGCCCCGGCCTCACGGGAGGGATGCTGAGCTGTCAGTCCCTTTGGCTTTTCTAACTGCAGATCTTTGCACGCAGCACTCTCCAGCTTGACCTGTGCCTTCTGCTGCCACCGGTGACCTTTCCTATTCAGCTTCATTTCACAGCCTCGTCGCTGTGCTGTTAGGGTCTCTCCGAACATCTGTTTCAGTCCTTCTGCTTCTTCCGGCTTGTCTGGTAACCACTGGCTCTCTGTGAGTACGGCAGTGCGATGTCGTCATTCCACAATGTGTCTTGTCTTCAGTCCCTAATGCTCACTGTGTCTAACTTGTTCTTGACATAGTCGCCAAATTCAGGTGCACTATACTCAAGGTCGTGGAGTTGTTTTCAATTTTTCAGCTCCAACTTGCACTTGCACATGAGCAATTGGCCCCGCTCCTTGTTCTGACTGATGGTATTTAGATCCTCTCTCGTCTCTTTCTACATATATAGTCAATGTGGTTCCTGTGTATTCCGTCAGATGATATGAACAGCTTTATTTATTATTGTTTATATAACAATTTAATCATATGCTCTTTAATGTGATTGTACAACACTCTACTGAGTGTTCTTTTCATTATATTTTTTAATAAATCATTTTATTGGGGGCTCTTACAGCTCTTATAACAATCCAGCAATTGTATCG
>NW_022109704.1:1942570-1944456 GCF_000313985.2 Echinops telfairi | reverse complement strand
CCCTTGTGGGAAAGTCTCTGCTGGTGATTAATTTTAGCATGTACTCCCATGTTCCCAGGTTCTGGACGCCACAATTAGCTTAGATTATTCTTCAGTACATTGTTTGTTCTGATTCAATATTGTTCCCTTGGTTGGTTGGTTGTTTTTCCCTTTGGTTGTTGTAATCTGAATGGTGTAGTTCATTTTGTCATGATAACCCAAATGTTACAATACAATTTTGTTATGGTAACCAGGATGTTATAATCAATTTTGGTATTGTTTCTTTTATGATAAGCAATGTACCTCGTAATGCATGCTTACTCTTCTTGAAGTTACAATTAACCGATTAATTTTGCTTTCTGCTTCTGTTCATGCTTGCTTGAACCCTAGACAGGTGATAAATGAGTTTTTCGGCTTTAAGGATGGACTGAGATGTGGACTTGGGACTGCAATCAATCACTTTTAGATTCTAGCAGTGCGGTTATAATCAAATAAAGACTCTTCTAAATTATCAAGACATTCTTGTGGCTGTCTATCATTTATTGCAATCTGCAACATTTTGGTTCCCTGACCGGGAAGGCCACTGTGTCTTGATGCCTCCGCCCGGCAGCTGCTCCCGGCAGTGTGGGACCTCAGAAGTCTGGTAACTTGTTGAGCTGGTGGCTTGTCTTTTCAGACCCTCACTTCATAAGTTTGGTGCCTTGAATTGGCAGCTGGTTTATTAGCTTGTTGAATTGAAAGTTCAGGGACTCGTTAGGTTGGCAGCTCGTCTTTCCGATAGTCACTTAATAAGTTTGGTACTCAGGTTTGGCTAGCCATGGCTGTCTGTCTCTTTGTGTAACTTGGTCAGTCTAATTCTTGTCCTCTCTGTGTGTAAATGTCTTTATGTTTCTCCCACAACGCTGATACATCTCCATTCTGTTAGCCTCGCAGTCACAGACCTGACTGACCGGACGTTTTGGCAAACAAACAAATAAAAACATTTCTTTTGGTTGTTATTTTTGTGCTTTCTATTGGCAGGCTTAAATTGTTGGCTAAAAGTAAATGAATTTTAATCAGTACCAAGCTATTTTTGTTTTGTAAATTTAAAACCTTTGTGTGGTATTTTTTAATGAACATGGAGTGGTTTTATCCACAAACCTGGAATTTAGACAGACTGAATAATAGTCAGCTAATCTGCCAGGGCACTTGACAAAAGTTTGAGCCTTGGAAGGTAGATTTCTTTGTGTTTGTGCTTTGGTTTTCTTGTGAAAATAAATAACAATTGTAAACAGCTCATGCAGAAAAAGGTCTGGTCTGGTTTTCCGTTCCCCTGGTTTCATGGTTTGTACTGTCCTTTTCATGGGGCCTCCGAGGATCTCGTGCCTTTCTCAGGTTTACCTGCTTTGCAGTGTTGTTAAAATAGACAACCTGTTGAGTTCTGTGTCTTTGTTGAAGGGCTTTAGGCAGTTTCACCCAGAGGTTTGGGAATCCGAATGTGTTTTGAATGGGTAATTAATCTTTGCTTCCAAGAAATGTAAGTTCAGCTTATAAGAGGAGTTTTTCTTTACTTTTGTTTATTTTTTTCTGGCAACTGTCCGTTTATATTTTCTCATCTTCGGAAGGGAATTAATGTTTTTAACTTAATACATATAATATATGTATATATGTGTGTATATGTATATATATAGGTGTATGTTTCCATCTAATTAAAGCTCTAATCTGTGGGCAGGCGAGCACCTGAGTAGTTTCACTTTAAGTCAGCAGTTCTCAACCTGTGGGTCTCCATCCCTTGGGGGTCAAACGAACCTTTCACAGGGGTGGCCTAAGACCATTGGAAAACACATAAATATTTCACAATATATAATTACATATTGTATGTGATTAATCACTATGTTTTAATTATGTTTAATTATGTTCAATTTGTA
>NW_022109704.1:1928954-1941597 GCF_000313985.2 Echinops telfairi | reverse complement strand
AGAAAGCAAATGTTTTGAGAATGATGATGGCAACATATGTACAAATGTGCTTGACACAATGGATGGATGTATGGATTGTGATAAGAGTTGTACGAGCCTCCAATAAAATGATTTTTTTAAAAAAAGGATCACAGTCATATTCTCTTATGAGGTCCCCAAAAAGCTGTGCTGAGCTTCAGCAGGGGTAAGACATGAAAGGAAATAAAAACGAATTTATTTATTTATTTTAATGAATAGAAACTGCTCAAAGGGTTTATAATGCCTGGAGAAACAAGGGAAAGGGCTGTGACCCGAACTGTAGTGGTGGCCTTCAAAGAAGTAGGTTGGACCCCTCAGAAGCCTGTAAAAGCAAAGACAGAGTTCAGATTCAGAACAGGCAACCCTTCGGAAGGAACCAGTGAACATTTAGAAAGAAGAAAAGCATTGAGTAACAATAATAATAATTAAATATTAAAACCTTTGCTAGAGGGAAAAGTTGTGTTTGTATTTCAGCAGATTAAAAAAAGAGTATGCATTTCTCCTTGGTGTGTCTACCGTAAGCAGGGTGGCTCCAGAGATTCCTGCAAGGGCAGTCTCAGGCAGAGACCAATCATTTCTCCTACGACTCCTGAGTGCATGTTCCTGGCCGAGCTGTCAGTGCTTGTTATTTAATCCCTCTCATTGAGCTTACATTCTGCATACGCATTGTTAAATACCATGTACCAGGACCTGTGGTTTCCACCAATGGCACTCAGTGAACTCCAAGACCTTGGGAAGATGGAAAAAGAGTCACTTTCTCGACGAGAAAGGACGTGCCTTGAACTTTACTTAAGTTATAACACTTATCCCTTGTGTGTGAAATCTGAAAAAGATTGCCTTAAAGCTAAAATGCAAGTGTAAATGTCTTCGTTATGTGTTAATCAGACTAATCATAGATTTTTCTTCTTAGCAAGAGTAACTTTAGCTAAATATAAAAATAATACTGCACAGCTTGGCAAAGAAAATAATGTTTTGTAAAGTTTTCACTTATCATAAGATTGTACAAAAGGAGTGGCATTAATTACCCTGTCAAGGCCACATTAAATGTTTTTATATATATTGTTAAAAATTCTGTCATTATTGTTAATTGGGGTCCTCATAAAAATTGTTTCAAAAGTATAACTACAACTATTTGTAAGTATGTAAATAATGCTATTTGGAATTATACAAAATCTATTTATTGGGTTAATACTCCATCTTTTGTTCCCCTGAACAGTAAGATTTGTAAAAATTGCTTGCAGCTACACAGCCAGAGGTCAGATAAGGCCACACTGTCTACTCAATTGGGTTCTGAAAAAAAACATAGAAAGTTAAGGTTTTAATTCCTAAAAGTTATCTTTGGTTAATCCTGTCTAAGATGCCTAAATAAATGTCATAAATGTCAGTTAAACCAAGGGGGCCAAAAGGCCCAATCAACCCCCCTGGAAGAAACTGTGCTGCCTGATCAAAGTGGCTGAGGAAAATCAAGGTGGCTGACAGAGGGCCCTGCCCTGGCGTATGTCAGTCAAAAGCCTGAGGCCATATTTCATGGCAATAAAAGTGTTTAAATATAAGTTAAAATAAATAAAAATTAAATTTGTTTTAAAAATTGGGTTTAAAATCTGGCTTTATTAGGTCTGTATTGTTTTAACTATTGTTATTGATACAGTAATTGATAAAAATGATCACTCAAAAGTAAAAGAATAGAAAGTTTGGAAGCCTACTTGCTTTCAGCCATCAATTAGAATCTTTAAGATGGGTATAAGCCTCGCCTGCAAAGAAGGCTCTGGAAAGGTCGGCCTCCCCCGGTGCTGAGTGCTCTGGACATCTGCAGACACCAGCGGAGGTTGCTGTTGGCAGAAGAAAATGGAACCCTTTTGGTTTTCTTTTAAATGTTAAGACTAGTGGTTTGCGCTTAAGGCTGAAAAAAAACTTAAAGCCATGAAGAAACTCTACTCTCTAGGACTAAATGCTGAAAGAAGAAGCCTGTAAGAAGCCTGATAGGCTTGTGAGTCTGTATCCCTAAGCAAAGTCAAAATAGGACAGGTCATCTATAAAGTCAGCAGCAATATGCACCAATTTACAGGCTCAGAAATCTTCTTTTCATCTGGTCGGGTTTTGGTTAACTCAATGTGGGCTGCTTCACTTGGCTCCACCAGGGTAGGGTGCCTATTGGTCACCTTGTCGTTGTCCATGGGCCCAGTTAACCAAACCCGACCAGATGAAAAGAACATTTTTGAGCCTGTGAATTGGTGCATATTGCTGCTGACTTTATGGATGACCTGTCCTGATTTGACTTTGCTTCTGGATGCAGACTCAAGGCTCCATTCAGAATGAAGATTCTTCACATCAAAGAACTTGCTTGTCTCCTCAAAGCACCAGGTTAATGTAAGTAGGCAGTATAGAAATTGGATGCCCAAAATCGGGGGTGGGGTGTGGGGTGTCAAGGCATAAGGTAACTGGGTTTACAAACTTTCATAGATAAAAAAATATAAAATATTTTTGTTTTGTTCACTTATAAATTATTATGTTTAAATAAGGCTGATACATTTCTTTATTTGTTTTTTAAAATCATTTCATTGGGGGTTCATACAATTCTTATCACAATCCATACAGACATCCATTGTGTCAAGCACATTTGTACATCTGCTGCCATCATCATTCTCAAAACATTTGCTTTCTACTTGAGCCCTTGGTATCAGCTCCTCATTTTTTCCCTCCCTCCCCCACCCTCCCTCTATCACTCACCCTTGATAATTTATAAACTGTTATTATTTTGTTATGCCTTACACTGTCCAATGTCTCCCTTCACCCACTTTGTTATTGTTTGTCCTCCCGAGAGGGGGTCATATGTAGATCCTTGTGATCGGTTTCCCCTTTCTCCCTCACCTTCCCCTTCCCCTCCTGGTATCGCTGCTCTCATTATTGGCCCTGAAGGGTTTATCTGACCTGGATTCCCTGTGTTTCCAGCTCTGATCTGTACCAGTGTACATGCTCTGGTCTAGTCGGATTTGTAGATAGAATTGGGATCATGATAGTGGGGTGGGGAAGGAAGCATTAAAAAACTAGAGGAAAGTTGTATGTTTCATCAGTGCTATACTACACCCTGACTGGCTCATCTCCCCACGGACCTTCTGTAAGGAGATGTCCACTTGCCTACAGATGGGCTTTGGGTCTCCACTCCGAACTCCCCCTCATTTACAATAATATTTTTTTTTTCTTTGATGCTTCATACCTGATTCCATTGACACCTTGTGATCACACAGGCTGGCAAGCTTCTTCCATGTGGACTTTGTTGCTTCTCAGCTAGATGGCCGCTTGTTTATCTTCAAGCCTTTAAGACCCCAGACACTATATCTTGTTATCTATATTCTTGCCTATCCTAGAAATGCTTATTTTATTGACGACCTCTTTATTTCATAAATATGACAACAGTAAAAAGATTTCAAATTTTTGTGTGCATTAACCATCTACCTAATGACCAGTGAGATGCCAGGTGACAGTGACACTGGCTGAGGTTATAGGTGATGGGTCAACCTGGCTGGATCATAATGCTCAGTGGTTTGGCAGTTATGCAATGATGTAATTTGGCACTTGTGCAGTCATGTACACACCTTCCATTTTCTGGTGGGATGTGGTCATCCTGTTTTCTTTTGCATAAAGACTTGGGTCTGAGGAACCTAACTGTGTCGATAAGTGAAGAGAGGATGTATTTCATTTCGGTGGAGTTACATAATATTTGTCCCTCTGTGCCTGACTGATTTCTATCAGCTTGTTTTCAAGTGGATCTAGCTTTTTGAAAGGCTAGGCCTGCAAGTTATAGATAGGTCTGCTACCATGTTACCATCATGTTGTCCTCGCTGGCAGGAACCAGTGGCCACAGCCTCCCGGAAACCCTCCTCAACCCTTTCCCATGCAAGACACCCAGCATCAGCAGGAGTGGAGTCAGACTCCAAAGCCAAAGGATCAGAGAACCTTTGATGGCTCACCATTTATTATTTCTTGCACAGCGTGCAACACACAGCAGGGCTCGCTAAAGAAGACACCTCTCCACAGGCTAAAGTTGGGGACCAAGCTTGAGCAGAGAGCTGGAAGTGAAAGCTCAGAACGTGTACAGGCGACGAGAAACAGACATCAGATCCAGATGTCCGAGCTGCAGTCTCCTCCCGGGTAGCGGAGCTCATGGGCCAGGGCGGGCCCAAGGGGTTCCTTCCCAAAGTCCACCAGGAAGTTGGGGTTCAATTTCAGCCCTCCCTGGGCTGTGTTTACATCGATCTGCAGCATCACAGAACCTTCCCTGGTGGAAAGGGAGGGAGGCGGAGTGGTAAGAGAGAAGACAGAAGGACTGCCCTCCCCCCACTCCCCTCCCACGGAGATGCTGAGTGCAAAAGTGGGTTCTTGAGGAGGGAGCGGGGTCTAAAGGGGGATGGTGGGGCTTCTGAGGAGGCGTCAGAAAGGCAGATGACTCCTCTGGGGGTGGAGGGCTGGGGAGAGAGAGAGTCCTTATTGCCGGTTTCTCACCTGATGAGGTCAGGGTAAAACTGCTTGTCCCAGGCACTGTACAGCGATGTGGTGACATACAGACGCTTCCCATCCAGGCTGAGCTGGATCATCTGGGGGCCTCCAGCCACACGCTTCCCCTTGAGAAAACCAGCGGCAGACCCCAAAGTTACACACAGACCCCTAGCAGGGCTCACAGGCACCACTCCCAGCTCAGAGGCTGCCCAACTCTCCCTGCCACGTGCCCCCTCCAGTTGGGCTCCAAAGTGGACTGTGAGTGGTAGGAGGGTCCTCACCTTCACCACCAGGGGCTCGGGCTGGGACTCCAGCTCCTGGTCCTTCAGCACTTGCACGGGTCCTCCCTTCACCACGCTGCCGCCCAGGAACAGCTGGCCGGGAGGGGAAAGGGATACATAGGAGAGGGCGGGGGGGGGGGGGGGGTTGCTGACATTGGTGGGAGAGCAGCTGCCTCCGCCTGATGCCCTCACCCTTTCAGATGCGTTCTCCCCACCCTCCTGGGTCTGCCCCATCCTTGGCCCCTGCTTTTTCTTTTCCTACCCCCTCCTCTCATCATCCTCCAAAGTATCATTTCTGCCTCCAGGGTCACTCTGAGTTGGCATGGACTCAATGGCAGTGAGTTTTTTTGGTTTGGTCGCCTGCCCAGCCTTTCGCCTCATTCCTCACTCTGTATTTCCCCACCCTGCTAGGGACCCACCTGTCCCGTGAGGATGGGCTTCTTTGGGTCAGAGATGTCATACTGCCTCAGGTCTCCATGTAGCCAGTTGCTGAAGTACAGGAAACGGTCATCCAGGGACACCAGGATGTCAGTGATCAGGCCTGGGGGTAGGGGTGGAGGTTCAGAGGCTCTAAGGACTCTTGTTCCCTGAGCCAGGCATGGACCTTGGATTCCTGTCCTCCCCGGGACACTCACCTGGCATTTCAGGCAACAGCCAGCCCTTCACTTTCTTGGGAGCCACCTGGATCACCTTCTCTACTGACCAAGTACCCGCCTGCATTGGGAGGTGAAGGGGCAGAAAGGTGAGCTTGCCAAACTGGGGGGTGGGGGAGCTCATATCTGGATCTCCCCAAAACCTGAGAAGGGAGACAGCAGATGTAGGGTCTTCTTGTCACGAGAGTGTAACTCCTGGACAAGCCCCTGAAGACACAGGGCGTGTCTCGACTACGCTATTCCAAGCACCGAGCTCAGCGTCGGATGCATTGCTGAAGCTCACGAACTATTTCTTTTATTGAATGCATGTAGGGTTTGGGTCCATGTAGAAAGTTACCTGAGTCTGAGAAAAAATGGGGCAGGTCTTGTGGCCTTGGTTTTTGTTCTCAGAAGAGTCTGGGCTGCTGGAGCCAGGGCAAGGGGACCTGGGTCCCTGCTATGGAGAGGAGAGGCACCTCCCTGGGCAGAAGCTCAGAGCAGGAGGGGAGGGCAGAGGCTGCAGGTCACCTCGTTCTTGTAGAAGCGCTGGATGTTGGAGCTGAGGGCACAGCCCACGAAGCCCTGAGTGGCGTCTGGGTTGTGTAGGAAGCGGATCTCCAGGGGGATGAGCCCGTCCTGCAGGGTCAGGGTCTGCACGAGCTTGCGGCGCTGCCAGTCCCACACGTGCAAGTGGCTCCCGTATAGCCCTAGGGTGAGGTGTGGACGGAAAGGGGGCTCAGGATCAGGGAGGCCAACAGCTTGGGCTTGGACCGGAGCACAAGGTTGGAAATGGGTAGCAGGGAACAGAGCGAGGCTGGAGCAGGCCTGAGCATTCAGCAGAGCCTGTGCCTTCACCCCAAGAGTTTGGGGTCCACAGAAGGGAAGTCAGAGGGCTGGAGGTGGGGTTGGGGAGCAGAAAGCAGAGGCTGTGGGCCCAAGGGTCCTGCTGGCTCTTGGGGGCAGGGGTGGGGGGGTGGGGCGTTCTCACCAGCCTTCACATCCTCAGGGTTGAAGCCATCCCGTATGACATTGGGAGCGGCCCATTCCGTGCTGATCATGACGTTGTGTCGAGGTTGGTACCAGAAGTCATAGCCCATTGGTGCGGCAGCCCCAGGCTGCTCCCAAGTCCCTTTCACTTCAAATGTCTCCCCATCGAGCAGCACGAAGCCCCCTGCGCAGGGACGGGAGGAAGATGGGAGAGGGAGGCCTAGAGACTCTGCTCCCACATACCCTTACCTCTAGGCAGGTCCAAGAGGACACCTTCCATCCAGGGACCAAGAGTCTCACCCGGAGGAGATTGGGGGAGGGGGACTCTTGCTCTGACAATCCTACCTCCCACCAACTTCATCCCTCTCCAGACGCCCCCAGGCCATCTTTCTTGCTCGACTCCAAACATCTGCTGGGACCCAATGCCCTGTGATTCTCTCACCCAGCCCTGCCCTCAGTCTGAGCTCCATTTTGTTCCCTACTAAGAAATAGAGCAGCTGTATTGTATAGATTTGCCATTCAACGCTAAAGCCCAATACATTGTCCCTCACTGGGTACGCCAGGACAGCTCTTTGAAGACAAAAACCAGATGTTGATTCTGAAGTCTTATGAAATCTAGGAATATCAAGCTCCTCCCATCACCCGCAGACACAGCAATCACATGAGACCCGAGCAGGAATCTTGCCTGGGTGACTTTGGCTAGTGTCCCACTCCCACTCTTGGATGGGTGGCTCTAGTGAAATAGATAAGGCTCTGAGGGAGGTGTGTGGTGCTTAGGACATACGCCCCTGCAGCCAGATTGCTCCATCTGCAATTTATTCACTGTGTGACCCTGGCTCAGTTACTTAACCGATCTGTGCCTCAACTCATGTACCTATCATTCGGCATCTACTTTGGGCACACAGTAGACATTTGATAGGTGTCAGCTCTAATTATGCCATAACTAAGATAGCAAACATGCAGATTAAGAAGCCTGGGGAACAGGCTAGAGGGTAGACAAGGGTTAACTTGGCTGAAGCAGAAGGCAAGAAACAACATGTGTGAAGTTAGCACACACACAAAAAAAGGATAAATGCAGGGGAAGACTTGGTGAGGTTTGAAAAGTCAAACCAACCAACCAACCCACAGAGCACGAGACCCGCTCACGAATACCCAGAGGCTGATAGTCATTGGAGGTGTTTTCTGGGGCCATGTCTGTGCCCACAGTCCCCGTAGCACACTGCTCTGACTAGAACTTTTAACTGGATTCATCAGTCAGGGTTCACCTACACAGGAATATTGGAAGCAACTCAAAAGTTTACTTGACTTCATGTTAAATATTGTTTGGGGCTCAGACCACTGGCTGTCACTTTGCATGTGCCCCCCCCCATGGAGACATGTTTTCATAAGCAGGGATGTGTCCCCGGTGCCCATGGGTACCTTTGGCATTGCCCTTGGGGTCTCCCAGAGCACTGATCATCACCTCCCCACTGGCCAGACAGTGGCTAGTATGGAGGGAACTCAGGCCGCACTTAGTATGCACGTCACTGGCTTCGATGACCTGGAGGGGGGCAAGGGATGGCATCAGAATCTCAGGGCCCCACTCCCTAGCCCTGCACCCCCCTGCTTTCTGCGGACCTGTCCTGTTCCCTTCCAAACCGACACAACTCTCCCCACAGGACTATGGCAGAGAGTGAGTCTGCGAACCTCTACGGAACAACAGAGAGAGGCTGTTCATCATCCTCCCAAACGACTGGCTTTTCCCTGGCACTGAAGGGCCCGGCAGCCCTGTGGGACTGACTTAAAAGCCCCTCCAGGGCTGGGATGACACCAGTTGCCAGCATCAACTTTGTCACCAGTGTCCAGCACAGTGGGTGCCCGGCTGGCCACAGGTCAGCAAGTAACAGAGGAAGAAAGATGGAGGCACCAGACTCAGGGGTGCTGTGAGCTCTTAACTGGGTGAGGCAAAAATGGTTCTTTCTCCAGGAGCCCCTGGTGGCCCCGTGGGTTCAGCTAGTGGAAACGTCTGCCGTTCAAACCCACCAGCCCCTCTGAAGGAAAAAGCGGTGGCAGTCTGCTCTGTAGAGAAAGGCTTGGATCCTCTCTAGGGCAGTTCTGTCCTGTCCTCTAGGGTGGCCTTGCATGGAAATCTACTCTATCCAACAAGTTCTCCTGAGGCAACCGGTTCTCCTTCTCCAATGAACACCAACAAAACCAGAAAGCTCCTCCCTGCGCTCTGCTCCAGCGGTCCGCTGTGCCAGGGTCCTGACAATCCACCCTATGGGGTAATTCGCCTCTGAGTGTAACCCTAGCCCCACCCCACCCCCTGCTGCTAAGCCCAGGTCCTGCATGAGAACTGGTTTAGGAGTGACTTCCCGACTGGAACAGGCTGTCCCGGGTGGCAGGTACGCTGGTTTCTGGGTAGCCAGGGGCAGAGAACGTGCCTTGTGCAGCTTGGGGGCCCGGGGCGCCGAGCCCACATCCACCACGTAGATGCGGGAGGAGATGAGGCAGGGTAGCACCAGCTTGGTGCGCGACTTGCTGCTGTCACCGAAGCAGCTGCTGCAGGTGTTCCACCCCGAGTGGTGCAGCTCGTCCTTCAGATGGGGCATGGGGAGCCGGTGGATGACCTGGGGAGGAGGGGACAGGGGTGGCACTCGCCCAGATCAAGCGCGGCCCCAGGACACTCCGTGGCTAGGCCGCTAAGCAGTTCAGCCCAGGCTGAGCTCCAGCCCTTTCCACATCCCTGGACAGCGTAAACAGCCTGCCCCACCGCACTGGACGCTGGGGAAGAACAGTGCAGGGCCAGAGCTAGGGGTGGGGGCTTGCTGCCTCACCTGGCAATAGTGGGGAGACTTGGGGTCAACGTCCACGGTGGCCAAATAGTCCGGGGCCTCAATGCCCGTGTTTCGGTAAATGCAGGGCAGGTAGACAATCTCTTCCCGGGGCCCTGGAGGGAAGAAACACAGTGAGGATAACAGGGGGTGGGAGGGGGGCAGGGCGGAATGAGGAGGGGGCAGTAGTGGGTGTGTCGGAGGGCGGCAGCCAGGGCCTGATCCCCCACCCCCCATTCCCACCAGTTGTAGAATCTGCAGAGCCCCACCCTCCCAGCTCACTTACCTTTCATGGCCTCCTGGGGTGTCGGGTAGCCGGGTCCACACTGCCCACATTTCGTGGCTACGGAAACAAAGCGGCAGGTTGGCTGTGGGCACTGGAGCGTGGGCGTTCCCCCCGACATCCCCCCCACACAGCCGGGCAGGCGGCTCCAGGCCCAGCCTTCCCGCTCTGCAGAGTGCTAGTGGGACAGGAAAAGTCACAGGGAAATGGCTTGAGGGGCACAGACACTCAAGTAGGACCCTCCGGTGCCGGTGGTCCAGAGGAGGGCGGGAGAAAGAGTGCTGCGGCCTAGTTTGGGACAGCAGCTTGGGTCCCAACCCCAGCCCACCACTGACTTGTTTGGGCAAGCTCCTTAACTCCGCGGAACCAATGTCCCCACCATCTTTAAAAAGGAAGCAATAAGAATAACAGGTGGGGCTTTATGAGAAGGAAACAAGACACTGAGGCACCTTGTGGCGTAGTGGTTACGCTCTGGGCTTCAAACATCAAAGTGGGCAGTTCGAAACCCCCAGCTGCTGCTCCACGGGAGAAAGAGGCTGTTGGCTCCCATAAAGGGTACACTCTAGGAAACCCACAGGGGCCGTTCTGCCCCGTCCCAGAGGGTTGCTGAGTCAGCATCGATTTCATGGCAGCAAGCTTGAGGTTTTTGAATTTGAACGCAGACGCCAGTCAAGTGTGCTGCTCCAGTGCTGCGAGGAGCCGTCCTTCCCCAAACTCTCTCCTCTGGGTCAGGACCCACTGCTGACCACAGCCTGGGTTAAGTAACCAAGGATCTGCTTCCAGGATGGAAGCTGGCTGCAGCTGAGTTCTGTTCTTGCCTGGGCCCCTGTCAGGCCTGGCTTTGGGAGCTCAGCTCTGGGGGGAGGGGTCCTCTCGAGCCCCTGGAGTCGGGCAAGAGAAGCTGCAATGAAAGTGCTTCAAACTCTGGAAGACTGGAGTCAGCCTGGGGGAGGGAAAGTTCCCTCCTCACAGCTGCCAGGACTCCAGGATCCGGATTTGGGGCCCACTAGGGGAAGGGATGAGGAATCACAGAGAAGAGCAGGCTGAAAGAAATCCTGGAGCGGAGATCATAGGATGACACAACGCCACCATGCCCGCTCAGCTGGTGGCCAGTTTGGCCACTGCCCTGGCAGCCTGCAAGTGAAGAGCCAGGAGCAGCTTCTGCTTGGACCCTGGGCCTTTGGCCAGGAGCCAGTGCCCTTTATTTCCCGCTGCCAAATGATTGAGGAAGCTGCTGATTTGGGCTAAAGTTCCAGGCTTGGCCCCAACTTCCTCCACATTGTCTCTCTCTCCTGAGCTAAAACTATCAAACCCTCAAACCAAACTAAACCCACAGTCTGCCTCCAGAATGAATTCCAATGCCCAGTCCAATACAACGACTGCCTTCTCTTGCTCCTGCAGCGTGGCTGGTGGGTCCAGACCGCTCACAGCCCATCTGCAACCACTGCTCCGTCATTTGCTACAAAACCAAATCCACTGCCATGGGGTGGGTCCAATTCAGAGAGAAGAGACACAGAGTTTCGGAGACCTTGACATCCTTATAGGAGCAGACAAGCCTCGTCTTTCTCCCTCGGAGCAGCTGGTGGGTTTGAACCACACATCTTGTAGTGAATGCTAAGAAAGGCGAGTGGTGTCTCTACCAACGAGCAGCAACGATCATCTACTCCTGGAAACCTGGGTGTTGTACTTGGCTAAGGGCTTGATTGGTGGTTAGAACCACCCAGAGGCACTCGGAAGACAGGCCTGGCAGTCTGCTTCCCGAGTCACAGCCTTGACACGGTGGGGGCGGGGGCAGTTCCACTCCACACACACAGGGTCTCCCTGAATTGGAAGGGACTCAACCACAACTGACCTCCGCCACTATGTCTCCAGGTGGTTGTGAAAGTCAAATAAGAATGTGTTTTCAAAAGCACCCGCATCAAGGAACAGTGTTGTATAAATATGGGTAGGGCTGTGCCAGCAGGGGAGGGAAGGGTGCCAGGCAGTCAGTCCGTGGTGCCCAGAGAGAGGGCCGGGGGTGCGGTGGGACAGGGGGTAGAGAGGGCTGGTCCCAAAGCCACTCAGAGTAGTTCTGTTGCTCAACCAAGCAGGCTGGGCACAGGAGACTACAGGAAGGGGGCGGTGGTCTCTAAACACAGTAGGGGAAGGAGATTAAAAATAACAACAACAACCTTCCAGGCTATCAAGACAGACATCCAAACGAAACAAAACCGCCACAGCCAAGGAGAGCAGAGAGACCTGAAATGAGGCAGGGCTGCCCAGTCGCAGCATCTTCCAGGCGCTCTTCCGCAGCCTGGGGTCTCCAGGCAGCCTCTGCTGAGCCCAGGCAAAGCTCACTGGGGCTTTCCCGATGCCAGAACTGGCTGCTGGGCCAGTCAAGCCCAGAACCCTTCGGAGGGGCGAATAGGACGACTGGATCGAGAGGTGGGGGGCCGAAACAGTGAGAAGGCGTGGGACCCCTGCTTCCCCCCCCTGAGAAAGCTGGGTGACCCTAATTCCGGAGTATAAGCAGTTAGCCCAAAGCGGAAATCAAGGTTTCTTCTTCCATAGATGTGTACCCGTAAGAAGCACCTGGGAATCTGGCTACAATGCAGAGCCTGGACCCGGTGGCTGGAGGGGAGGGCAACTTCTCCGCAGGGGGTTGAGCCAAGCAGCCAGAAACGTTGGCTAAACTGAAAAAGGATCTGGGGCAGGAGGGCAGTGTCCGGCGGCCGATCCCTGCACCCTCCTATCTGAAGCTCTTAGGGCATTTCCTGGAGGGGGAAGGGGTTCCCTCCAACTAGGGGGAGGTCAGAGGTGGGTCAGCAGACGCTGGTTGAACCCCTTTCTTACCCATGCTGCGCCTTTCTGGTCCCGGTGTGCCTGCTTCCTGGGAGCGGGCCAGGTGGAGAGCAGCTGGTGCAGTGCCCGGGAAAGGGCAAGGGAGGGAATTTATACCACCAAGAGGGGGAGGAGCAGGGGGAGGGCCCTGGCTGCAGCCAGGGTGAATGATAAAGGGCAGCTGGAGAGGACATTCTCCAAGGGGTTGGGAGGGGGTGTCTGTGTGTGTGTGTGTGTGTGTGTGTGTGTGTGTGTGTGAACTTATGTGCATGCAGGTGCGCGCTGTGCCTGTGTGTGGGTGGATCTCTTATCAGA
>NW_022109704.1:1926544-1928572 GCF_000313985.2 Echinops telfairi | reverse complement strand
TGTGTGTGAGGGTGTGCACATGTCCCAGGGTCTCGGAGCACTTGCCCATGTCCGTAGCCATGCCTGTCAGCGTTCCGAGGCACACAGGGTGGTGAGCAGGGGCAGTTCTCCCCTCAGCTGGTCATCCATCCTTCAAAGGGCTCCTACCTCCTGCTTGCCTTCCTAGTACAGCTGCCCCGACAGCAGGGACAGATAAGTGTCCCAAACTTACTCCCTTAAGCTTTGAAGTGGCAGTGTTAGGTTTCTCGGGTGAAAAATACCTCGGTTCTTAGCTTTGCACAAGAAAGAATTCACGCGGAATCCTGCTTTGTGATCCAAATGAGTTTTTATAAAGGATGGAAGAAGTTTCAGTTTTTACAGTCACAAACATGGGCAACCTTGGGAGACTGCACACTTACACATGGTAGCCTGAGGCCAGGGAGACCTTGCACGGCTGAGCGGGCACAGGACAGGAGCCAAAGGGCAAAGAAAGAGGAGACCTGTGGTCTCACGGTCAAGTATTTGACCTCAGGCTGGGAGGCATGGTCGAAAGTATTGGTTGACTTTTGGCTGAAATAAGCCCCCCTGGGCCTAGTTGGGGCAACCCATTTTGTCTTTATGGCTGGCTAAGGGCTCCCTGATTCTCTTCCAACCTCCTGTAGGGGGCCTTCAGGCATGGAGAGGGGCAACCCTGTCCCTACCGTGCTCCCCAACAGCAGGAGAGTTGACACATGCGTCCCACTCTTACCTTCTTTTACTGCCACTCTGATGCCCTGAGAGTCCCGAGGGCAAGGTGGCAGGGCCCAAGGACAGGACAGCCCGGTACCACGGCCTCTAGAAGACCTGTGACAAGTCCTGGAGCCCTCAGGGTCACCATGGTCCCTGCATCACACCAGGAAGGAGAATCCACGCACTTCCCAGGGTTGCTGAGCCTGCCAAGAAGAGGCAAGTCAAAAGAAGGGCTACTAAGGTTCCTGTTCAGACACGCATGGGTTTATTTTGAACAAAAGGTGTTTGAACATGTCTCCGCGATCAGAGGATGGCTGCAGACAGGTGTTCTCAGTCTCATTAGGGTGCCTTCTGGGGGGGTGTGTGTCCCAATCAAAAGGGCTTCTATGGAGCTTTTGCTGGGCCAGTTACATTCCAGGCAGAGAGGGCAGCTCCGGAGGTTCTCTTTGGAGGGGATACAAAAGTCCATCTTGAGAGGCTTTCTCAAAGAGCATGGAATGATCATGGGGGTTGTGAGTAAGGAATTCTAAGAACATTGAAAACGGAATCAAGGAGCCAAAGGTCAGGAAAGCTGTGTGGAGGAATTTCACCGCCCAGGCATTTCTGAAGGGCAGCAAGAGCCGTCCTCAGAGGAGTTCTTAGGGACATTTTACCGCATGCCCCCTCCAGCTGGTTCTTGACCCTTTCAGACATCCTTTAGTCCCTCAAATTCAAAGACCATTGAGAGGAACATGATTTGAATCCCTGGAGCACGCCGAGGCGGCGCTCTTGGTGTGGGGTCAGTCAATGAGTGCAGAGTTCTTTGGGGGAGAGGGAAGAGAGATGGGGACACCACTCTCAGAAAGTGGAGACCTAGGTGGAGGCCACGTTGAGAGACAATGGCTTCACAATTTGATGTTGTTGTTCGTTTTAAGTAAAGCATGCTAGGATTTTGTAGCGATACTTGTTGACTCACCTTTGTCTAATAGCTCTTCTTCAGCCAGGGACCCCAGACAAAGGAGAGGTGCCTGCTGGAGAAACCAAAGCAGTGCTGGAGACTGTCTGTTCACTCATCGGGGCTGTCCTCTCCTGAGAAGCGAGGGCTTGACGTTCTCCTGGGGAAAGACCAAGCGAACCCGCCCAGGTGGGTCTTTTTCTTGAAGGCAAGGGCCTCCTCTTCCTTCAGAAGTGGCTGCTTGGCCTGGGTAGCGCCTGCTCCACTCTTCCGGGCACTCCATGGCTCTGTGTCCAGGAAGCCATTGGTGGCTCCTTCGGTGGAAGCTCTGGAGTGAAGTTGTGTTGGACAATGAGCAGATGACGTTGAGGCCTGAGATTTGCCAA
>NW_022109704.1:1920480-1924652 GCF_000313985.2 Echinops telfairi | reverse complement strand
TTGAGGGAGTACTTGAGTGGAGGCCCAATGTCCTTCAGGGCAGTGGTCTTTTATTCAATTCCTTTTGGCTCTTCACTGTCTCCATCCTCATCCTCGTATCCCAGGCCAGGCAGACACCAAGTAAGCCTGCTTCTTCATCTCCTTGGTGGCCCCTTGATGCCCCTGTGGTCATCCTATCTCCATGCCCCCGAGGACTCCATCTCTAACTTCCTCTCTAAACCAATTGCCATTGAATCAATTCTGAGTCAAATTCTGCTCTGTAGGGTTTTCAAGGGACGATTTTTGCCACCATAGTTACCAGCTTTTTCTTTCAAGGCACCTTTGGGTGGTCGCAAACCTCCAACCTTAATTGATTGTGTGCCCCGGGGCCTCCACTCTCCTTTGTACTCCCCTGCTCTTTAATTTATGTCTTCTTTCTGAAATCACAAAGCAAGGGTTGACTTGGGGTAACCAGCCATCAAAGATCCGAAAGAGAAAAAACCCACTCTCATCCCCTTAACTAGGGTTCTTAGTTAAGGGGATGAAAGCTGTTATCTGAGAGCTGTTATCTTGCTGGGTTTTCAGCCTGTCATTGGCTACAAGTTCTTTCAGGCCCCTAGGCTCTGGCTGGGGATTCGGTGGCTCCTCCTTGGCCACCCCCATCATCTGCCTGCTGCTTCCTCCAGGGCTGCCAAGGTAGTTGGGGAAAGTTGTGTCCTAACTTGGACGACCCTGCCATGGAAGCAGTCCAGGGAGGGGATCAGGTGGGTCACGGAGACACACCCATGGCATCTTTACTTTTTTTGGGTAGGGACAGAGCTTGATCTTGAAGAACTGTACCCAAATCAGCATAATTGTCTCTTAAGCAACTCTCATTTTGCTTCTCAGGAGTTTAAGAACTTCTCACCTTCTCACCTTCCATTCCGGTCAGACCTTAGCCCAGGCACAACCAGCGCTGGCTGACTCCCAGATTCACACAGCAGGATAAGCAACACCCTCCCTGCTGCTCAGCTCAGCCCCAGGAAGCTGCTTTCAGTCTGAGTTCTAGGCAGATCGCTAGGAAGAAGTGGGAATTTGGGCCCGGGTCTGCTACTTGGGAGGCAGTGTGTACCATGATGCTGGCACCTATTGCGTCCCTCGGACTCGGCTGGTGGGTTTTTTGTGAAAAGCGAGAATGATGGGTGCCTGGGAAAGCTGGGGAGGGACCGACCTTTGTTTCTGTTGTTTCAAGTCCCAGCAAAGGAGTGTTAAGGGAGGTCAGCTAAGGAGCTGCCAATTGGATAGTTAGGCGATTATGTAACAGCTGTTCCAGAACCTTGGCTCTGAGCGCCTATTTTATGGGCCTGAAAGTAAACAGGAAGCATCTTTGGGGTTAAGGTGTGGTGGCCAATGGAGTTTATGGGCAAAAGCGGACACCCCCCCCCCCTTCGACTTCACTAGCCCCTTTAAAAAGGTCCTAAAAACATTAATGGATAAGAGGGGGGAGAAGGGAAAGCAGAATTAACCCTGGTGAAAAGGAGGGAGGGGGCTTATTGATGCTGGGATCTCTAAGAATAATTTGATGGGGGGGAAAAGGGGGGACTTAGTATCTCAAGGAGAAGCGAGAACAGCCCAGCAAGAGGGAGTGAGAGCAGAGAGCAAGGAGAAGCAGCAGGTAGGTTACTCCTGCCGGGGATGCTCCTGCCCCTACTTGCATCATCCCAACACAGCGGTGTAGGGAATGCCATCCCCCTTTCACTGGTAGAGAAACCGAGGCTCAGCGAGGGCCCAGACCACTGGTGGTTGGCAGAGCAGTGTTCCCACCCTAGGCCCCATCCCCACCCCCAACTCACTCGGAGTCCAGAGCTCCGTTTGGCAACTACTCCCTGCTGGTCTTGTGTTTTGTTTCACTGTTTGGTTGGAGGTGGGGGCTGGGCGGCAGAAGGTGAATGGCCATGGCATCCAGCTCGCTGGGTGGCTGAGGACAGAGAAACGGTCTTTTGGAATAGAGAGGGGAGTGAAGAAACAGATGTCTCCTGCACTGAGCAGTGCGGTCCCAAGGGGGAGGAGGCCAGGTATGCTTTAGAAGAAAAGGCTGGAAAGATATCCATCCAAAGGCTAATCATAATTTTCTTGGGAAAGAGGTAATAGGAGGAACAGGGTGATTTCCCATTTGTTTCCTTGGTGTACACCAGTATTTTATTTTAAGTAAGCATTGACTGTTTTTGTAATTAATACCATGAAGAAAAGTATCAAAAGAAAAAAATATATGTATATACGGAGAAAGCAAGGACAGGGCAGATCAAAGTGGAGGTCTGAGCAGGTCCCTTTCACCCTGGAGCCCCACCACCCCCATCTGCCTTCTGCTCTAGAAGACATATGTGCGGCGAGAGGTCACCGAACGGAGACAGGATTGAGACAAAGAACGGGAGGTGAAGAGCGGCTTTATTCGGGCAGGGAAAGAGCTCCCGGGAGGGAAGGGAGAGCAGAGAGAGGGACGGGAGCATTTCGAGCTCCAGGGCAGGTTCCGAGACACAACGAGTTAGGTTAGGGAAATCGCACCAGACTGTGGGGCAGCGGGATATTTGTAGGATGTGGGTCAGGGAAATATGCAAATGAGGTGAAGAGAGCTGCTGGTGCTTGTGCCCATAAGGAGAAGGGAGGCTTCCTGGTGTGAGCTGCAGTCCAAGTCCTTCTCAGACCAGCTTCTTGGAATGTGAGGGAAGAGGCTGCAGTCCAGCTCTGGCCTTGAGAGGTGGGGGAGGTGGGGGGGAGGGGGCTATGTGGACCCTGCCCTGAGAGATAAGTTCCTTGGAATCCAGCAGATCGCCCATCTTTCTGAGGGGCTGGGGGAAGGGGCTGCGTGGTCAGGACCCGGCCCAAACACAGAGTCATTCAGTCTTCTTGCATTCTGCAGGTCCTTCTGGAGCTGTACATGGCTTGAGGCAGACATGGTGGACGATGAGCTAAACAAGGAAAACTTTCTGTCTTCATAGCACTGACCTTCTAGGGGAGGCAGTCAATAATCAAGGACACAGGTAAATAAACTAGATCATTTCAGGTAGGTGCTATGAAGGAGAGAGGATAATGTAAGGGTGTCTGAAAAGGAAACATTAGCTGGTAGTGCTTAGTGTACACAGATACAAATTTATAATAAAATGTACAGTGTAAACACTTAGGTTGTTCGGTGCTAACTCATGGAAAACTACCCAGTCCTTTGTCATCTCCGCAATCACTGCCATACGTGAGCTCATTGCCACAACCGCTGTGTCAGGCCATCTCCCCGAGTGTCTTCTGTTTCACTGACCTCTACGTTACCAAGCATGTGTGCTTCTTCAGGGCCTGGTCCCTCCTGACAGCGTGTCCAAAGTGTGTAAGACAAAGTCTGGCCATCTTTATTTCTAAAGGACAATCTGGCTGTACTTCTTCTAAGATAGATGTATTTATTTGTTGTTGTGGTTGTTTTTGTGACAGTCCGTGGTATAGTCAATGTTCTTCACCAACATCTTAGTTCAAATGCATTCATTATTCTCTCTTTAAAAAAAATCATTTTATTGGGGGCTCATACAACTCTGATCACAATCCATCCATCCATCCATTGTGTCAAGCACATTTGTCCATTCATTGCCCTTATCATTCTCAAAATATTTGCTCTCCACTTAAGCCCTTGGTATCAGCATTCATTATTCTTTGGTCTTCCTTGTTCATTAGCCAACTTTCACATGCAGATTCCTGGTTTAAGGAAGACAAAGTTTAGCTCTCAATGACATCTTTGCTTTTGAAGCCTTATGTGATAGACTTGTCCAGTGTGATGTGTTGCCGAGAGCTCCGAAGGAGATGGAAAGAACACACAGTCACTATGCCAAAAAGAACTAGGCAACATGCAGTCATTTCAAAAGGTTGCACATGAGGAAGAACCAATGGTACTGAAGGAAGAAGTTCAAGCTGCACTGAAAGCATTAGCGGAAAACAAGGCTCCAGGAATTAATGGGATACCCATGGAAAAGGTTCAACAAGCTGAAGAAGCACTAAAAGCACTCAGCTGTCTATGCCAGCTCCCTGGCCAGCTGACGGGGAGAGATTCATATTTATACCCATTTAAAAGAAAGGTGACCCGAAGACAAATGGGTGCATAAGCAAATGTGGTGAAGAAAGCTGATGGTGCCCGGCTATCAAAAAGTATAGCGTCTGGGGTCTTAAAGGCTTGAAGGTAA
>NW_022109704.1:1918331-1919323 GCF_000313985.2 Echinops telfairi | reverse complement strand
CCATGGATCAAGAGGCTATTGTGTGAACAGAACAAGGGCATACTGAATGGATTAAAATCAGGAAAGGTGTGTGTCAGGGTTGTATCTTCTTACCACACTTATTCAATCTGTATGCTGAGCAAATGATCAGAGAAGCTGGATTCTATGAAGAAGAATGTAGCAGCAGGATTGGAAGAAGGTTTATTAACAACCTGCAATATGCAGAAGACACAACCCTACTTGCCGAAAGTGAGGAGGACTTGAAGCACTTGCTGATGAAAATCAAGGATTGCAGCCTTCAGTATGGATTACAACTTAGTGTAAGGAAGACCCCAATCCTCCTAATTGATGAAGAAAAGATTGAAGTTGTCAAGGATCTTATTTTGCTCGGCTCAACAATCAATGCTCATGGAAGCAAGAGCCAAGAGCTGGACATTGAATAAAGAAGACTGAAGAAGAAGCGATGCATTTGAACGGTGGAGCTGGCAAAGAAGATTGAAAATACCATGGACTGCCAACAGAGCCAACAAACTGTCTTGGAAGAAGTACACCCAGAGCGTTCCTTAGAGGCAAGGATGGAGACTTGAGCTCATCTACTTTGGGCATGCTATTAGGAGACGCCAGCTTCTGGAGGAGAACATCATGCTTCGTAGAGACACTGAGAAAGAGGAAGGCTTTGACAAGAGAGTCTGACACGGTGGCTACGACCATGGGCTCAAACCTCAGAACGATGTGAGGGCGGCGGCGCAGGACCAGGCAGTGTTTCGTTCTGTTGTGCTAGGGCTGCTGTGAGTCGGAACTGACTCGACAACACAGACTGTGCCAGCAACGTGTCATTTGATTTCCTGATACTGTTTCTTGAGCAATGATTATGGATCCAAATACAGTGAACCCTCGCCACTTCGCGCTTCGATTTCCGCGGCTTCACTCTATCGCGGTTTTTGCATAACAGCACATGCTCTGTCATTACTGCCACTGATTGGCTCATACTGTACACGCTTCTGTCTGCATCG
>NW_022109704.1:1901436-1916724 GCF_000313985.2 Echinops telfairi | reverse complement strand
TTTAGTATTAAGGTAGCAGAAGGACATTGGGCCTCCACTCAAGTACTCCCTCAATGCAAGAATACTTTCTTCTATTAAATTGGCATTCTATGATCTTCATTAGTGCTTCAAGTCCTTCTCACTGTCAGTAAGCAAAGGCGTGTCAGCTGCAGATCACAGATTGTCAGAGTCCTCCACCAATCTGTGTTCTTCTACAGACGAGCATAGTCCGTCTATGGTGCTACTCGGATTACTTGCTCAGCCTCCAGACTGAACAAGTATGATGAAAGGATACAAAGAATACCTTTGCTGATTTTAAAAATATCATTTTATTGGGGGCTCGTGCAACTCTTATCACAATCCATCCATCCATTGTGTCAAGCACATTTGTACATTTGTTGCCCTCATCCTTCTCAAAACATTTGCTTTCTACTGAGCCCTTGGTATCAGCTCCTCATTTTTTCCCTTTTCTGATTTTAAGCTATGAAATATCCCCTTATTCTGTTGATTAGCTGCCTCAGTTTATGTACAAGTTCCACATGAACAGTTACATGTCGTCAACTTTCTATTCTTTGCAACACCATCCACAGTTTATTATGATCCACATAGTGGGATGCCTTTGCATAGTAACAGGGGAGGGCTTGAGCAGAGGTCAAAAGGTAACCATCATTCTGATATGCCAGCATGCATGATTCAGTTTTATCCCTAGCCTGCCAGAGGGTAGTGGTAAGAGCAAGGTAGAAGTTAAAGTGGGGGTGGGGTGGGAGGGGAGGGACACAACTCTTTGTTGGTGAGTCCATTCTTGGGTTCAGGCTCATAGTGACCCCATAGGGTAGTTAGAGCTGCCCCGCGTAGTTTCCACGGCTGTATTGCTTATGGAAGCAGATTGCCTGGTCTTTCTCCACAGAGCTGCTGGTGGGTTCAAACTGCCAACCTTTTTGTTATTAGCCAAATGCTTTAACTTCTGACTGTCTGTTTGCTCATTGACTGCCATCCAGTCAACTCCACTTCCTAATGAGCCTGTAAGACAGAGTAGAACTACCTCTGTGGGTCTCTGAGATGATAAATCTTTATGGGAGTAGAAGGCCTCGTCTTTATCCTGTGAGGAGCAGCAGGTGGCTTCAAACGACTAACCTTGCCATTAGCGCGGAACCCAACAGGGCTCCTTCAATAGGGGAAGGGGCATTTTATTTATTATTGTTTTTAAGATCATTTTATTGGGGGCTCTTACAGCTCTTATAACAATCCACACATCAATTGTATCAAGTATATTTGTACATAGGTTGCCATCATTATTTTCTAAACATTTACTTTCTATTTGAGCACCTGGTATCAGCCCCTCTTTTTTCCCTACCTCCCACCCTCCCACCTTTGTGAGCCCTTGATAAATTATGAATTATCATTTCCATATCTTACATTGACCACTGTCTCCCTTCCCCCACAGTTTCTGCTGTTCATTCGTATGGGGTGGTGGTGGTTATGTGTTGATTATTGTGATCGGTTCCCCCTTCCTCCCTGCCCCCTTCCCCCGACCCTGCTGTTATTGCTACACCCATTTCTGTACCTGAGGGGTTTATCTGACCTGGATTCCGTGCATCCTGAGCTCTTATCTGTACCTGTGTATATGTTCTGGTCTAGCCTGCAGTGAAAGGCAGGCCTGGGCTCATGATAGTGGGGGGTGAGGAAGCCTGTAGGAACCAGAGGAATATTGTGTTTCATTCAGTGATATACTGTGCCCTGGTTGACTCATCCCTTCCTTGTGACCCTTCTGTGAGGGGATGTCCCATTGTCTGCAGATGGGGTTTGGGTCTCTGCTCTGACCCCCTCGCTCTCAACAATATGAGTTTGTTTGTTTTGGGTCTTTTGATGCCTGTTAACTAATCCTGTTGACACCTCATGATCCCACAGGTGTGTTTCTTCCATGTAGGCTTTTTGCTTCTCAGCTAGATGGCCACTTGTTTAACTTCAAGCCTTTAAGACCCCAGATGCTATATCTTTTGATAGCCGGCACCATCAGCTTTACCACATGTGCTTGTGCACCCATTTTGTCTTCAGCGATCGAGCTGGGAGGGTGAGCATCACAGATTGCCAGGTTGTTAGAACAAAGTGTTCTTGTGTTGGGGTAGGGCTTGAGCAGAGGTCAAAAGTCCATCCACTATCTCAATGTATTGCCATATAAATATATGTACATAGGCCAATACCTCTATTTTTATGAATGGATATATTTACATAAGTGCACACCTATGTTTATACCTTTATCCATAGCTTTGCTTTCTAGATCTTTCCTGTTTCCTTTTACTTTCCTCCTGCCCCACCATCACACTCACCCTTATTCTGCCTCTTAGTAATTCCTCTCAGTTCAATGGCTGTTGCTCCCCAGCCCCCAGGATCTCTACACCCTCCTTGTTGTTGATTTTAATTCTCTAGTTGTTCCCCTGTCTATGGCATTGTTTACTCACTGCACCCTTTCCTTTGCCTCCTCCTCGCCCCAATCCCTCCGGTACTGTCGGTCCCATTGCTTTCTCCTCGAGCTTGCTTCCCATGCTGATCTTATACAGGTAGGCAAACCAACAATGAAGGAGACAAAACAAAAGGGAAGCAAAAGAGTGAATAAAAAGAGAGAGAAAAAATTATAGTAACTAGCAAAAAAACTAAAAAGCATGCATCATTCCAGGTCTGTCCTCTGATCTGGTCCTGGGGGATTCTGGGAGCTGTCCCTCCTAGCCTGAAGTCAATTTTGGGATCTCCTCGGGGGCTTTGGAGCTTTGCTTTGCTCCCGTTGCTGATCTCTTGTGTTCTCTTTTTGGTTCGCCCCACTGTGGGGCGTTCAGACTGGACTCACTCCCACCGTGTGTCCCCAGTATTGTCCTCTGTCTTGGTATGCTCCAGCGAGGGGCATCGTTGTTGTCAGTCCTACAGTCCTCTCTGTGCCTTAGCAGCTCCGTGCAGGGACGTTGTCCTCAGGGCTTGGTGTGCTGATATGGGGTTTAGACCCTCACTCTCTCTTTTTCCTTCTTGGTCTGCTTTCGTGTAGGCGTGACAGGCCGGCCCCTCTCCCCAACCTGTAGGTTTAGTGTTGTCCTCTGTAGCACATACTTCTAGGGAGGGGGTCAGTTTGGCTCTGGGGCCAGCATGGGATATTTTTCCCTTTGTGGAGGTTCCTATTGGCTTCCTGTAGTGGGGTCCTGTAGTTTTCCTTGTATAAGTCTTTTGGTTTTTTTTAGTTAAGTATATCCCTAGATATTTCCATTTGTTCTTGGCTATTGTGAAGGGTACTGTCGCCTTGATCTCCTTTCATGGTCTTGTCAAGTGTATATAGCAAACAAATAGACTTCTGTTTGTTGATCGTGTATCCTGCCACTCTTTCATATTCCTCTATCGCTGTCAGAACTTCTGTTGTGGAGCTTTGGGGATTTTCAGTGCATGTTGTCTGCAAACAGTGATAGTTTCATCTCCTCCTCTTCCAGCTGGATACCTTTAATGTCCTTCCACTGTCTTATGCTGTTAGCTAGGACTCCAGTGTGATGGTGAATAGAAGTGGGGACAAGGGCATCCTTGTCTGGTCTCCTTTTGTCTGTGGGATTGTTTTCATTTTTCTTCATTGACTATGATGTTGGCTGTTGTTTTTTCATAGATAGTTTGTATTAACTTGAGTAATTTTCCTTGCATTCCTATCTTCTTGAGTGTCTTATTTAGGAATGGGTATTTGATGTTGTCAAATGCATTTTCTGAGTCTATCAATATTATCATGTGATTCTTAACTCTTTTTTAAAAATCACAATAAGATCTTTTATTTGTCAACATTAAGTCTGAATTTTAAACAGATTCTTGAACTGGTGGCTCATAGCCATCAGCTCATTCCACTTTTGCACCTGTCTCATCACCAGTAGTTTTTCCAGAACTGCCACCTTCACCATGAAGCTCCATGAGTTTTCCCAGTTCAAACTTGGGCTTTTTCAGCATCTTTACTTTTCTGACAAACACATCATAGAGAGGATATATAGACTGGCAAGCCTTTTCAGTGTCTTTCCCTGTGCTGTCTGGAATCAATTTATTGACCACTTCTTTCAAGTCATTTGTCTGCGCCTCTCCGGTCATGATTTCCATCATTTTCTTTCGGATTTGGCGGACCGGCTGGTGCTGAGCATAAGAGGTCTTCCGAATCTGATTATTGAGTTTTTTAGTAAAACCAACACAGAACAGATGAAGCAGGTACCCATCGGTAGTCTTGACATCAACATGAGCTTCAATCATGGTCTGCCATTTCTTGACCATGCAGCACATCTTTTCCTGTGTAAGGTCCATGCCATGGAAGTTGGTCAGGCAGTTTTTGCCCTGAATATCCTCAGTAATTAATTTAAATTTTCTAAAGGCAACCTCATCATTTTGCAGATCAGCAAGGCTCACTTCAAAAACTCGGCCTTTGAGGCCATCAGATGCAATTTTGGTTCCTTGAGTTCTGGTGACCAGTGTTTTCCCAATCTTTCTGATATTGAACATAGCTGGTGCTTTCACATCACACCAATCTTTCTTAGAAAATGGATCCACCACTTTCTTCTTAGCTCCTTTTCTGCCACCTTTTGTAAGGCGCTTGTTCCTGCCAACTGCCATGGTGTCGTGCAAAGAGCCAAAAGGGCATCCCTTTTCTTATCAATGTGGCTAATAATGTTGATGGAATTCAAATGTTGAGCCATCTCTGCATCTCTGAAATGAATCCCACCTGATAATGCTCGATGATATGTTTTATATACTTTTGTATTCTATTGGCCAATATTTTGTTAAGGATTTTTGCATCTATGTTCATTAGAGATCTCAATCTGTAGTTCTTTATTCCTGTGGGATCCTTGCCCTGTTTGGGTATGAAAATTATACTGGCTTCATAGAATGACTTTGGGAGTTTGTCATCTTTTTCTATGCCCTGGAATAATTTGTCGAGGATTGGTGTCAGCTTTTCCCTAAATGCATGGTAGAATTCTCCTGTGAAGCCATCTGGTCCAGGGGCTTTATTTGATGGTAGTTTCTTGATATACATGCCTGTTTCTTTTTTTGCTATGGGTCTATTGAAGTTTTTCAACTCTATCTGGGTTGAAATCAAGGGAGGGATTGTTTTTCCAAGTATTTTTCTATGTCTTCTGCATTGTTGAATTCATAAGAATACAGACTTTCATAGACTTTTGTGATTATCCTTTTAATCTCATTGAGGTCCATTGTGATTTCTCCGGTTTCATCCCTCATCCTGGCTATTGATGTTTGCTCCTTCCTTTCCTTGGTTAAGTTTGCCTGTGGTCTGTTGATACTGTTGATCTTTCAAAGAACCAGCTTTTTTTGCTGCATTGATTTTTTTGCATTTTTCTCTTGTCTTCTCACTCGTTTAACTCTGCCCTGATTTTTATTATTTTTCTTTTGCTATTGGAGGGTGTGATAGGTAGGTTTATTGTGCCAACCTGGTCAATGAACACATGTGGGATTAACTTAGGGACAGAGAGATAAATGGCTTGGTGAGCCTCGCCTTTCTTGTCTCTTGCTCTTTGATGATCAGACGAGTGTGCTGCTGCTTTAGCTGGTTCTCTGCCTCAACTTGAAAGCTACGCTACCTGTGGGACACCACCTGTAGACTGTGTCACTGTAGTTTGAGGTTCCTTCAAGACCTGCTTCGCCACACTACTCTAATATACATCGCTTGAGCTGGGGACTGTCAGACCCTGTCATCTGGCTGACTGTTGGTGACCTGCCTTGCTGTTTGCTGCCTGTGTCTGGATAGCCTGAAATGCTCTACAGAGAACTCAGCTGTCTGCTTCCTTGACTTGCACCTGGCAGCCCTCAAGAATTGAAGGACTGTCAGTGTATTAGCTATCTCATGAAAGCGAGTTGCACTGAGCCATTTGTACTGCTCTATAAACTAATTATCTGTTTATTTATCTATCTATTTAAATGTATATAAAGTCATAACTGTCCTGGTTTTGTTTCTCTAGAGAACCCTGTCTAATATAGAGGGGTTGTCTGTTCACTCTGTTCTAGTTGCTGGAGGGTTTGTGATAGTATATCAGTCATAAGTCTCTCCTCCATTTTCATATATGCATTTATAGCTATCAAACTTTCTCTGATAACTGTTTTTGCTGTATCCCATAGGTTTTGGTATGTTGTATTCTGATTCTCATTAGTTTCTAGAAACTTCCTAATTTCCTCTCTAATCTGGGCCAGTCACAAAAGATTGTTATTTATCCTCCAATTGTTTGCCCTTGTTTTTTCTGGTCATTCTTTTGTTGACCTCCAGCTTTAAGGCATGGTGGCCGAGAGGGACATCTCAGTAATCTCGATGTGTTTGAATTCACTCAGGCTCAATTTGTGGCCCAGCATGTGGTCTATTTTAAAAATAAGCCATGTGCAATTGAAATGAATGGAATTTTTTTGCATTTGGATGGAAAGCTCTATAAATGTCTATCAGGTCCAGTTGCCTAATTGTAGTGTTTAGCTCTGTAGCCTCCTTGCTGAGCTTCTTTCCCAGGGATCTATCCTTCTCTGATAGCAGTGTTTTAAAGTCACCAACTACGATGGTTTAATCTGTGATTTCTCTTTTCATCTTTTGAATAGTTTGTTTGATAAATTTTGTGGGCCTTTCATTAGGCATATATATATTTATTATGCTCCCTGATTCCTGGTCTACTGATAATTTGTGCATTATGTAGTGCCCCTCCTTGTCTCTTGTTATGGTGTGCACCTTGAGGTCAATTTTGTTGGAGATTAGGATTGCAACCCCTGCTTTTTTTGAGTTGCCATTTGCCTGGTATATTTTCTGCCAGCCTTTTATTCTTAGTCTATTTTTGTCTGCAAGGTTAAGACGTGTCTCTTGCAGGCAACAGATTGATGGGTTATGTTTTCTGAGCCAGTTTGCTAACCTTGGTCTTTGAATTGGCGAGTTGAGTTTGTTGACATTCAGAGATATTATCACCATCTGTGGATTCATTGCTGTCATCTCGTACATTTTGTGTTGGATGTTTTCCTACCTCCCTTCATATCACTGTGCTGTGTTTGTGTGGGGAGCTTCATTCTTGCCTTTGTTTCCCTCTGAGGCAGTGTTATCTTGACAATTGTTTACGGCGCATTGACATCTGGGTAGAGTTGTTAGAGTTGTGTTATACGGCAGTCTCTTGTTTGTGCTTGATGGAGGTTAGTCTTCTGACCATAGTGAGTCAGCAAGGATTTTCCACAGGGCTGGGTGTCTTATGATGTATTCTTTGAGTTTTTCCTTGTCCTGGAAAACTCCTACCTCACCCTCTATCTTAATAGATAGTTTTGCAGGGTAGAGGATTCTCAGGTTGGTTTTTTTTTCTTTCAGCTTTCAGAAGATGTTACTCCACTCTCTCCTCCTCTTCATGGTATCTGCTGATAGGTCTGAGCATATTCTTACCTGAGCACCATTGTATGTGATCGCCTTTTCTTCTCTTGCTATTCTTAAAAATTTCTCTTTTTCCTCAAAGTTGGATATTTTAGCTATTATGCCCTGGTGAGTTCTGGGGTTTAGTCTAATTGGTGTCCTCGCTGCTTCTTTCATGAGTGTCTGATTCTCATTCATTATGGTGGGAAAGTTCACTTCCAGAAATTCCCTTGCTGATTTAGCTGTTGGCTTCTTCATTGTGTCTTGTTCTGCCAGGCCAATTATTCTAATATTGTCCTTCTTCATAGCATCTGTCATTGTTCTCAGATTTTCTTCCACCTCTTAGATTATCTTGTTTGATTGTCTTTCTCGTTTGTTGAAGTCTGCCCGATTATCTTCAAGAACACTTGTATGATTCTCCTTCTCTTTTTGCTTGTGTGACCTCATCCTAATATTAGTTCTTGTATTTCTCTTTGGTGCATGGACTTCATTCCCTCTATCGTGGACTTCATCTCCTCTATCATTGCGTCCTCATCCTGCATTGTGTCCCTCATCTCCTGTATTACTCCAAGCAGCATTCTGAAGATTTCTTTTTGTGGCAGATCAACATTTGATTCTTCTATGAGTGATATTAGGTTTAAACTTCCTTTGCTGTTGCATTTTGCTTTTCTTATTTTCTTGTTGAGGGTGTTGAGGTATGTTGCTCTTTGTGTGTCATTTTGGAAGAACTGGGCGCCATGTTTCTGGGAGACCAAGGGGCCCTGAACTCTTTCTCTGTGTGACTGGTAACAGTATTTTTGAGGACTACCTGTGGTCTGCTATGGTGGTGGATTGGACTTCTATGTTGGCAGGGTGCTGTGGGGACTAAGTAGTTGGTGGGGCTTTGGAGTCTGGGCTGAGGCAGGAGACTGTAGGTATGCCACTGGCCGGTTGGGGTGGGACAATAGCATGGACACGGGCCTAGTCTGGACTGTCTGGTCACAATTTTCAGCCTTTTAAGACTCTCTGTTTAAATATATAGATGAAAGAACGAGAGAGAGAAAGACTCTCTGTGGACCCCCAAACTGGTAAAGCCAGTTTTTGGCTTGGGCTGTGGCTAGCAGAACCTGTTGACTTTTCCCATTTTACTATATTAAAATCCTAGGCTTTGCTCTGGGGATTAGAGTTCTGGCTAGCTCGTTATGTTAATGCTGTGCTAATGGAAGCCATTTCTTGATATAAATGTGTATACACACACACATAGCATTGTCACTGCTTTTGCTTCTCTAGAGAACCCAACTGAACACAACACACCTTCTTATTCTTCTACTTTTATTGTGCCGTACATCAAACATACACCTCTCAACAATTTCTACACTCACAAGTCAGTGATGGTTACATT
This sequence comes from Echinops telfairi, assembly GCF_000313985.2. Classification (NCBI taxonomy): domain Eukaryota; kingdom Metazoa; phylum Chordata; class Mammalia; order Afrosoricida; family Tenrecidae; genus Echinops; species Echinops telfairi. The sequence continues at coordinate 1,907,989 of NW_022109704.1, read as the reverse complement.
CTTCAAGTTGTGTTACCATTCATTTTTAATAGTTTTACTGGCGTATGTGTCACATGTCATAATTACTCAATCATATTAAGATTTATACAGTTACCACAACCAACTTCAGAACATTTTCTTCTCATACTCATTGTTGTTAGCTTCCGAATTTCCCCTCATCCTCCTCTGCCATGCCCCCATTCAGTTACCGTCTCTATAGATCTATCTTTCTTGAATTTCATATACAGAAAATCATACAAAATAAAACACAATTATACAAAGTCATACAATCCAACGAAACAAAAACAACTAGACAAAACATAGAACAACCTCAATCAAAAAGAAAGCAGAAAATATTAAAAATTGAAACAACTTTAGAATGGGTCAAAAGTGAGTTCAAATGATAGAGCATTACATTTTAACCTAACTACATGTGCCATAATAGACTTTACAATGCTCTCTGTATGATTGCAAGGCTATTTACATCCCTCGTATGGCAGTTACATAATCTCCTGTCAACTTGCAAAGAGGTGGAGTGTAGCCTATCAATCAGGTCACAGCTCGATGACCTAATTGGAGGTACCACATAGATAAATAACTCACTGGAGACCAGATACATACACGAGCTCTGCTTCGTATTCCTGATGATAAGACACATGGATTTATGATAGAGCCCTGGAGCTGGAGGAGCCACATGGAGACTGAGATGATTAAACTACCACTGGATCCACAAGATCTTCCACCCACTGGCCTGTGATCTTCCTGCATTTGATGTTGCATGTATTTTGTGAGTCAGAAGAGAAATTTATAGACTGGTGTTGGACATATGGGTTAATATCAGACTTACAGACTTGATCTGGACTGGGCTGGGATGTTTTCTCAATATTCAATTGGTCTTGTATATACTGTAAAGCTCTTTCTTACACATATATAAGCGTCAATGAATTTGTTTCTTCAGTCAACCTGGACTAATACACCTCGATCGTGGTCAGGGGGATTCACTGGAGAGTTAATCCATGTGGGGAACCCTACAAATTGATTTTTGGTTTCCACTGTCATCCAACGCTTTCTGCCAACCAGGTGTTCACAGTTTAAGCTCTGGTATTATTCCCTTCTTTGGATTTGGGTTTTATTATTGAGAATCCTTAGGTCACACAGACTGGTGTGCTTCTTCCATATGGACTTAGATGGCTGCTTGGTTAAGACAAGCCTTTAAGACCCCAGATGCTATTCTTTCTGATAGTTGACACCCTCTGGTTTCTTCACCATACTTTTCTATAGCACCCAGTGATCTCTTCAAGAGGTCAAGCATCAAGCAAGGCCAGGTCACAAGAACTAATTGTTCTTTAGGGCTAGAATTAAGTGTGAGTCCAAATCCATTCATATATCTATCATTTATATACATCTCTGGTTCATTTTAAAAACATCCTTCTCATTTTATGACAGAGAGCATTATAAATCATCCCCCTGGGGCATATTGACAGTGTCATTAATTAGCCATGGCATTTAAAATGTAAGTTTTAAAATATTAAATTTACATATGTATTTAAAAGTTAGAATTTAAAACATTTGAAAAAAGGTAATTTTACAAGTATAGGCTGGCTTCAGAGTACAGCACATGAATTGTTGATTTGCACAGATTAAACCCTTAAGTAACTGAACACCATTTACACAAATAATGGGGGTTGGCGATAGGGCAAAATATTCAATAACACTCATTAACAAAGGCAGAACCATGTCTACAAGATTAATACATGTCATCAGAAAGCAAGGAGGGCATTAAAATAGTAACTATATGGTAGTCTCAGGCAGCCATTCATTGGGTGCCCTTAAAGCATGGCATCTGAACCAAGCCCAGTGACTGCCAATTCCATACCTTTGGGACAGCAGTCAGCTGCTGCTTCTCACACTCGGGCGCTCCAGCCTAAATCCAAGGGAATATGTCAATTTCATAAATCTGCTATAAGTGAGTTTGAGGTAAAGCCCAATTCACTTAGTGGGGTTTCCACATGAAACCCTTCTGGTGTGGCCTAGGAAGGATCCTGTGTGGCTCAAAAGAACACAGTCTAAAGTTCCAGTAGTCTCTGTGCTACTGTTCTTGCCATTCTCTTCCTAAGCATTCTTCCACCTGTAGCAATGATTGACTTCTTAACTATTTAACCCCCAGAAGAATACATCATGAACATGAAGTTGATCTCGCTCTCTTTCTCTCAGTGGAAAACTTCAAAACAAACAAAAGTAGAGAGAAAACATAATGAACTCTAGGTATATAACCCACCTCCCCCAAAATTTAGCTCATGATCAATCTGGTTTCCATCGCCTAGGATTTTTGGAGGCAACTCCCTGTATCCATTCAGGATAAGAATTCTTGAAAAAACCCACAACTGCAATAGTAATATTACACCCAAACAAATCATTATTGTTTAGTTCTCAATATATTTTCCACAATTATACTGGGGGTGGGGATGGAGAAAGATGGACACATGGGAACTCCCACCTGTCTGGTACAGACATAGTTAACATGTTATAAAAAAATAAAACCAAACTCACTGCCATCGAGTCGATCAGACAATTTATAAATTGTCTGATAGCGACCCTCTAGGACACGGTTGCTAAACTGTTCCTATGAGTTTCTGAGATGATAACTCTTTACAGGAGTAGAAAAGTCCCAATATTCTCCTGAGAAGCTGGCTGGTGGTTTTGATCTCCTGACCTTGCGCTTAGCAGGCCAACACATAACTACTATGCCACTCTAGAATGCATGATTCCCATTTTCTATTCTTTCGGGTTTTTCTTCAGGCATTGAGGACTCAAACTCTTACCTGGATCTGGTGGAGACGTGGCATGGGCCAGCATGTGGAGGTCTGAATGGCCCCTGACCACTCTGCTGTGAAGAGCACACTCCCACAGTGATGGAGCTTCACACACAGAAGCAAGTATGCATCGAAGACACTCGCTCAGGAAATGTCCCTGACATCTGTGGTCTCTACTCCCTTTCGAATTACCAATGTCTTAATGGCTTTGTCTTTGGGCACGTAACAGGCGCAGTTCCTGCAGCAAATTGGCTGCAAGTGGCCATGAGCCTTTTCATCACAAAGAATGCCCATTGTTTCTCCTGAGGAGCTCAGGTGAGCTACACTCTGACCTGCTAACCATCAGGCCAGTAGTTGGAAGCCAGCAGCTGCTTGCTTCAAGGGAGAAAGATGAGGTTATCTACTCCTATAAAGATCTAAAGTTGTGGAAACTAAAGGAGCAGGTCTACCCTGCCCTACTCTGCTACCATGAGTCAGACTCGAATCTCTGGCAGTGAGTTTGGGCTTGAACTTGGTTGTTCCTATTCTTTGATGTCTTGGAAGCCAGGCCCCAAGCGAGCCCACCTGAGCATATTAATGATAATCTTTTACCATCATTCAGTATTCACCCAGTGTTCACATTTCCCCTGTTGTCTCTTCCAGTTTCGTTTTACAGTTTGTTGTATGAAGCAGGAACTAAAGGGTTCATGCATCTCGACGAGTTGATAAATGAGAGATAGGTACCTTGAGGATGGATTGTCTATTTAAATAGAGAAGGGCTTGTCCAGAACAGAAGTCTCTAACCGTGCAGGCTGGAAGTGGTCACAGCAACCTTGGGGACAGAGGCACAGGTAAAAGTTTGCCTCCACCCGCCCCACCCGCCTGCCTCCTTTGCCACGCCTGGCTCCAGAAATGTTGAGCAAGAGCCATAAACTCACTTTTATGTATCACCTTCCCCTTACAGTGGCCTGTTTGGCTCCCACCATCTCCGTTTAGAGCCCTGGGAAGAAAGAGTTGCATCAGTCTTTGGTTAATGGCCCAAATTAAGCCATCAGAATTCCTAATAAAGTTTCTCTTTTGGACATGTTATAATACAGTGAATAAAATATCCAAAGGAAAATAAAAGCTCTTACATTTGAGGTTGGGAATACGACCCTGGAGTCAGCGTCTGAGTCACAGCTTCTCAACCAGGGCTCTGGGCGGGCAGCAACAAATCCACTCTTCTCCTGGGAAGCCTGGGGCCTCTGCTTTCTCACCTTGGGATCCAATGCTACCTGGGAAGAAGGTAGGGGATTCATCTCCAAGTATCCCTGGAAGACTAGGGAAAGAACTAGAAGGATAACTGAGAACTGGAAGACCTGTGTTCAATTCCCTATGGAGTCCGGAGGAGGCCTGGGAAAGAGCCTCATGGGGAGTCTGGCTGCTCTCACTCTGACCTCCACCATAGCTCCCCTGCTGCTTTCCAACCTCGTTTGCAGTTAGAGATGTGCTTGCTAAAACAATGAGATACAATTTTCAAAATTGAAAATACATTTTTGAGGGGCTAATACTCCGAATTGAAAAGACCGTGGGGAAGAGCACATTCTTGAATTCACTCTATTGGCAAGAGCGCACGGCGTTGGAAGATTCTTAGGAGGCAGTTTAGCAACTCAGGGCATCATTCTAAGGGAAAGTCTGCTACCAATTTCCCTGAAGACAATAGACATGTGCACAACATGAACAGAACATTCATTGCAATATTCTTTGTTCTAGTGAAAAATCGGAAATGAATTAAAACAAACAACCTGGCTATCGTCAAGATGATTCTGACTCAGAGAGACCCTATAGGACAAAGCAGAACTACTCCGTCGGGTTTCATGGGCTGTGAATTCTTACAGGAGTAGAAGGTTTCAGCCGTCTCCCTCAGAGTGGCCTCTGTAAGGGGAAGGTGATGCATAAAAGTGAGTTTATGGCTCTTGCTCAGCATTTCTGGAGCCAGGCGTGGCAAAGGAGGAAGGCCGGCACGTCAGGTGGAGGCAAACTTTTACCTGTGTCTCTGTCCCCAAGGTTGCTGTGACCACTTCCAGCATGCACGGCTAGCTTCCAAACCCACCGCTGATTTTGTGGTTAGCAGTCCCACTTGGAACCCACCACGCCACCAGGGCTCCTTAAACAACAGAGAGGAAGGATTCATATATTATGGAATAGCCAAGATATGAACCACAACCATGTGAAAATAGAACAATTTCGTAGTTCTGTAGAAGCCTTGGGTCGTGCAAATGGTTCATGAGCTCAGCTGCTAGTATGAAGGTTGGAGGTTTGAGTCCATCCAGAGGCACCTCAGAAAAAAGACCTGATGGAGGATGTACAGTGGTCCAGATAGGAACCGGAAACACAGGGAATCCAGGACAGATGATCCCCTCAGGACCAGTGCTGAGAGTGGCGATACTGAGAGGGTGGAGGGAAGGTGGCGGAGAAAGGGGGAATGGATTGCAGGGCGGAGAAAGGGGGGACGGATTGCAGGGATCTACATATAAACCCCTCCCTGGGGGATGAACACCAGAAAAGTGGGTGAAGGGAGACGTCGGACAGTGTAAGACATGACAAAATAATAACAATTTATGAATTATCAAGGGTTCATGAGGGAGTGGGAGCGGGGAGGGAGGGGAAAATGAGCTGATACCAAGGGCTCAAGTAGAAAGCAAATGTTTTGAGAATGATGATGGCAACAAATGTACCAATGTGCTTGACACGATGGATGTATGCATGGCTTGTGATAAGAGTTGTACAATCCTCCAATAAAATGATTTAAAAAAAAGACCTGATGATCTACTGCTGAAAAATCAGCTATTTACAACCGTATAGCACTCTACTCTCCCACATGCAGGCTTCCCATGATCTGGGATCAGTTTGGTGGCAACTGGTTACTGGAATAGTTCTGTGTGTCCTGACATGGAAGAATATTTTTAAAATGACTCAGGCAGTAAAAGCAAGTTGAAGAATAGTACGACATGCGGAGCTCTGGTGGCATTGTGGCCTAGAGCTGGGCTGCGAACCTCAAGGTCAAACCTACCAGTCGAACCGAGGAAGAACGTTATGGCTGTTTGCTCCCACAAAGATTTATGGTTTTGGAAACCCCACATAGGTTTAGATCTAAGTCAGAATTGTCTTGATGGCAGTAGGTGGTTGATATATATATAGATAGATAGGTATATAGATAGATATAAACACACACACACATATACACACACACACAGGGAGTCTTCAGTAAGTTCCTGGAAAATGCTTATTATGAAAAAGCCATGCATAGATTTCAAAATTGTTTAAACCAAAATAAACGTAGGTTGTGTTGTTAGGTGCCATTAAGTCAGTTCTGACTCATAATGCCCTATGCACAACAGACCAAAACACTGCCTGGTCCTGCAGCATCCTCACAATTGTTCCTGTGCTTAAGCCCAGTGTTGCAGCCACGGTGTCAATCCACCTCCTTGAGGCCCTTCCCCTCCTTCACTGCCCTTCCATTTTCACCAAACATGATATCCTTCTCCAGAGACTGGTCTCTCCTGACAACGTGTTCAGAGCACATGAGAGGAAGTCTTGCCATCCTTGCCTCTAAGGAGCACTCTGGCCATACTTCTTCCAAGATGCATGAGTTTGTCCTTTGTCCATTGTATGTTCAACATTTTCCTCCAGCACCAGAATTCAAATGCATCAATTCTTCTTTGGTCATCTTTATTCAGTATTCAATTTTTTTTGTTTGTTTTTATTTTATTTTTTAATCGTTTTATTAGGGGCTCATACAA
>NW_022109704.1:1895614-1898896 GCF_000313985.2 Echinops telfairi | reverse complement strand
GAGCTCTCGATGGAAAGTTTAAGCAAATGGGATCAAGACACTGAAGCATTTCTTCAAAGCATCATACAGGAAATAACACACGGCTTTACCAGTCTGATCCTGAAGACAAAAGCACTATCAAAGCAGCAGCTACGGATAGGGGGAAGTGCCGGTCGGAGCAAAAGGATCCCAGGCAGGAGCAGAGCCCCCGACAACAAAGAGTTAACAGAAAAACATTTAAAAACTCCCCCAGAGTCCTTTTCCACTATGACAATTTCCCTGCTCATTTCCCTCATGAAGCAAGGGCAAAATTTTGTAAGAAGTTTCGATGGGCAATCACTAAGTGTCTCTCTCTACCTTACTGTCTTGATTTGACTCCTTTTTGCTTCCTAATTTTTAAAAACTTTTAAAACACACTAATTTTTCTTCAGTTCATAATGTAAAAAGGACTTCGTTGACACGGTTAAATTCCTGGGACCCTCAGTTCTTTAGGGACAGATAAGCTGGTATTATCACTTATAAAAGTGCCTTGACCTTCATGGAACTGGATGTTGAGAAAGAAGCTTACATTTTAAGTGCTTGTCTCTTAATTCCATTCTTCCACTTCAAAAAGATCGTGGAAAAATGAAATGAAAAGATAATAGAATGTTTCCTTGCCTTTTTTGAAGTCGTCTTGTGTATGTTCATAGAAAAAGTTGCTGCAGAGAAATAGACCAAACTCCGAGGTAAAATCCATGACCTTCAAACTCAGCTTGCCCATTTTATAAAAAGCCTGTTTCTCAGCTCACCACGAATGGCTCAAATATCCTTGATCTTTAAAAGAAAAAAAATTCTTGCCAGGATTATAAATGGCTGCTCCCCAATGCACTGTGAGCAGCCAGAGTGTCCTATTATTAAGAGATTAGCAGCCAGCGTTCCACAGGCAGCTGTGCCTGGTTGAATTCTGGTCCCACCAGGCACTAGCTGTCCAAAACTGGATCTCAGTTTCCTCATTTCTGAGAGAGAAAAATTTTTCCCCTTGAGCTTGTTTTAACAATTCAATGATTTAACATGTGTAACCATGACTTTTCTGTTAGTTTGTTAGGGTTTCTGTTAGTTTTCTGTGGTGGCTTATGTGTTGCCATAATGCTGGAACCATTGTCACCAGGATGTGTTACCAAGATTTCAAATACCAGCAGGCTTACCCAAAGTGAACAGGGTTCCAACTGAACAAGCTTCCGGATTAAGAACAGACCACAAAGCAGGAACAGGCAGTCCACTTCTGAGGATTAACCGCTGAAGCCTTCTGGACGGAGGAAGCACCGCCAGCTACTGAATGCCTCAGGACAAGAAGCAGAACGTCGTCGTCGGAGATAGTGCCAGATGAGCCCCTCGGGTGGGAAGGCACTAGAATATGACTGAGACATCAGGATCGAAGGGAGGCTTATTACCCTGCAGTGGGCATATGACACAACGTGGCTTGCTGAAAGTGCGGACGACTTGAAGCCCTTGCTGATGACTATCAACAACTGTAGCCTTCAGTATGGATTACAACTCAGTGTAAAGAAGACCTGATCCTCACCACTTGATCAGTAGATAACATCAAAGTAAACGGGGAAAAGGTTGAAGTTGTCAAGGATTTCGTCTTACTTGATTCTACAACCAATGTTCATGGAAGCAGCAGCCAAGAGATTAAACACTGCATTTCATTGGGCAAATCTGCTGCCCAGACCTCTGTAAAGTGTTGAGAAGCAAGGATGTTACTTTGGGGACTAGAGGTGCCTGACCCGAGCCATGGTATTTTCACTGACCCCATAGACATGTGAACGTTGGACGTTGGATAAGGAAGACTGAAGAAGAATTGAGGGATTTGAGTTCTGCTGATGGCAAAGAATCTTTAAAGTGCCATGGACTTCTAAAGAACAAACAAATCGGTCTTCGAAGAAGTAAGGCCAGAATGTTCCTTTGAGGCAAGGATGGTGAGACATCATCTCAAATACTTTGGACATGTTGTCAGGAGAGACCAGTCTCGGAAGGACATCTTGCTTGGTAAAGTGGTGGGGCAGAGAAAGAGAGGGAGACCTTTGACAAGATGGATCGACACAGCGGCAGCAGCGATGGGCTCAAACAGGCACGATGGTGAGGCTGGCACGGGACCGGGCAGCGTCCCCTGTCTTTCCCAGGGTCACTATGAACAAGGGCTGACTCAGCAGCACCTGACAATAACAAAATGTGAAAAGCTTGTGGAAAAATGCCCAGAACTAGCATGTGCTTAGTGTTACCTGTTACTATAAATAACAATAAACCCCTTCTGAGAAGGAGTTAAGGAATCTGTTAACGTAGTAGGTAAGCAACCAATAGGTGGGTAGTTCAAGCCCACAAGCCACTCTAAGAGAGGAAGATGTGGCAATCAGCTTCAGTAAAGATTACAGCCTTTGACATTGATAGAGGTCGAAATACAGGCATGTACATATGTAAATATATTTATATAGGATGATGGGGAAATAGATCTTTGTGTATATTTATAGGTTTTGTATTAAGGTAACAGATGGACCTCCACTCAAGTACTCCCTCAATGCAAGAACACTTTGTTCTTTTAAACTGGCATTCCATGATGCTCACCTTCCTGAAATGATTGCTGAAGACAAAGTGGGTGCATAAGCAAATGTGGTGAAGCTGATGGTGCCCAGCTATCAAAAGATATAGTGTCTGGGGTTTAAAGCTTGAAGATAAACAAGCAGCCATCTAGCTGAGAATCAACAAAGGCCACATGGAAGAAGCACACCAGCCTGTGTGATCACGAGGTGTCTAAAGGATATAGTATCAGGCATCAAAGAACTAAAAATCATATGATTGTGAATGAGGGGGAGTGCAGAGTGGGGACCCACAGCCCATCTGTAGGCAACTGGACATCCACTTACAGAAGGGTCTCAGGGAGGAGACAAGCCAGTCAGGGTGCAGTATAGCACTGATGAAACATACAACTTTCCTCTAGTTATTTAATGCTTCCTCCCCCACTATCATGATCCCAATTGTGCCTTACAAATCTGGCTAGACCAGAGCATGTACACTGCTACAGATCAGAGTTGGAAACACAGGGAATCCAGGACAGATAAACCCTTCAGGACCAATAATGAGAGTAGAGATAACAGGAGGGTAAGGGTAAGGTGGGGGGAAAAGGGGGAACCGATCACAAGGATCTACATATAACCCCCTCCCTGGGGGATGAACAACAGAAAAGTGGGTGAAGGGTGACAGAGGACAGTGTAAGACATGACAAAATAATAATAATTTATAAATTATCAAGGATTCGTGAGGGAGGGG
>NW_022109704.1:1893096-1894322 GCF_000313985.2 Echinops telfairi | reverse complement strand
TCATGTCTTACACTGTCTGACGTCTCCCTTCACCCACTTTTCTGTTGTCTGTCCCCCAGGGAGGAGGTTATATGTAGATCCTTGTAATCCATTCCCCCTTTCTACCCAAACTTCCCTCCAACCTCCCAGTATGGCCACTCTCACCACTGATCCAGAGGGGTTCACCTGTCCTGAATTCCCTGTGTTTCCAGTTCCTATCTATAACAGTGTACATCCTCTGATCTGGCCAGATTTGTAAGGTAGAATTGGGATCATGATAATGGGGGCGCAGGGGGAAGAGGGGCGAGGAAGCATTTAAGAACTAGAGGAAAGTTGTATGTTTCATCATTGCTACACTGCACCCTGACTGGCTCATCTCCTCCCCGCTGCCCTTCTGTAAGGGGATGTCCAGTTGCCTACAGATGGGCTTTGGGTCTCCAATCTGCACTCCCCCTCATGTTTATGAATCACTTAAAAAGCCTTGCTGGTGCGGTGGTTACACTCTCTGCTAATAATGTCAAGTTCAGGTGTTCAAACCAATCAGTATCTGTGAGCAAAAGTGGTAGTCAGCTTCAGTAAAGCTTACAACCTTGGTCGTGGGTGCGTGGGGGTAATATTAGAGCTGATTGTGATGATGCATATACAACTATTTTTAGAAGCAGTTTAACTATAGAAGTGTATGATATGTGAATATTATATCAAGAAAACTACTTAATTAAAAAGAAAGAAACCCAACTTGACCTATGGTTATGGAGGTGGAACAATTTGGAGAGGAATATCAATAATGGCTGTCCAACACAAGAGTATAATCAATGGCACTGAATTATACATGTCGAAGTTGTTGAATTGGTGCACATTTTGTTGTGTATGTTTCTGCCAACATTGGAGGGGGGCGGGAATTACATGAATAACGAGTGCAAGGAGGAGGAAAGTGTTCTAAAATGGATTGTGGCAAAGATTGCACAACCCTTCTTGATATGACTGAAATATTGAATTGTAGGATATGTGGTGAAGTGCCAATAAAACTGTTAACCCCCCAAAAGACTACAACCTTCGAAACCTTCTACTGGGCGCCGGGAAACATCCTCCTGTGGATAAGTATGCAGGTGAAATGTGTCATGGTTCACACTGCTTTGGAGGAGAGATGGTCCGGCGAGCCGCATTGGATTGTGCTCGGGGCCAGTGCTGTGGCTAGCTGGCGAAATGCTGGAAGAGGTCTGCTGTAACCAGCCTGCCCTGGCTGGTTC
>NW_022109704.1:1886231-1892996 GCF_000313985.2 Echinops telfairi | reverse complement strand
TGGGAAGGCCATGTGCAGCTTTGATTCTTTCCACTGTGGCCCCTTTGCTCAGGGAGCTGTAGAGGAAGCAGAGTGACAACCACAGGGCAGGGTCCACCTTGTCCCCGTGATCATTAGAAGCAGCCTCCAGGGGGAGGGCCCTTTTGTGTTGCGCAGCCGCACTTGGCACCAGCACAGTCTTCTTTGTTCTGAGTCCTTCTTGTGAGGTCCATTCACAAACCTTCTGCAGAAGCCCCCTATCTCCAGCTGCCAGTTTTGCTCCATTCAGGTCCATCTTTGCTTTGTAAACATTCTAACGAGGTCTTTTGCCAGACTTGTCCAATCAATGCTCATAGAAAACAGCAGTCAAGAAAGGAAATATAGTGCACTATGTTGGGCCAATCGGTTGCACCAGTGTTAAAGAGGGAAAATGTCCCTTGGGTCCGACCTAAGCCAAAGGGTTTTCAAGTCACCTTGTATACATCCGAAAGCTAGACGAAGAAGCAGGAAGACTACAGCCGGGACACATTTCGTTACGGTGTTGGCGACGAATACTGAAAGCTCTGTGACCGGACAAAAGAACCAACAAATCCGTCTCGGAGGAAGCACAGTCCGGATGCTCCTTAGAAGCAAGGATGGAGAGACTTCACCTGGTGTACTTTGGACGCCCTGGACAAGGACCTCATGCTTGGGAAAGCAGAGGGGAAGGAAGTGAGTGAGGAGTGAGTGAGCGAGCGACACAAGGAAGACCCTCAAGGAGATGAATGGACAGTGGCTGCACAAGATGAGGATGGCATAGGACGAGGCCGTGTTTCATTCTGTTGCATAGAATATCCCGGCGCCTGCCAACAAAGGAAAGAGCCTTGAGTATCTTGAGGCCTGGTTTTGCAAGAAGTCCTGGGGTAAGAAGCTGCCCTCTGATAGCCGACAATCTGGGCTCAAAGCTGAAGCCCACCCCATGCTGTCCGTGCACTTCTCTCTGCTTGTTTCCACATCGAAAGATGGGGGGTAATAATAGCTCTTGTGGCACATGGTTGTTGTGAGAATTAAGTGAGTAATACTTGTAAAGCGCTTAGAACAAGGTCTGGCATGTCGTAAACAGCTATAAACGTTAGCTGTTATTATTAAAGCAAAGGAAAGAGGAGTTGAAGAGGAAAGTCAGAAATCCCAGAGACAGCCTCAAGATCAGTTACAAAAATGAGAACGATGAGAAAAAAAAAAAGACCTGTGCAGGAACTTTGAAACCAGCTTTATTGATCGGAGTCAAAAACTGGAAAGAAACAACCCAGATGCTCTTCGGTGCGTGTGTGTGTGTGTGTGTGTGTGTGTGTGTGTGTGTGTTTTAAACATTTGATGATAATCCACATCGTAGTGTAGTTAGTTCAACAACAAAAGAGAACACGTTTATACACCCAACAACCTGGATGACTCTCACACAGATCAGGCTAAGTGAAAAAGCTCATTCCAAAGCCCTGCATATTGTTTGATTTCATTTCTGCAATATCCTTTAAATGATGGGATGGGGAAATGGAAAACTGATTGGTGGTTGCCAGTGGTTGAAGAGGTAGGTGGGGATGGGGTTGGGGGGGGAGGCTGGGGCCCTAAAAGGGAACATCCTCATCGTGATGGAACTGTTCCCTAGCTTAACGGAATCCATGTCAATATCTTGGTGGTGATACTGCAATGTGCTCTTTGGAGGATGCTGGGTAACCGGACTGTTTCTGGCTCGTTTCTAAAACAGCAGGGGAAATCTACAAAGACCTCACAATTGAAAGTGTACTTTAAAAATGGGAACAATGGTTTCCCCCCCCCTTTTCCTTCCTTGCCTAGTTTTGTGTATGAGTGTGTGTTCAGTATGCAGCATGTGTCCATGTTGTGGTGTCGATCCCCGCATCGTGGCTGATTCCGAGCCGTCCCTGGCGACCAGTAACCCTGAGACCCGGAAGGAAAGTGTACGAGCAGTGCTCACAGGCCAGTGCAGGCCAGCAAAGCTGTGTGCTCCATTGGTTTGGCCCAAGTTAGCAAGGTTGGCGTGTCATGTGTTGGGAAGGTCGGAGAGAAGAGCTTAGGGACCTTATCCATGCCAGGGTGTGTTGTCATGCTCTTTTGGGAGGGCAACACCACCTACGTTGTCAAAAATGTTAGAAGCTATGCTTTTGCACCCAGCTTCAAATTTAGGTGGATCCCACGTTATAGACATACTTGTGCAAGCGCATTAACCCGCCTGCTGTCAAGTCTGTTCCTACAGGGACAGAGCTGAAATACTTCATAGGGTTTCTAATGCTGTAAAGCTTTGTCCGAAAAGATTGCCTCCTCTTTTCGCTGGAGAGGCTGGTGGTTTTGAATCAATGAACCCTTGGTTGGCAGCTTCATGCTCAACCCGCTGCACCTCCAGGGTTCCTTTTGTGTAAAGATGCAAAAATTGCTATTTATTGCAGCGTTATTTGAACACCAGGAGGGCAAGTCAGCAAGTATTATGAAAGATCAGAGAGGTCTTATTAAATAAATACATCAAAATGTGAAGTGATTGTTTCTCAACATATGCTCTATGTAGGTCTGTATACTTCTGATGGCGGTGTTTGCATCTCGCTAACTCGCCCTCAAAGAATTCTGTACTCCTCGACTTACACCAGACCCAACAGCAGTTTTTCACATCTGACGGGGACTCCCATTGTGCTCTTTTTCAATATTCGGAGGTTGAGGAGCAAAACCAAATATGAAAGGGCAAGCTCAGAGCTGTAGAGTGGATAGTTTAAAGTTTCCCAAGGACATACTCCTAGGTGAGCCCTTGCCACCCTCAAAGAATAATTGCGTGCATTGTTGTTACGGACAAAACGTTCTTCAGCACTATTTCGCCATTGTAGTTTTTCATTTCCTTAGAACTGTGTCCTAATAAGCCCCTGTGATTGTCCTGTACCTTTCTAGAAAATCTATCAGGGTTACCCGTTGGGAATCTTCCTCTAAAATAAGTTGAGTTGACCTCTACATTTTGAAATTAACTGGCCCAACAGAGTCCCTCGGAAGCCACCACCTTGATTCCTAGGGCGAGTTGGCACATGGGGACCATGTGTGCACGGCAGGAAACACTCCCTAGTCCTCGGCCACCTTCACAATTGTTGCTACGTTTGAACCTTGTTGCAGCCACCGTGTCAACCCAGCTCTTCAATACGCAGAGGACACTCCCCTGCTTGCTGAAAGTGAGGAGGACTTGAAGCCCTTGCTGATGAAGGTCAAGGACTGCAGCCTTCGGTGTGGATGCCAACTCAACGGAAAGATAACAAAAGTCCTGACAACTCGATTGCCAAGGATGTACGCCCTGGGGTCCACAACCAGTGCTCGTGGAAGCAGCAGTCAAAAGATCAAACGATACGTTGCATTGGGTAAATCTGCTGCACAAGCTCTCTTTAAAGTGTTGAAGAGTAAGGATGTCACTGGGAGAACTAAGGCGTGCTTGACCTGAGCCAAGGTGCTTTTAATCACCTCCGTGTCAAAGTTGGACATTGAATGAGGGAGCCCGAGGAAGAACCAATGCATTCGAATTACGGTGCTGGTGAACTATATGGGAGTTACTGATCACAGAGCTACGTTTAAACCTGTCTTATTTGGTTCCAGACATGTATGAACTAGAAACTTAGTAGCAATACTTTTTGACTTTTGTATTGAAAAACAGTAGACTTTTAATTGACAAGAGAATGGTTACATAGTTCATGATGTATCTGAGCTGTGGAATGCTGTTAATCAATTAAAACAAAGTGCACACAGGGAAGGAGAGCCAAGCTATCTGAATGCAAAAAGCCTGCTGGCAAACTGTGTGTAACAAGAGTCTATTAAGCAATAACTACTACAAAATACCTTTTGCATGTGGACAAGAAGTACAAAAAGACACCCTTCCCAAAAAAAGGTAAATAAACGTTAAAAACCAATTGCATTATGGTTTTTAATGCATATGATGCATTGACTTGATGGTGGTTGTGGAGTTACATAATCTGTTATGTAATCTGTTACATAATCTGTTAATTTGAGACTTAGGAGTGAAGGGGTGGAGTTTAGCCTGTCAATCGGACCGCAGCTTGATGACTTCATTTGGAGACACTAAGGAGATAAATAGCTCGCTGGAGGCACTCCCTCCGAGACATTACTGATTATGAGCCTGATGGAGCTACGCTGATGCAGCCAGAGCCCTGGGAGCTGGAGAAGCCACATGGAGACCCCTGTCAGCGCTGAGATGCTTCTACCACCACTGGATCCACAAGACTTTCCACCCACTGGCCTGTGATCTTCCTGCATTCAGTATTATTGCATGGCTGCGTGAATCTGAAGAGGAATTTATGAATGAGTATTGGGCATGTGGGCTAATATTGGACTTATGGACTTGATTTGGACTTGGCTGGGATGTTTTGTTAATGTACAATTACTCTTTATATAAATTACTCTTTCCTAAACACATGAGTGTCTATGAATTTGTTTCTCCAGTCTACCCATATTAACACACTGGTTCATCCTGGTCTGATAAGACAGAACAGAACCGTCCCATAGGGTTCCCAAAGCTGTAAGTTTGCGGGGGCTTGTCAGGTTTTTCTCCCATAAACGCACTGGTGGGTTCTAACTGTCCATCTTCTGTTTAGCAGACAAAGCCCTAACTCCTACACTACTAAACCAAACTCACCTTCATTGAGTCCATTCTGACTCGTAGCAGCCCTATAGGAAGGAGCAGAACTGCCCCAGTGGGTTTCTGGGCTACAGACCTTTTGGGGAGCAGAAAGTCTTCTCTTTCTTCCTCAGAGCAGTTGGTGTGTTCGAATTGCTCACAATCATCAGCTATAAGAGAAATGCAAATTAAAACAACAACAAAATACCACCTCACACTGACACTGATGATACAATTCAAACAAACAGAACAAAACAAATGTTGGCGCGATTAGAACCCTCATACACTGCTGGTGGGAGTGCAGAATTGTGCAGCCACTGGGGAACGCAATATGGCGCTTCCTTAAACAAATGTGAATAAAAATACGCTATGACTCAGCAATCTCTCTACTCAGTACATACCCTCAAAGAAATAAAAAACAAACCAACAAACAGATCTATGCCTACCCCTGTTCACTGCAGCAGTATCCATTATAGCAAAGGATAGAAACAGCCAAAATGCTGCCTGTGGAGGAATGGATCGATAAAGCCTGGTTTGTACGTATTGATACGCATACAAGAGAATACACTATGCACCCTACAGAACAACGAGGAAGCTGTCAAACACCTCATGACATGGACACAGTTGGAAGACATGCTCAACAAAGTTTGCCACCTCATAAGGAACACTACTGCATGAGACCACTATTATAAAAGAAAGGAAAACCCAGGGAGATGACTTTCACCCCCAAAGAGAGGGACTTTGATGGTCCCGAGCAGGCTGGTGGCATGGGGGCAGTGCAGGAAGCGAGGGAGAGGTGAGAGAAAAGAAATAAAAAGTTTAAAATTGAAAGGAGAATTGCTTATAAATTTCCCAAAACGAATGATTGGGCCCAGGCAGGACTGAACAAGGACCATTTCGTAATCTTCAGATGGTGGAGGGTACATTCTCGCTCTGAAAAAGAGGGAGGGAGCCTCCCAAGGGAGGGGTGGTCATTAAAGAAAGCCTGAGAAGCACATCATAAACCGTCTCCGTGAGAAGGGAGAACAAGGCGTTGGAAAAAACAAAGGGGGCTGCAGAGACAGTGCTTTGAACAGGGGTGTTTTCAAGTCTGGCTCCCCCAGGCCCTCCCATGAGCCTGCTTCCCCTGAGACCACGTTTCTCTCTGCAATTGTGGTTCGAGTAAAAGTTTACAGAGCAAGTTAGATTGCTTTTCCGTGAACAGCGTATGACATTTGGTTCCGTAGCCCGAGTTACCATTCCCACATTGTGACAGCCCCTGCCCGCTGCTCCCTGGGCGCCTCCGTTTCCGTGCCCTCCGGCTCCTCCTGCCCTCTGAGTGCAGTGTGGGGACAGATGCTGCCCTTTCGGTCCATATCAGGGGTGGGGGGCAACCGACACCAGCCAGCATCACACGCCTCATCAAACAGAAGCAGTACTGGCCATCACTTAAGGGATGCCTTCATTAATTTTTTGACCAAATATAGCAGGCTAACGTTTAAGTTGGTGATTTTGTATGGTGCTCCCATGATGTTATATGTCTCCAAATGGCCCTCGGCAGAAACCGAATTCCCCCCTCCTGGTGTGCACGGTTGATTATTCTAAGGAGCACGTTCCTCACAAGGATTTTCCGGCTCACTGTGTAGGCCTGTCATGTGTGAGTTCTTGTTTTTAAAACAGCTTTATTGAGAAACCTATCATTCACACACCATAAGATTCACCCCCCACAAAAAAAAGATTCACCCCCTTAAAATGTACAATTCTGTGGTTTTTGTATCTTCGCAGTTTCAAAACCACCAGCAAGAAAGAAGGTTTAGAACATTTCCACCACACAGCTAGAAGCTCTGTACAGGTTAGCTATCGCTTCTCATCCCTCACCCCCAGTCCCAGGCAACCATTCATCTATAGATTTGCCAATTCCACTCATTTCACACAAATGGAAGAATGTAGTGGGGGCCTTCCGTGTCTGACTGCTTTCATTCAGCATACTGTTGTCAAACTTCATCCACACTGCGGCATGTACCAGTACTTCTCTCTTGTATTTTACTTTATTTCTGCTTAATAATATTCCATTGTATAAATGCACCGCATTTTGTTTGTCCATCTTGGGCCGTTTCCATTTTCTGATTGTTTTGAATAACGCTACAAGGTGTACAAGG
>NW_022109704.1:1875591-1879427 GCF_000313985.2 Echinops telfairi | reverse complement strand
ACACACACACACACACACACACACACACACACACACTCCAAAAGGACTGTTACAAAATCATAGAAATGTATTAGCAGAAATATTAAAATGTGAAGCTGTTTGTTTCTCAACATATCCTCCACTTTCTACAAGTGGTTTTTCAGTCTCTCTTCACCCTGCCCCCAGTGAACCCTGTGCTCTTTGAATCACAACACAATAAAATGTGGTCTTGGCGTCCTCCAAAGACTCCAATAAATTTCCTTTTTAATATTCTTTGAGTTGAGGGCACAAGAAGTCTGACAGAGCAAGATCAGGCTTGTGGGGTGGATAGGGTAAGATTTCCCAATAAAATTCCCATTGGACAGTCCTTGTTACCCTGGTCGAATGAGCAGGTGAATTGTCATGATGGAAAAATATTCCTCAGCACAATTTTCTGGGTCTTTTTCTCATCCATGTAGTTTTCAACATTCTTAAACTTTCTTTGGAATAAACCCTTGTGATTGCCGTGTCCTTTGAGAAAATCTATCAAGATTAACCCTCTGGAATTCCCCAAACTGGTCACCATAACCTTAGACGATTGATGGAAAGATCAACAATTTGAGCTATTTGATCTTTGTGCAACATTTTTGGCAACCATCTAGCCAAAAGTTTATTGAAGCCAACATGGTTGCTTAAAATTGAAAATAACAAATGATGGGAGATCCCCAAATCAACAGCTATGGCACCAATTGTAATTCTATGGTCTTCTTCTACCAGTATTATCTGCACTTCAGCTATAGCTTCTGGATTCATCTAGGTTCATGGTCTTCCCTCTCTTGGTGCATCTTTGAGGTCTCCCTTACCTGTCTTCAAATGCTTATCTAAAAACTGTTGCTTATAATGGGATCACATTTTCATAAACTTGTTGTAAAGCCTTAATGACTTACATTTATTAGCTAAGTCAGAATCTTTTATATTTGCAATGGTCAAATGTAAACTATTTTCTTTTTTTATAAATTGCTGTTGTTTAATATTAATATTACAGCACTCGAGGGGTCTTCAATAAATTCGTGGAAAATGTATATTATAGCAAAACTTTGCATGGATTTCAAAGTCTATTTGCAACACAATAAACTCATACAAACAAGTCTGAACAGGATCTAGTTTGAGGCTCTAAGACATCAGGTTGACAAGAGCCCCTATCCGAGCAACATGAATTCTGCTCAAATGGAAGCAAGACTAGGAAGGCTTGGGTGGAGAGACGGTGAAATCATTGATGCTTTACAAAAAGTTTATGAGGACAGTGGGCCTGAAAAAATCATTGGTTTACAAGTGAACTCATCTTAAGGATGAAGGAGGCAATACTGAAGATGAAACCTGCGGTGGTGGATCATTCTCATCAGTTTGAGAGGAAACAGTTAAGCTTGTTGGGGCCCTTCCTGAAGAAGATTTATGGTTAATGGCAGGAGCAATAGTCAATACCACAGAATACCTCAAGGGGTCCGGCTTACACAATTCTGACTGAAAAATTAAAGTTGAGCAAACTTTCTGCTCCATGGGTGCCCAAACTGTTGGACCTAGATGAGCTGCAGACAAGAGCAGAGCTTTCAAAGGACATTCTAAACAAGTAGGATCAAGAACCTGAGGCATTTCTTTGAAGAATTTTGTCAGATGAAACATGACTTTGCCAGTATGATCCTGAAGACAAAACACAATCAAAGCAATAGATACCAAGAGGTGGACGTGCTCTTGTCAAAGCAAAAGTGGGCCATTTGGAAGCAAAGGTCATAACGACAGTTTTTTGAGGGAATTTGTTGACTTTCTGGAAGGTCAAAGAATGAGAACAGCAACTCCTTATCATGAAAATGTTTTGAGAATGCCAGCCAAAACTTAAGCAGAAAAATGCCAGAGAAAACTTCACTTGAGAGTTGACTACTACAGTGCTCCTGCCCATTGTCCCTCTCATCAAATAGGGGCAATTTTACAAGTGCTTCCATGGGAAATCATTAGGTATCAACAACACAATCCTAGTTTCACTCTTCATGCTCTGCCTTGTTCCACTAGTCCTAAAAAAATGTCTTTAAAGGGCACGTGCTGTCCACATTAATAATGTAAAACAAAACAAAACAACTGCGTTGACATGGTAAAATTTTCAGGATCAAGTTCTTTTTCTTCCTTTCTCCCCGCCCCCCCCCCATATTTTTGTCCTTTATTTTGTACATCAGAAATGCATCACAAGAACTCTTCATTTTCCCCCTCAGAAAACCATAAAGCTGACTCAGTGGGCTCAAATATATGTCACACTGGAATATTTCATTGTTACATTAGAATATCAAGTCCTTTAGGGATGGACTAACTAGCAAGTATCATCACTTACAAGTGTCTTAACCTGAATGGAGCTTATGTTGAGAAATAAAGTTTATATTTTAAATTTTTAACATTTAATTCCATTTTCCCACAAACTTTGTAACATCTCCTTATAAATTGTTTGCTCCTTTTCCTAGGATTGGTTATATGTTTAGTGTTTAATAAACTATTTTTAGAGAAGCTTTAGGTTTACAGAAAAAAACGTGCAGAGGACTTCAGGGAAGATGGCGATGGAGTAACACATATCAGAGGGACTCCGCAGAATTCAGCCTAAGAGAGTTGCTTAGATGGAAATTCAACACTGTTGGACTGCAGAAAGAGCATCATAAAGATAAATAGTCACAGACCCACAAGGTTTTGAGGGGCTGGAGGCTTTTGGCTTACCTCAGTGAAGGCTGGCTAGGACTTGACTTTAGCCCTGCCACTGTCTCTGCTGGAGCCAGGACCATTTTGAGCCCATGCAGGGGCTTAATCTCAACACAGCCACAGCTTGCCGTAGCCTCAGCCCCACAGGCAGGGATCAGGGCTCAGCTACATTGTTACTTTTGTTTCTCTCTCTCTTCTCTCTATTCCCCCACAGTCTCAGAGGGCTGTGCAGAAGCTTTTTCTCAACACAGCCACATCTTGCAGCTGCCACCTGGGGCAGGGACTAAACCTTTGCAGGGATTGAGGCCCAGCTACATTGTTACTTTTGTTTCCCTCTCTTCTCTATATCCCCTCACAGTCTCAGTGGGCTTACTTTTAACTTTTTTCCTTTTCTCCTTTGTCTCTTTCCTATTCCTTTCCTGTTCCTTTGTCTCTTTCCTGTTCTCTCACACTCCACTGCTGACCTACAGACAACTCCCCTTAGCCTAGAGCATTTACGCCTGCGCCACACCCAGCTAGGTGAGCTCAACCCTGTGCAGCTATCCTGAGGCTGAGGAAAGCCCTGCTGACCTCCACCAGGGGATACTCTGCCCAACTTCTTACCGGGGAATTCCTGCCTGTGTGCCTGGGGACCTAAGCCAGCTAGGCCAACACTGGTCAATGTTCCAAGCTGCTGCAGGAACCTCTGCCCAACCTCCACAACACCAAAGCAGGAAACCCACCAGCCTTCTGGGGCACTCCTCTGAGAGGGACCACAGGAGGATAAAGTGGTAGGTTAATTCCATAGTGAAATTAGCTGTAGGAAGTTTGAAGAAGCATTCCTACAAGTCTCCCAGAGAGAGCCAGTGCTTTCAGACTCCCAGGAAAATGGCACCTGGCTCCTCTACAACAATGCAACACAAACAGCCATCAGCCCCAATGACCTCAACGAAAAAATGGGAGAAACAAAAGGCAATGGCAGAAGATATCCTGAACATAACGACATGCATAGAAGAAGCAGACATTGAGCTGCCACAGAAAGAAATTTTCAGAATGCTGCTTGGAATCATACAGGATATGAGGAAACAATACAGAAAAAGGATGAAATGATAAGATGATAAAGGCCATACACCATAGGGAAATACAGGAGCTTAGGGAGGAGATAA
>NW_022109704.1:1872464-1873560 GCF_000313985.2 Echinops telfairi | reverse complement strand
GGAGGGAACAAATTTCTAAAGCAAGAATGAGGGATGAAAGAGGGGACATTACAACAGACCCTAATGAAATCAAAAGGATAATTACACAGTACTATGAATTATTGTACTCCAATTAATTCAACAACTTGGAAGACATGGACAAATTCTTGGGAAAACAATCCCTCCCTAGACTATCCTTGATGGACATCAATAATCTCAACAGATCCATAGCAATAGAAGAAATAGACAAGGTTATCAAGGGATTACCAACAAGAAAACCCCCTGGACCAGATGGCTTCACTGGAGAATTCTACCAAACATTTAGGGAAGAACTAACACTAATCCTACACAAACTCTTCCAGAGCATAGAAAAAGATTGCAAACTCCTTCTATGAATCTAGTATAACTCGATACCAAAACCAGGCAAGGATCCCATAAGATTTGAGAACCACAGACCAATCTCCCTAATGAACATCGATGCAAAAATCCTTAACAAAATACTAGACAACAGAACACAAAAGTATATAAAACAAATAATTCACCATGACCAAGTGGGAATCATACCAGGGATGCAGGGATGGTTCAACATACGAAAGACCATCAGTATTATTCATCACATTGACATGAACAACTATAAGAACCACATGATAATATCGATAGATGCAGAAAAAGCATTCGGCAACATCCAACACCAATTCCTGTTTAAGACACTTGAGAGATAGGAATAGAAGGAAAATTCCTCAAGACAATACAAGCTATTTATGAAAAACCAACAGCCAACGTGGTAATCAATGGAGAAAAAACTAACACAATCCTACAGAAAAAGGGGAACAGACAAGGATGCCCCTTGTCCCCACTCTTATTTAATATCATGCTGGAAGTTTCAGCTAACAGCATAAGGCAAAGAAAAAACATCAAAGGTATTCACCCAGGGAAGGAAGAGGTGAACTATTGTTATTTGCAGATGATATGATTTTATACATGGAAAATCGCAAAAGCTCCACAAGGGGAGTACTGGAAGCAATAGAGGAGTTTGGCAGAGTGGCAGGATACAAGATCAACAAACAGAAGTCCATCGGACTGTCATACACATCGGATAAGACCACAGAAGAGGAGA
>NW_022109704.1:1860604-1862223 GCF_000313985.2 Echinops telfairi | reverse complement strand
CGCTCTTAGAAACTGACCAAGGTGTGCAATCCAATAGAAGAATTGGCAAGTAGTATCACTAGACAGTGTACAGGGTAGCAAAATCCTCTGCTAACAAGCATGAAAAGATGCCCACATTTTCAATTAATCTAGGAAACGCCTCTTAAAGAAACAAGGAGGTAACACATCCGGCCATGTCAGGCAAAGACGGAGAAGAGTAACTGCGGGCAGGCATGTGGGAGAAAGGGTCCTCTCACCTTTAACTTTGGACAAAGATATATGTATATACTGAAGAAAATTGTGCCTGTAAATGTTTGCTTTCAGGTATCTTAGCTCACTATTTTGTCATTTACTTTGTGTAATTTTATGATTTACTTTGTGTAATTTTAACCTAGACCAGAGGTTGACAAACTTTTGAGACCAAAGAGCCAATCTTGTCCCTCACAACAATTTAAAAATTATCTGAAAACCATAAACATATTTTTACAAATGAAACCACCATTATCTGAAGAATATACTTAAAAAATTTTATAAATGGGGTTCAAGTGGGAAGAGAATGCTTTGAAAAATGATGATGGTGGCATATGTGCAAATGTGCTTGACACATTGCAGGAATATGTGGATTGTGAGAAGATGTGGGAAACAGAAAGATTTCTCCCAAGTCTCCCCAGATATATGTTAGACTTAGGACACTGCTTGCAGCTAATGGTAAATGACTGTCAAGTTACCTCCCTGAAGACAGTCAGTTGCCAGACTATTGTCTGGTCCCACCATAGGGAGGGCCCACTCCCTGCTGTTAAGGACAACGGGCTACTTCTCCCTAAAGGCTTGCTCAGTGATATTCAAAGTTAGGCTGCCATCCTGAATCTAGGATCTGCCCATCTTGTCACATGTATATCCCCAATCCCTCCTTTTCCTATTGAGTGTATATCCCTAGATTGTCCCTCTCTCATTGCTGTATAACCTACAGTGCAACCCCTTTCTGTGATGTATGTCTTTACCTGTAATTAGTAGGCTTGCATACCCCACAAAGATATATAAGCCTTGGTTAGCAATAAAGATCCCTCTTTGGCCTCTCTCCATTCCCCCATCCTCTCTCCCCATCCTCGCTCCCAGTTCCCTTTCCCCTTGTCCTCCTTCCCCTCCCCACCTCTCCTGTCCTCCAGTCTCCCATCTCCACGTGGACCACCAAGCATGGCTGAGGTGAGCATGCTACCATGAAATGTGTCTGACTCCATTATTTCAGTCTCTCTTTTATCTCTCATGCTCTCTATGACTTTATTATAATCTTTATATATATTTTAACTGTACGATTGCGCCCATCAAACCCGCAATTAGTTGTGGGGGGCTGGCCTTTTCCCCCACAATAAGAGATGTAAGAGCCCCTAATAAAAGTATTAAAAAATTCTTTTTAGAAATTAAACAGCAAAGGCCACAGAGAACTCAGCAACAATGCTCTAGATCAGTGGTTCTCAACCTGCCTCATGCTGGGACCCTTTCATACAGCTCCTCATGCTGTGGTGACCCCCAACCATAGAATTATTTTCATTGCTACTGTCATTTTGTCATATAACTGTCATTTTGCTACTGTTATGAATCGTCATGTAGGATTCATAGGCAGGATGTATTTTCATTGTTAC
>NW_022109704.1:1855109-1860066 GCF_000313985.2 Echinops telfairi | reverse complement strand
TCCAGTTAAGTACCTAAGGGTATCCCACTCCACAATACAGCCTCCTGGCCAAGAGCACTCAGCTTCACTTGCTCTGTGGGAGGGGAAATCCACCACTCTGTCTCATGTTCTGGTTCCTGATTCTGCTGCTGCTGCTACTCTGTCACTCCTCGGATGTTACAGCTGTATTCTGGATCAAAGAAGTTCACTGTGCAGGAATCTCAGGGTTGAGAGGACATGCTTCACTCCTGGTTCTTGCTGGTAGTGAAATCTCTACCCAACCTTTCCCTACTTCCTGCTTCTCAGAGGGATCATTTTAAACCCAGCAGGACAGCAATCACAATTAACATTTAACAGTTACAGGTGAATCCTGTTAATAGTTACAGGTGAATCCTATCAATGTCTCCCCCTACTTTCTTAGCCAAACCCATGCATGAAAAGACTTTGGCTAGTATATCCACATTAAATAATTCGCCGTGTGTGTGTGTGTGTGTGTGTGTTTCTATGAAGATATGCCAACATTTCAAATACCAGAAGAAGTACCTGTGGTAATTACATAATCTAGTGTCAACTTGGGACTATTAAGAGTGAAGGGATGGAGTCTAGTCTGTCAAGCAGGTCGCAGCTTGATGACCTCATTTGGAAGCATAATAGCGATAAATAGCTCACTGGAGGGCAGACACATACTCATTCCATGCGAGACATTCCGTTGACAAACCACATGGAGCTATGTTGATAGAGGTCTGGAGCTGGAGGTGCCACGTGGAGACCCATGCCAGCGCTGAGATGCTTCCACCACCACTGGATCCACAAGACTTTCCACTCACTGGCCTGTGATCTTCCTGCATTCAGCATCATTGCATGGCTGTGTGAGTCTAAAGAGGAATTTGTGGGTTAGTACAGATATATATGGGGTGATATTGGACTTATGGACTTGATCTGGAGTGGGCTGAGATAGTTTCTTAATATACAATTGCTCTTTGACATAAAGTTCTCTCTTACACACATATGAGTGTTTATGTATTTGTTTCTCTAGTCAACCCAGACTAACACATACCTACGGTGGAACTTCCAGAGCACGACAAATTAGGAAGCAAGACCTGGTTGTAATACTTGTGAAAATTAACCATTGAAAACCACACGGGTCACAGCAAAACATGATTTGACTTGCTTGCTTTGAACACAACATTCGGAGGGATCAATTATCAGGGAATTGATGTTTGGTCACTAAAGGGTCAGTGAGGGTGGAGAAGATCCTCGTGAGATGACCTGACACAGTAGCTTCAATGATGAACTTGAACTTGTTGGAGATTGTGAGGATGAGACAGAACCAGGTAATTTTGCCTTCTGCTTTACATAAGGTTGCCATGAATTAAGTCCATTCAACAACAACTATCTATTTAATATTTATTGTAGAATTTTGGTGAATACACTTTATCATATTAAAGAAACTTTTTTCTATTTCCATATTTGATAGTTAGGGTTTTTGTGCCAACACAGCCTGTCAATCAGGTTGTAGCTTGATGATCTCCTTTGGAGGTGTGACTGAGACTTATGGTTCTCTGGAGGGTGGCCCCTTATCTCTCTGCCTTTCACCTATTTGATGAACCATGCTGAGACCTGCGCAAGCCCTGTGACGGGCCCACCACCATTGGATCCACACAACTCTGCACCCACCGGCCTGTGGTCTTCCTACATTGTGCATCATTGCCTGTGGCTGCATGAGTCTGAAGAGGCACTTATGGACTAGTATCAGACTTATAGACTTGAGTTGGAGTGGGTTGGGATGTTTTATTGATACCCAATTACTTCTTGATATAAAGCTCTTATACATATAAGAGTGTCTCTGGATTTGTTTGTCTAGTCAACCCGGCCTAACACACCATGTTAATACAAGTTTTTAAGTTGGACATTGAATAAAGAAGATCGAAGAAGAATTCATGCATTTGAATTATGGGGCAGATGAAGAAAATTGGAAGTACCATGGACTGTCAGAAGAACAAACAAATCTGTCTTGGAAGAAGTACAGCCAGAATGCTTCTTAGAAGCAAGGACGGAGAGACAGTCTCACATCTTACGGACATGCTAGCAAGAGAGACCAATCCCTGGAACAGGGCAGTGTGCTTGGCCGAGTGGAAGGCCAGTGAACAGAGGAAGACTCTTGGCAAGATGAACTGACGTACTGGCTGCAACAATGAGTCCAAACATGACAACAATTGTGAGGTTGGGGCAGGGCTGGGTGGTGTGTCATTCTCCTGTACACAGGGTCCCTGTGAGTCAGAACCAACTTAACCCAACAACAACAACAACAATGCACTTTTAATAGTCTTTTCTTGAATTGCTGTGAACTGTTATCAAATTTTCTTTCCACTTTCGTTGAAATCATCACCTTTCTTTAATCTGATGAATGACATTGATAAATTTCTTTAACTAACCTTTAAGTCCTAAAACAAACTCTACGAAGTCATGATATGTCACTATTTTTCACTAGGTCGTTAGATTTTGTTAATATTTTATGTGTTATATGAGGGGGGTACCCCCCAAAAACCAGAATTTTTTTCCCAAAGCTATGTATTTAAATGTTTTTTTACAAAATGAACCTTAGCACCTTCAAAGTACTCTCTATTACACTTAATACATTTGTCACATCTGTGATTCCATTCTTGGAAACATTTTTCAAACTCATCTGCTTAGGGGGCTGACAGCACCTCAATCATTTTTTCCTTCACCCCTTCTACATCATCAAATCTCTGTCCTTTCACGTCTCTCTGCTTTCGTGGAAACAAAAAGAAGCCACATGGAGTGAGTTCAGGTGAGTCAGGTGCATGGGGTAAGAGAGGCATGCTGTTTTTTGCCAAAATCTGGTGCACTGAAATGGCTATGTGAGCAGGTGCATTGTTGAGGTGGCAAAACCAGTCCCCCATCTGCTACAAGTCAGGCATTTTTTGTCGAATACTGTTACTCAATCTTTACAGAACCTCTAAATAAAAAGCTTGATTAACAGTCAGACCTGGTGGAACAAACTCCAAATGCACTATGAGCCAACACTTTCATCTATTTGGGAAGTTGACAAACATCCAGAAGGAGGCTTATCATCAATTGACATTTCACTTTCTTTGAAATGAGAAAACCCTTGAGTTTTTCCCATAGCACTGTCCTCCTCATAACTTGTGTTAAACATCACAATAGTTTCTGTGGCATTTTGCCCGACCAGGAAACAAAATTTTACAGTCGCTCACTATTTTCTTAAATCGGCCATCATAAAAAACAAGGTTCAAGCAAAACTGCTTCCATGAAAAAATGCACTGTGACCAGAGAGAATCTTCCCAGGCAACAGCACTGGGTGCACTAACTTAGAGTGAGCTGAGCATCTCAGCTAGTGGGTGGTGGGTAACAGGTGGAGGAATACAAAGCTCTGTTCCACCCAGCACAATGCCATTTGGGGCGGGGGTGAGGGGGGGTAACCCTCGTATGTTTTAAAAGTCTAAGCTTTTCTTATACTCTGTTTGCTTCAAGCTTCACCTCAGTGACCTTTGTCTAAAGATAAACAGGTTGGCTCCAGTTCACCCTGACACGGAAGAGAAGTGCCTCTCCACTGCTCTCTTGGCGGGAAGCATGTCAGAAGTGCCTGACTTGTCTATAAGCCTCTGCTTCTATGTGTCCTTTTGACTTAGAAAGTATCTTAGTTATCTAGTGCTGCTATAACAGAAATACCAGAAAATTTGTGGCTCTAACAAATAGAAATAGATTTTCTCATGGCTTAGGAGACTCCAAAAACCTCACTGCCACCCAGTCGATTCTGACTCATGGTGATGACCTCATAGGACAGAGTAGAACTGCCTTGGTGGGTTTCTGAGACTGTAACTCTTTACGGGAGTAGAAAGCCCCATCTTTCTCCCTTGGAGAGGTTAGTGGTTTCAAACTGCTAATATTGCAATTTGCAGCCCATCACTTAACCACTGTGCCATCAGGGCTCTGTTTAGACTAGAAAGTTGAAACCAGGGTGCTGTCTTGTGGGATACAGAAGAGATTTCTCCCAAGTTGTCTCCCCCAAATATATGACAAACCCAAGACGCTGCTTCCATACACATGGTAAATGACTGTATACTAGGAGGTCAATGAAAGTAGGTAGGAGATTATTCTCCTTAAGGGTATCAGCTATCTAGAGCAACCAGACTGTACAGTCTGACTCACCCAAAGTAGGGCCCCCTCCCTTCTGATATTGTTCCCTTAAAGGAGTGCCCGAAGGCAAGCCTGGGACCACTCAAGGATGACTAAGGTTAGGCTACTATATTGAGTCCAGGGTCCACCCATCTTGCCACATATGTACCCCTATTCTCTCCTTTTACTATTGCGTGTACTCCCCTAGGTCATCCCCCTCCCATTGCTTGTATTGCCTATGTTACAACCCCTTCCTATGATGTAGGTCATTATCTGTAATCAGAGGGCTTACATGCCCCCAAAGATATATAAGCTTTGGTTAGAAATAAAACAAGGATCTACATGTGACCTCCTCCCTGGGGGATGGACAACAGAAAAGCGGGTGAAGGGAGACATCGGACAGGGCAAGATATGACAAAATAATAAGTTATAAATTCTCTAGGGTTCATGAGGAAGGGGAGAGTAGGGAGGGAGGGGGAAAATGAGGAGCTGATGCCAGGGGCTTAAGTGGAGAGCACATGTTTTGATAATGATGAGGGTAATGAATGTACAAATGTGCTTTACACAATTAATGTGTGTATGGATTGTGATAAGAGTTGTATGAGCCCCTAATAAAATGATTTTTTTTAAAAGATGATACATGGCATAGTTCAGTCAATACAGTTCATTAACGTTTCCTATGATTTACCAAAAAATACAAACAAACCAGAAGTAAAACCTCAAGAGGACTCTCTCCTGCCCTCTCTGGCCACGCTGTGCACGGACCTGGCTTGTAAGATCATAGCCTCCAGGAGGTGAGCATGCTACCATGAAATGT
>NW_022109704.1:1852100-1854524 GCF_000313985.2 Echinops telfairi | reverse complement strand
CCTATACACAGCAACACAAGACGTTTCCTGAAATGAGGAGAGTGGCCAAGCGGAGGGGCAGCGCAAAAGAGGCAGGCCCTTGACCAGATGGCTGGACATGGTGGCTCAAACATAAGACCAATTGTGAGGACGGTGCCAGACTGGGCAGTGTTTCCTTCTGTTGTGCATAGGAACCAACTCGGCAGCACCTGACAACAACAACCATCTGCCCTTTATATGTCAAATCAAACTGATGACAGACAGCCTACACTCCTACTGTCTGCTCACTGCTACAAGTAACGAACTCCCGAGAAGATTACAACCCCAGGCAGAGGGGTTAGGGTTTACAAAACATACTTTGGGAGAGCACGATCCAATCCAGAGCAGGAGGGGTCAGGGAGAAAATATCTCAGTTGCCGTCACCAGAAAAGAGTTCGCCATCTGGAAGGAGGAGGAGGCTGGCATGGCATTTTCTCTGCCCACTCCTGAACTTGGAGTTACGCAGTCCAGTGAGCACTTGAAGATGGACAAGTGGTGAGCTAGAAAGTACAGGCTGGATGTGCAAACAGTTTGTTTTCCTCCCGGGCACTCTTGGTAGGAGCTTTGCCAGCATGAGAGGGGCTCAGAAGGGCGGGGGTCAGGTGAAGTGGTTCAGAGGAGAACTGCCTTACAAACATCTCCTTGCTCTTTTAAACATTCCAATTGCAGTCAAGCATGTTCCAACTCATAGAGCCTACAGGACAGAGTAGACTGCTCGTTGGGCTTCCAAATCTGTACCTTTACAGATGCAGCTGCCCTTTTTTCTGAGGAGTGTTGGAAATGAACCGCCAACCTTTCAGTTGGTGGCTCAGGGAGCTGCATCAAATGAGCTAATTTAATCGCATCCCTTTCAGACTGCAGGAAAACAAACAAACCCAAAACCAGCCTGCACACACTAATCTTTTATCTGCCACCTTATTAAGTTCTTATAGTTTTTAGTCTCTTAAAATTTTTAGAAATAAAATCCAATCTCCGTATTAAAATATTTCTTTCTGCTTTTCAAATATTGATGCCACTTTTTCCATTTTCTTGTCTCATTACTGTAGCTTTCAGCTCCTCGAAGGCAAGCATTTTCCTCATGGATATACTCTTGTGTCTAAAGCAGTCACTCCAAAGCTCAGAAAATTCACTGCCATCAATCAATACTGAGGCATAACCACCCCGTAGGCCAGGGTCAAACTGCCCCTGTGAGTTTCCAAGATTGTAACTCTCTGTGGGAGTAGGAATCCCATCTTTCTCCTGCAGAGTTCCTGGTGGTTTCAAACTGCCGGCCTTGGGAATCGCAGTGCAACTCTTACCCACTGTGTCACTAGGGCTAGTCAAACAGTCGCTCATTCACAGCAATTGCTCTGTAAATATTTGTTGGGTGAGCAAGTCAGCAAACATCTTCAAAATAATGTTAAATATTTGTGGTGATAGTGTGTTTCCCTGTCTATATAGTTTTCTTTGGAATGGCTGCTGAATGTTTTTTTTTTAATTTCGTAGCAGAGGACATCTACTGATACAATCATACTGGCTCTCCCCCTTACTTTATGGAGACAGTGATTATGTCAACAAAATTATTAAAGATAAATATATAGTCCATGATCTATATGAGGAAAAAGATGAAATTTTGTTTTAAGAGACATAATTTAAAATGATTAAAAGTTAGTATATGGACAGATAAATCATGTTCTTGGATGGGAAAAAAATATCAAAAATGTCAATCCTTCCCAAATTAATTAATAATTCTCTTTCATTAAGAATTCTGATGGGGCCAAATAAAATGATTATAAAAAAGAAAAGAATGCCACTGAGAGCAGCACTGTTACAATAGCAAGAAGGCAGACACCATGCCCACCAGCAGAAGAAGGGAGAAGGGAGCGCTGCAGACGGAGAAGTCCTCTGCCTCACTAAGAACCCATGATGACATGTGAAGCACCTCAGGACACGGATGAACCTGGGGAACCCTATGCTGAGTGAAAGTCGTTAATCACCAAAGGACAACTATTCTAGGAGACCACCGTTATAAAGGAAAACAAAAATCAAGACAAAGGTTTTCATACCAAAGGAAACAGACTTTGATGGTTCCCAAAGTAGGAGAAGGTAAGGGAGGGAAGATCAAGCCATAGGTAGACCGGTGTTAACTTGGGTGAAGAGGAAGATAGGAAATCACAAGGGGGAGAAGGGAAATCAATGGGGTGGGGTGGGGCGGGGCAAGGCACTGGGGAGGCTTAGTCAGTAGTTTAAATTGTTGAATACAAAATTGGTGATCTGAAATGTAAACCCACACCTAATCTGCAGTTAAAAATGTGTTTTTCTTTTTAGCCCACATGGAAGCAGCACACCAACATGTGTGATCATGAAGGGCCAAAGGGACCAGGCTTCAAACACCAAAGGTGGAGGGGAGTGGGGGGATCATATCCT
>NW_022109704.1:1849964-1851313 GCF_000313985.2 Echinops telfairi | reverse complement strand
ATTTCAATGTTCCCATGGAAGAATGGTGTGAGGCGCCGTTGAGTGGGCTCTGCCTGGCATCAACCCTGGCACGACAAAACCCTGCTCCGTCCTGTGCCGTCCTCCCAGTCCTGCTGTGCTTGAGCCCATGGCGACAGTCACTGTGCCAACCCATCTGGATGGAGGGCCTTCCCCTTTTTCTCTGAGCCTAGCTGCGTGGAAATTGACAAGAACTGCTACAAAATAGAGAGTTGGGTCCACTTCCTTATATGTTGTTAAAAACTTATTACAAAGGAACTGTGTGATCAGTAGAAGGCAGTCTAAAAGCAGATTTCAAGTGCATATCAGGACGCCTCATTTGGCAAAGGAGAGCAAAAGACAAGGTGGTTTGGTTACTACCTGGTGCTGGAATAACGATATATTGAGCTGGAAGAACCTTAAGTGAGGCATGGAAGAAAATTAAGTTGAATTCATTATCACAAACCATATGTGAAAATATAATCCGAAGAATAAAAACTTAAATTTGATGAAGTAATTTTTTTTTTACAAAGTTCAAAAGACTATGAAGAAGCAATTCACAGAAGAGGAGCTTTGAATATACCTCACTCTTCACTGATAAAATGGAAATCAAAATACCAAAGGAAGACTTTTCCCCATGAGATCCACACAAACGAAGATGGATCAGATCCCATAGTTTTGAGTTTACCATTTACGATACAGTTTTTCTGAAAGATCACCCTGTAGCATTTATTAAAATGGAAGATGTGTACCTCTACTTATACAGTGGAGCCCCTGTGTGGTGCTTCACCACAAGCTGAAAGGTTGGCAGCTGAAACCCACCTAGAGGCACTCAAAAGACAGGTGGGGTGATCCGCTTCAAAGGTCAAAACCTTGACAACCCTCTGGGGCAGTTTCTGTCTGCACACACAAGATCGCCGTGAGTCAGAATTAACCCAGAGTAACAAAAACATTTACATAGTGGTATAATACCACACAGAGAAGAAAGAAGGGGGGGGGACCCTCTACTGTTAATATATAAAATCATTGATAAACCCATGAGACCTAATAGGAGAAAAAGCCAGACACAAAAGACTTTACGCTGCATGATTTTGTTCAGTTCAAGAACTGGCAAACCTGTGTGACCACGGTGTGTAGAAGGGACCAGGTATCAGGCATCACAGAACAAAAAAATCACATCAGTGGGTGCCCACCTTCCTGATATGATCACTGAAGACAAATGTGTGCTTATGCAAATGTGGTGAAGAAAACTGATGGTGCCCGGCTGGCTGTATTAGTCTAGGTACTTTGAAGAAACAAATCCACAGCGACTCATGTATAAGAGAGAGTTCTAGGTAAAGAAAATGTGCATC
>NW_022109704.1:1843734-1848192 GCF_000313985.2 Echinops telfairi | reverse complement strand
GAAGAAGAAGAGGCAAAGTGACTCTAAGCTGATAGATCTGGTTTCCTTTGCTGAATTTTGACTTCGAAGGAGTATTGACTTGGAAGAGGCATAAGGGAAGCTTCTGGGGTTCTGGAAAAGTCTTTATTTCTTGGTCTTAATGGTTACACAGATTCGTGCATATATGTTTTGAGTGGGAGAGATACTGGGCTTTCTACCACTAGGGACTGGTGGTAGCATTACTAAGGACAGCCCAGTCATTCCTTACTCTGCCCTTCTTCCTGCTTGATTAAGTGACAACCACTCGCCAAAGCTGGGGTCCATTTATCCCTCTGCATGTGGGGTCTTAACAACACCAACCAGAAGATGAGAGGGCACCCTCCTGTCTAAAAGAGTTGTAGACATCCTAAAGACCTAAGTACCCAAATTCAGCCTTGTTCAGTCTCTTACCGCTCTCTTGATTCTGCTGTGAGGAAAGGCAGGTCTGCCTGTCTGTCTGTCAATTACTTTCTCTTTTTCTCTCCTTCTTTTCTCACCCGCTGGTTCTCTGCCATAAAGTTGCTCTTGGCAGCAAAAAATGGCAGGCAGGGACTGCAGCCAGGGAGGACCCAATTAACTCCTTCCTCGCCAGACTCTGCTGTAGTTGGTTAGACTCTTCCTTTATGTAATAGCGGCTCTCGGGGACTTTATACCTGTTAAGTTAGTTACTTCTCTGGCTGTACACAAAGGGCCAGCTCTAACCTTTCTCTATCTGGCTTTCTTAAACTCCTTTCACTTCATTCCCTTTGATTTCCTGTTCCCTACAAATTTCACCTCCCTCAATCAATCGATTAATTAAAGGCCTCACTCTGTCTCTTGTCTCTGAAAGACCTAATTCTACTCCCATGAACAGTCAGTTGGGAACGGCCCAGGGCCAGTTGACCCTGTCCTAGAGGACTGCTGTGAGTGGGAACCACCCGCTCGAAGGCAGTGGGTCTGGGATTTGGTTTCCATCTAGGATTTATGCATCGTACTGTCTGTATGATCTTGCCACGGGGGAAATTTGAAAGCATTATCTTTTCCTCTAGAACAGTGGTTCTCAACCTTCCTAGTGCCGCAACCCTTTCATACAGTTCCTCATGTTGTGATGACTCCCAACCATAACATTATTTTCGTTGCTACTTCATTACTGTAAATTTGCTACTGTGAAAGGGTCGTTCGATCCCCAAAGGGGTCGCGATTCACAGGTTGAGAACCGCTGCTCTAGAAATTCTACTTTGGGGAATTGAGTCTATATAGAAGCAAAATCACTCCGACACAGCCACAAAAGTTAGAGAATGTATACCAGCATTGAATACTGTAAAAACAAACAAACAAGCAAAAAACTTTCAAGACATGAAACTCTAAAACTCGTGACCATCGGGTTGACTCTGACTCACAGTGACACTGTAGGAGTGGGTGGAACTGCCTGTCCCTCGTCTTTCTCAGGAGAAGTGCCAGGTGCTGACCTGGCCTTGAGCAGTCCAATGTTTAACCCATTACACCACCAGGCTCCTGAACTGTAAATTACAGAATACATTGCATTGTATTTGTGGTTTTTTTATGCTGTAGTTTCTTTGTTCTCCACCTTAGTGTCTTTGGGATTTCATGGGATAACAATCTATATTTCTCAGAGGCAGACCCATTGGAGGCAGATGTCTCCTGGAAGGGCAGATAACCCTGAGAATACTCTCATATTTGCCTCATCTGACTGTAGGTGACTTAAAAGCTACTTCCTGCTATCTGGTTAGTCAACAGGGACATCCTGAGATTCTCCTAAGACCTGAGAAAACTTATTGTTCTGTCTGCCTGCTATTCAACAGTGGCATCCTATGATTGATTATTCCTAACCTGACTATCTGTATGTGGCTCCCTCGGGGTGTGAATTCCAATGTAAAAAGTATATAGCGACCCCAGTAAGCCAGTTTAAAATAAGGAGAGATGTGCACTATGATTCAAATGCATTGATTATTCTTCAGTCTTCCTTATTCGGTGTCCAACTTTCACATGCATCTGAGACTGAAAATACCATGGCAGCCCTGCATGGAGCTGCAAGGCACAGAGAGGACTGTAAGGTCGACAAGGGCTCAAGTGATGTCCCCTTGCTGGAGCATACCATGACAGAGGACAATACTGGGGACACACAGCAGGAGTGAGTCCAGTTTGAACCCCCCACAGGAGAGACCCAAGAAGGGAACATAACAGATCAGCAATGGGAGCAAAGCCAATCCACACAGCCCTGAGGAGGCCCCCAAAGAGACTTCAGCTTAGGAGGGCAGCTCCCGGACTCCTCAAGATCGGCAGGGAAACAGTCATATGGGTCATCAGACAGACCTGGAATTAGGTAGGCTTTTTTCTTTTTAAAATTAAAAAAAATTTTTTACTGGGGGCTCGTACAGCTCTTAACACAATCCATACATACACTTTTTTGGTTAGGTTTTGTTTGTTTGTTTATTCATTCTTTTGCTTTCATTTGTTTTGTCTCCTTCATTGTTGGTTTGCCTACAAGATAGGCATGAGAAGCAAGTTTGAAGAGAAAGCAACGAGACTGACAGTTCTGGAGGGACTTGGGGGGGAGGAGGAGAGGTAAGAAAGGGGTGAGCAAACAATGCCATAGACAGGGGAAATCTCAGGAATTAAAATCAACAACGAGGAGGACGTAGAGATCCTGGGGATGTTGGAGCCACAGAAGTCTAGATGAGAGGAATTACTAAGAGGCAGAGGAATGGTGAGTGGAATGGTGGGGCAGGAGGAAGGCAAAAGGAAACAGGAAAGATCTAGGAAGCAAAGCTATGGCTACAGGTATACACATAGGTTTGTACATATATAAATATATTCATTCATAAAAATAGAGGCAATGGCATATGTTCATATATTTATATGGCAATACATTGAGGTAGTAGACGGACTTTGGGCCTCTGCTCAAGCCCTGCCTCAATGCAAGAAGACTTTGTTCTAACAACCTGGCATTCTGTGATGCTCACCCTCCTAGCTCGATGACTGAAGACAAAATGGGTGCACAAGCAAATGTGGTAAAGAAAGTTAATGGTGCCCGACTATCAAAAGTAAAGTGTCTGGGGTCTTAAAGGCTTGAAGTTAAACAAGTGGCCATCTAGCAGGGAAGCAACAAAGCCTACATGGAAGAAGCACACCAGCCTGTGTGATCATGAGGGATTAAAGGGAGCAGGAATCAGGTATCAGAAGACCCAAAACAAGCAACCATTTCAATGTGAACAAGGGGGGTTGGAATATAGACCCAAACCCCATATGTAAACAGTTGGACATCCCCTCACAGAATTGTCACAAGGAAAGAACGAGTCAGCCAGGGTGCAGTACAGCGCCTATGGAAATACAACATTCCTTAGTTATTTAATGCTTCCTCCCCCGGGCCCCTCCAGTATCATGACCCCAGTTCTATCTTACAAATCTGAATAGACCAGTCTGTACACTTGGTACAGAGAAGAGCTCTGGACACACAGATCCAGGACAATTAAACTCCTCAAGAGCAATAATGGGAGTAGCAATACCATGAGGGTAAGGGGAGAGGTGGGGTGGGGGGGAAGGGGAAGAAATGGGGAAAGGAGATTGATGTATAACTCGCCCCCCCTCCCCAGGGGGACAAACAACAGAAACGTGGGTGAAGGGAGATAGCGGACAATGTAAGATATAAAAATAATAACAACTTATAATTTATCAAGGGCTCATGAGGGGGGAGGGAAAAAAGAGGAGCTGATATTAAGGGCTTAAGTTGAAAAAAATGTTTTGAAAAGGATGATGGCAACATATGTACAAATGATGTATGGATTGTTATAAGAGCTGTAAGAGCCCCCAATAAAATGATTTATAAAACAAAACAAAACGAAAAAAAACTCATGTGGAGAAGGAAACTCCTGACATTTGGGTTCAGTTCTGTAGCCTCCGTGGCATGCTGTGCAGAGGTGAGCAAGGCCGTTCGAAACTGCCGGCGATTTGCCCAGCTTCCCACAGAGAGCTGAGTGCTCTACCCGAATGATCCTACACCAATTCCTTTTTCATGCTGGATCTGATGACTCAGTTCCATCATTACTGGCTAGGTGGCTAAGCCACGTTCTTTGGATGCTTATTTGTAAGTTGGGTCTATTAATGCTTATAATTTGGGGCCACGCGGAGTAGAAATGTAGGCGCTCCTGAGTTCACCATTGTATCTAAGGTGGTGGTTTTTGTTTGTCTGTTTGTTTTGTTTTACAATAATGATCCAAAAGGAACATGAGAATTGTTGTGTTCTGGCTCAGGGACGAAGTCTGCGTCTCAGAACACTAAACTCTATCACTGACTAGCTATGAGAGATCAGAGGACGAGAACTCTGGATGAGGTTTCCACAGCAGAAGAACTTTGTTTTTATTTATTTATTTGAGTTATTAAATTGGCCTTTTCTTTCTTTTTTTAAATCATTTTATTGGGGGCTCATACAACTTTTTTTTT
>NW_022109704.1:1784355-1840817 GCF_000313985.2 Echinops telfairi | reverse complement strand
GGGGCGGCGGCCGGTGCGGCACGAGCTGGGGAAAGCGAAGCGAGGCTCGGGGCGCCGGCGCGGGGTCCCCGGGGACACGGAAGGGTTGGAAGGAGCCACGGAAGGCCAGAATGGGGACTTGGTCCTCGGGCTGTCGTGGGCGCCGGCTTTTCGCCGCGCCGCCGCTCAGCAGACCCTTCTCTCCCCAGGAACCCCATGGTGACCGGGACCTCAGTCCTCGGTGTTAAGTTCGAGGGCGGAGTGGTGATTGCCGCAGACATGCTGGGCTCGTACGGCTCCTTGGCTCGTTTCCGCAACATCTCTCGCATAATGCAAGTTAACGACACCACCATGTTGGGTGCCTCTGGAGACTACGCGGATTTCCAGTATTTGAAGCAAGTTCTCGGCCAGATGGTGTAAGTCATCTCCCAAGTGGAGAGGGAAAACACTTTTTAAAAATCCCTTCGACTCGGTGGCAGCGAGGGGGCAAGGTGCCTTTGAAGCTGCTGGGGACGCATAGCGTTCAGCGTTAGGGATAAATTGGAGGAGATTGTGGGTGTTTCTTCTGAGCGTGAGCTGGCCTGCAGACTTCTGTTTCTGTTAAGGATTGACGAGGAGCTGTCGGGAGATGGGCACAGCTACAGCCCTCGAGCGATCCATTCCTGGCTGACCAGGGCCATGTACAGCCGCCGCTCCAAGATGAACCCGCTCTGGAACACCGTGGTCATCGGAGGCTTTGCTGATGGAGAAAGGTTGATTTGAAAGCCAAGTATCTTTACTTGTTTGCCCAGCTACTGCCTGTGTCGTCTCTTACCCCCCAAATGAATCCCATGATTAACCCAGACCATCATCCCATCTTTGAGCTACAGTAGTTGAAGATGGTATGAGGTGGGCTTTTTCTTTTGTCCCATTATATCCGGTTAGTTTCCTCGGTTATGTGGACATGCTTGGTGTTGCCTATGAAGCTCCTTCGCTGGCCACTGGTTATGGTGCATACTTGGCTCAGGTAAGTAGTCTGCTGAGAGGAGGGAGGGGAAGGGGAGACAGCACTGGGGAAGGGGGAGGTTAGTGGTGGTTCTGGAGTTCTGACAAGAGGACCAAGTTCGCCTCCGTACAGTGCAGATAGTTTACATTCTGAGGCCTTATGTTGGCACATAGCATTCCAATGACAAGGTGGTGGTTGGCATGTAAAAGGGAGTCAGGAGACCTGTGGTAAGATACCCTAGAACTCTTAAGTGGACCACCGCAGACTGCAGGTGGCCTGTCACCTTTCACTCATTTACGTGCTGAAACACACTAAAGTTTTGAGACAAACCACCTGGTTTTCATCCCAATATATGCCGCTTATTTTTCTCCCCCACCCCCCTAGCCTCTGTTGCGAGATGTTTTGGAGAAGCAGCCAGTGCTGAGCCAGACAGAGGCCCGGGAGCTAGTGGAACGCTGCATGCGAGTGCTGTATTACCGAGATGCCCGTTCCTATAATCGGGTGAGTACGGGTGTGAGGAATGAGACACCGACTTGGGATGCCTGAACTGCTCTCCTAGTCTCTTGCTTTGAAGACCACTTCTGTCTCTTCTAGCTAGGGCAAAGCCCATCTACTTGACTCAGCCGGGGCAAGAATTTTAATTGTGATTTGCTTTCAGTTTCAAGTGGCCACTGTAACAGAAAAAGGTGTTGAAATAGAGGGACCACTGTCTGCTGAGACCAACTGGGATATTGCCCATATGATCAGGTAATTGAACATGGCAATAGAAAAAGATAGGTGGTAGAATTGTTGAGACACCTTGAATTGCTCTAAGCTGGACTTTTCTGGGGGTTTGCACTAGGAAAATTCTCTGGGTGGGAAGGATTTGGTTGGAGGGTAGAGCCGCTTTTAGAAACTGATCCCTGTCTTCACAATTGTCTGTGTTTTTCCTTTTCAGTGGCTTTGAGTGAATACAGATGTATTAGAGTGAATACAGATGTATTATCCAGTTCTGAAGTTTGTACCCTTCAGATTAGCTTTGAACTTAGCTGGCTCACAGCGGTAGATTTTTCTTTTGTAAAATAAATCAATCCTTTGAAATGCTTGCTGCGTGATTTCATTGTGACTTGTCAAACCAGTGAACCTGTTAGCTATTATCTTCCCATCACCCCTCTGGCCTGAAAACCCATAGGCTCTTTCTCGGAATAACAGTACAGAACTGCCACTGCCTTCTCTTGGGTCTCCAAAGAGTTTGTGTAGAGAAAAGGTGTTAATCTTTGCGTGGTGCCTCGATGTGAATGTGTTCTCCCACTATACTAGACCTAGAATGGTCTTTTCCAGTTAATGTTGGCTCAAGTGGGATTTTAGCCAAAGTACCGTGTCCGAGATTACCATCTGCTAGAGCTGCTCTGCGTAAGGCCATCCCCCAAGCTGGAACTGGCAGCCTCGATTCCTCACCCATCTGACCACCTCACCCTCCTTAGGGGGACTATTGCATCAAGCACAAAATGTAAACATTTATCATCAGCCTATTAAAAGTGTATGTAGTCACTGAGAATCCTAAGTGCAGTTATGAGAAGTGATTGGCATGGTGTATAGAGATGAATCAGGTGAGTTCCATCTGAATGGTGCTAAACCTGAATTAAAAATGAAGATTCTCCACACACCGAGAAGCTAAACCCCCGCAATTACAGGAACTGAGGGACGGATCGAAACACTCCTCCATTTCTATCAACCCTTGATGGCAACCGACTAACACATGAAGCAGCAGCAAAAGAAAACCATTTTCAGTCTGAATCTACACATTTAGTCTCAACACACAAAGTAGTCAATAAATACTTGGTTTATTGATTAAACTGAATTATTTTTTAAAAAAACAAAACCAAACCAAAACTTCCTTCTACTACTAAGCCATGCAGGCAGAGTCCACAAAGGTAACTTCCTGGCCCAAACCCAGTGGCTTCACTGTTGGCATTACGGTCTTGAAAAAACCCTGCCTGTCAAGAAAGTCAGTGTGCAGAGGCCTTAGCTCTGCTAAGGCTGTGGCTGCTGTGAAGACTACCAACGTGATTAGGTCCTTATTGGTGGAGTTGACCAATGAATAGTTCTTGAACTTGCTCAAGGGCCACAGGTTGACTTGAAAGTCCAATTCTGTCAATTAAATGGCATCCGGCAGAAAGCCCAGACTGATCCTCAGTTGTTGAAAGATGCCCTGGATTCACAGAGCTGGCCCAGCTGTGTCTAGGAGGAATCACTCCAGTTCACTATATTATAGTGTGCTGAGAGTTTAAAAAAAAAAAAGTGGCAACAAATGTCACCTCTGTACCCCTAGGCCTATCACATCTTGAAACATCTCCCAGTCTGTGAGAGCCTATTATCCAGGGTCACCTAGAAAAAAACAACAGTTTATAAATCCATTTCTCCTCATTTTATTAAATGTTCCACTTATGTACATTTTAAAGACGAACCATTTACAAGCCTGTGCAGGTTGTCCCCCCGGCTCACAGGAGGAAACGCGGAAAGCCTCCGGACGGACAGAGGAGTGGTGCAGCCATAGGGGAGAGGTGCACTTGATGTTCTCCTTTATATTACAGTACACTTCAGTATATAGCCATAAGTACATACAATGAAAAAAGGTCCCTCACATGCAAATTGTAGAAAAAGATTTTTCCTTGAAGCTGGCAGTGAAAAATAAAGATTCATGTCTATGCACACCACCCCCCCTCCCTGGGAGTTTCTTCGTGTCAGAGTCTCCTCTAAGCTCTAAGAAATACAAGAAAGCCACAAAGTAATAGCAGGACTCTTAACAAGGAGCTTGTCTTGAAAGTTCAACACTGAGCCTCTTGCACAATGAGCTCCTGTGCAGGCATGCTGTCCACTGAACAGGATGAGGTCCAACACAGCAGGGATTAGCTCTGGGAGCTTGCAGGACGAAGACTCATTAATTGGGGATGGCTTCCACCTAACACTCGTGAGCACCTCAGTACTTCCTTCTTGTTCCAGACACGGTTATGATCCTGTGTCCAGAGTGACGGTGTAAGAACGGGGTAAGGGGACAAGGACTGCGTTGTGTTGGAGGGAGGAGGGTGGTGAGGAAAGACACATCTGTTCGTCATTCTGGATGATTATAAAGGTGGTTTCATGCATCTTTAAAGCCACAATTTTATATTTAGAGTTGTAGAAATCTCTGGAGAGGGAAGGAGGAAAGAAAAGGAGAAGGAAAAGAGAGTTCGGTGGGATTTTTTTTTCCAATTTCATTTTTATATAAAAGCATTAAGACCACAATGAAAAAAGTTTTTTACCCATATATATAATAAACCAGTTTGTGAGCTACATTATTTATCTTTCCCATCTTCAGAAATGTTCTCACACTGACAATGGTTAGAGTCATGCCCAAAGACATTGGTCACACAATGAAACAAACAAACAAAACCCAGAAGTACTATGATACAATTGAGGTAATAGGGGAAACTCAAACTTTAACATTCACCCACGAAGGATTTTTTTTTCCTTTTTCTTGATTTTGTCAGAAAAATACCAAACACAGTGATTTGATTTTATTTTTTTTTAAAAAGTCACAAAAATGGGCCAGTTCCTCGGCTCAGACGTGATCACTATTGGTTTTTCTAATAATCCACAAATCCACAGGGAAGCGTTTAAGTCAATATCAGGGGTGGCGGCGGCATATATTTAAAATATAAATCAAATACCAAACACCTCGCAAACCCCCTCTCCCTATGTCTCTCTACCCTCCCTCACACTTTCCAACCCAACTGCACCCGGGTGAGGGCACAACACTCAAATCTCCATGACATCTAGGTCAGCTTCTTCAAAGCCATAGAAAGACTCGGTTTCGCTTTCACCCTCAAAGAGCTGGTGAAGGCTTTCAGGCTCGATCGTCTCTGCAGGGGATGATCTCGGGCCAGGAGTGGATGCCAAGAGCTCCTCAGACTGCTCCCCACTCAGCTTCAGTTGCTCTTCTAGGGAGGCAATGAGCTCCTCTTGCATGTCAGCATTTCTGGTGGGTGAGTTAATGTTGCCATCGGGGCCAGGTAGAACACTGGCCACCAGGAAGGAACGCTGAACTAGCTCCGGGCAGTCCCCAATGACGCCCAGCACCTCGCCCAGCCAGAGCAGCAGCAGCTGGAGCAGGACATCAGAATCACATGCAGTATCTGCCATTTCCCGAGCTTGCTCCTTCCACTTTTTGTGTAGGAAGTTCTTGACAGTTCGTTTGATACAGACGTCTAGTGGCTGGATTTTGGAGCTACAGCCTGCTGGGACGACTGCAGGCAATGTGCTAGAGGCACTCAGCATCCCAAGGACCTCTTCTGACAAGTGAGTGCGATGACAGTCCATCACAAGCATGCCTTTGCTGCGCTGGCAGGCGGTGTGCTTCTGCCACACCCGGGCTGACCAGAGCTCCATGATCTCGTCATCACTGTAGCCGCTTTCCTTTGCCTCTAGCAATATAGAGTCGGGCAGGTTAGCAGGCTGATCTAGCTGCCCCCTGTAGAAAACCAGGGTAGGGAGGACAGCGCCATCTGCCAGAATGGCCAGCACCACATCACACCAGGGCTCCCCTGTGCCCACAGTCTGCAGGGCATTCTCCTTGCGGTCATCACTGCTCAGCACTTCTGTATCCAGGAATAGGGAGATCTCATCAATAGCCACAATCATTGACAAGGCTAGGTCCTGGTTGTGAATCTGCCGTTGCACAAATTCAATGAAGAGTCCTGCATTCTCTGCCACATCCTTGGGGAGGGTGTGGGCCACCGCTCGCCGGGCATGGGGAGTTAAGTGGTGCCGGAGCATGAAACGCACAGCCCACTCGTAAGAGATCTTAAAGCCCCCCTCCAAAGAACGTCCGATTTTGGTGGCCTTCTGAAACAAGGTCTCTTCGTTTACAGGTAGCTGTTGCTCACGCTGGGTCAGCACCCACTCAGCCAGTTTCTCTTCTGCCTCCAAGCTCAAGTATTTGCCTTCTAGATTCTCCCCCTGGGAGGCCTGGAAGCGCCGAAGCCAACGCCGAATCCGTCGCGGGGGGTTTCGGAAGTGCTCAGCTGCCTGCTCTGTATTGCAGCATAGGGCAAACAGTACAACTCGAAGCTTCTTTACAGACAGCTGCTCCTTCTTGCCAACTCCACTGCCACTACCCCCACCTGATGCTGGCTCAGCTTCCTGGGTGACTGGGCTCCGCTCATCCTGGTCATCAACATTCAGACAACCGGGCTCCTCTGCAGCCAGTGGTGGAAGGGCTAAAGGCTGGGGCTCAGTCGGGGTGGGAGGTGCCGTTGCAGTTGAGGCTGGGGACGGGAGTGCCGGGGCCACAGGAGCTGGGAGCTCTTCAGGCTCAGCTTCAGCTGGGGTGGTCTCTGCAGGTTTCACAGTGGCAGCTTTGTTGGGTGGGGTGGAAGAGGGCAGGTACATATTCTTCAAGTTCCGGTCATGGACTCGGTCACGGGCCTGGCTTTGCCTAAAAGGGTAAAAGAGCCAAGAGAGGAGGAGAACATGCAATTAAAGTAGGAAAGTAAGACAGGAATAATACAGACAAAACACAAAGCAATCATGAAGTGAGGGTTTTTACCTTGAGTGAGCTATCCAAGTGAGTCCTAAGGAAAATGAGACCCCCCCCCAAAAAAAAAAAAGTTAGCATTCAATGGAAAAACAAACACAGACAACTGCCCTGGGATTTCAATCAAAACCACGACCCTGATACAAAAATACAGCCTCACCCAATGACCAACCTTCCAGTTACCCATATAGTCTGGTGTCATGCACCCTTGCAGTTACATCAGACTCCTGGCTTATCCAGGGCGGTGGGCATCTCTCTCCCTACTCACCCCGTGGCAGGATGTTGCTGGACCTGTGCGAGGGGTTGAACACTAAATGCTTGGCCATGGCATCTCCCACCGAAGTAACAAAGGTACACGAAGTGCAGGCCAGCTTGAGTCCGCTAAAACAGAAGGTGAGGAACATGTCAACCAGCACAGGGACAACAGAGGCTTTGAGATTCATACAGGAAGGAATGCACCCCGAGCCCCACCTTCTTTCTCCTTTCCCTCAAGTTAATCCACATACCCATGCTCCAAAATAACTAAAAGCATCTAATATAAAAACTTAAAAGAACCGAAGAGATAACCAATCAGCTATTTCTTACCTCACAGAATTTTTAAACAAAGCCAAATACTTGGGGCTCTTCCTTGGAACATGATTGCTGAGGAAGGCAAAGGAGATGTGTTAACAGTTACAGTGAAACTAGAGGTCAACAGCCAAGGTCCCCAACAAGAGAGAACTCTGCAACCCACCCTAAGCTTATGCTTTAATATTTGCACGAGCTACTGGGAAGCTATTAAAATGCACATGGATACTATAGGCCTGGTGGGTCTGAGGATTTGCATTTGGTTCCTGAAACACAATGGCGTGGCAAAGTCTTACCAATCAGAGCACAGACCACCACGGCCCAATGACCACGGGTTT
This sequence comes from Echinops telfairi, assembly GCF_000313985.2. Classification (NCBI taxonomy): domain Eukaryota; kingdom Metazoa; phylum Chordata; class Mammalia; order Afrosoricida; family Tenrecidae; genus Echinops; species Echinops telfairi. The sequence continues at coordinate 1,833,394 of NW_022109704.1, read as the reverse complement.
GGCCTCATAACTCAAACAGGAGAGACAAACCACCCTGAAAGCTGAAGGAGGAAACCTAATAGGAGTGGGGGAGGGAATAAAACCAATTCTGGAGAACGTGACCTCCCTTGTAGAGAATAATCGGTTTCGTAAAGCACGTACTTGATCATGTGGTTGGCATAAGCTCGCGAGCAGCAGGTGCTATAGCGACAGAGGGAGCAGTGTACATAAGTAGGGAAGTGATTAGGAAAATCCGGGATCTCAAAGCTGCATTCCAGACATGTCTGCCGGCCCATGGCACTCCTGTCGAGAAAGAAGGGACGTTCTCATTACTGCCTCCAGGGTCCCCAAAGAGAGAAGGGTCCTAGATTTGCTGCCAGTTTGCTCTGGCTGTCAGGAATAAGCCTACACCCCCCCACCCCCACCCCCGCCCAGCACTGAGAAGAGGGCGCTGACATTTTCCTAACAGCTCTCTTTTGGACGTTGCGCTGGACAGGGGGATAAAGGAAGACAGGCAGAGGATCCGTTGAGGAGGTCAGTGGCGCTGCCTCCTGCAAGGCGCTGGGAGGTGTATCGTTAGAAGACACAGGAATGGTGCGTGGCTGCCCTCGGGAAGCCCGTATTGTCACCTGTGAGTCAAGCAGAGGGTACATCCAATGAGACACGCCCCACACTAAACCCCTGAACACCAAGCACCTCTATATGTCCCTCTCCTCCTGGATCTGCAATAATAATTTTAAAAGACTTGACAAATCCTTTACCTTGGTGCCCGGCTTCAAGCCCTCCAGCTGCTTGGGTTTACGAAAAGTTTTATGGTGCTGAAGCTTGTGTTCGATTTTGTCCTTGGCGAAGAGAAACTGTAGCCGGCATTTGTTGCAGTGGTAAACATTCCTCTTCTGAAGGGGGAAAAGGGTGAGACAGCATCCCATAAAAGCACGCAGTGAATTTTCTTTTAATGATAGATCTTATTCTTCTTTCAACTGTTATGTTGATTATTTAAGAGAATCATCACCTCCCATGCCCCCCAAAGCAAGGTGGGCTCCAGGCCACGATGACTTAGGTCAAAGACCCTCTCCTGCCATGCTCGGACAACGGGCTGAGGCTTAGACCTCACTGGTCCCACACCTTGTATCTGTACTGCAGATAATGCTCCCTATACTCGACACTCATGACTGTCTATTTTTATTATTAAGTACTTTTATTGGGGGCTCTTCCATCTCTTACCACAATCCATGCATTCATCCAGCCTGTCACGCAAATTTGCACATATGCCGCCATCATCATTTTCAAAGCATTCTCTTCCCACTTGAGCCCCTGTATCAGCTCCCCACTTCTTTCCCCTCCCTCCCCCACGGACCCATGACAAGTTATGGATTATTATTTTCATAACTCATGATTGTTTTTACAAGGTAATAAAATATTGCTGGTGTATGTATACACGTAGGTATACGTAATGTTGTACGCTCTTATGTTGTACGTTGGCCTGCATTGCCAACCCCCGGTCCCTTCCACAGAGACCCTGTGAGCGGCTGCCTGGGTCTTGTCTCTTCCTGCAGAGTCCAGGCAGGTCACACACACGGATTTCAACAACAGCCCCCTCCCGTCGGATCGCTCTGCATCTGGCTGTTTCTCCCCCTAACACATCAATGCATCCACAGAGGTGCCTTTCTGTTTAGAGGGGTCAGCCTGCTCAGTGCTGACTTTTTCCACACTGGGCCTAGGTCTGTGACTTTCTTCCAGAGGCTAACAATTTCTGTAGTCTCTGGCTACTCTCCAGTCCCCTATCTGGAAACACATTTGTGGTGGATCATCAGGGAAAGGGGCCGTTGTAGAGGGGCCTGGGCAAGCATGTTTGTGCACACGTGTGTGAACATGGAGCACAGGCATCCTGCTGTGCTCTCCATTTTTGTACTCATGGATCTACACTGACTTTTCCTCTGCACCCCTGTTGCAGCAGTGTAAACCATGGGTCTCACTATTCTGTCTGAAACACGAAGCAGTACAAGAGAAGCAGTCACAGAAGCGCCTCGGTGGCTCCCTGAGCTCCCTTCTGTCTAGCCTAGCACCCTGTCCCCCAGTCGTACACGTGTTTACCTCTCTCTCTGATCCTGCTGAAACTGACGTCCATGCTACCATCAACTTTCAAAGGTCTGAAGACTCCAAGTTTCTAGCTTCTGTACCTCCCTATCACACAAGCATTTCCCCACACTCACGTCTCACACTTTCTTGCCCTTTGCTTCTTTAACATTAGGTTTAGGGACATTCCTTATATACCTATCTCTACGGACACACATCAAACTGTCTCATGAACAAAAGCGTGTTTTTAGGAGAAATCAACTTATTTAAAAGCCACATAAACATACACTATTAACCTATAAGTAAAAAACTATGTGATCTCTCTATACAAATAAATTTTATAATATTTAACATTACGGGACATTTGAGATCTTGAGTTCAACATACCGTCGGGGTGGCTTCGGTTGGTCAGTATGAGAATCTCTGCTGCACGACTTTCTAAAGAACGTTTTGACTATGTTTGTATTTATTACTAAAGTAATGCTTTCATGAATAAAACAGATATACTGGGATTAATCAATTTACGATCACGTCAAATTGACGCGTATTCCTAAAGATAGGCATACCACACAGAATTTTAAGATAAGAAGGCTTATTAGAAGAAAATTAATTTTTGCCTCATTAAATGTTTTAAAGTCAGCATAAATAGTAGGAGGTACATGTAAATCATTTCTCATTTTTGTAGAGGAAATAAAAATGACGCAGGCCGTAAACCTAGTGTTAATGTCAAGACTTTTCTGGTTTCCTCCTAGAATTCTAGGGCTGGCTTTGAGGTCAGACTTCAGGAATCCTAAGTTTTTTACCTTACTCTCAAGGGGGCAGTGGGGGCCCAACACTTATGTTTTCTCCAGCCTACCTTCTTCTCAGGCTGCAGAGCTGTACAATCAACTACATACTTAGCACACAGCTACCTTAGATGTCCACAGACCCAACAAACTCCAAACTCTTCCTTCCAAAATGTACTTCCTCTAGGGTCCCCACTTCACTACCAAGACCTGTCAATCATCCACTGACAATCTTTTTTTTTAATTACTCATTTTATTAGGGGCTCAGACAACTCTTATCCCAATCCATACATACATCAATTGTGTAAAGCACATTTGTACATTCATTGACCTCATCATTCTTAAAACATCCTCTCTCCACCCAAGCCCTGGCATTAGCTCCTTTCTCCTCTCCCTCCCCGCTCACCCCTCCCTCATGAACCCTTGATAATTTATAAATTATTATTTTGTCATATCTTACACTGTCTGACGTCTCCCTTCACCCACTTTTCTGTTGTCCATCCCCCAGGGAGGAGGTTATATGTATATCCTTATAATCGGTTCCCCCTTTCTACCTCACCCTCCACCCTCCCGGTATCGCCACTCACACCACTGGTCCTGAAGGGATCATCTGTCCTGGATTCCCTGTGCTTCCAGTTCCTATCTGTACCAGTGTACATCCTCTGGTCTAACCAGATTTGTAAGGTACAACTGGGATCATGATACTGGCAGGGGCAGGGGGGAGGGGAGCATTTAGGAACTAGAGCAAAGTTGTATGTTTCATCTTTGCTACACTGCACCCTGACTGGCTCGTCTCCTCCCCACAACTCTTCCATAAGGGGATGACCAATTGCCTACAGATGGACTTTGGGTCCCTACTCCACACTCCCCCTCATCCACAATGATATGATTTTTTGTTGTTGTGATGATGCCTGATACCTGATCCCTTCGACACCAAATGATCACACAGGCTGGTGTGCTTCTTCCACGTGGGCTTGGCTTTGTTGTTTCTGAGCTAGATAGCCGCTTGCTTATTTTCAAGCCTTTAAGACCCCAGACACTATTATCTTTTCATAGCTGGGCACCATCAGCTTTCTTCACCACATTTGCTTATGCTCCCACTTTGTCTTCATCGATCATGTTGGGAAGGTGATGGAATGCCAGTTTAATAGAACAAAGTAGTCTTGCATTGAGGGAGTACTTGAGTGGAGGCCCAATGTCCATCTATTACCTTAATACTAAACCTGTAAATATATGCACACAGATCTATTTCCCCATCCTCATATATATTTACATATGTACATGCCTTTATTTAGACCTCTATATATGCCCTTTGACTTCTAGCTCTTTCCTCTACTCTACTTCCTTTTACTTTCCTCTTGTCCCACTATAATGTTCAGCCTTCATTAGGGTTTCAGTAATTCCTCTCGGTTACATTACCCTTGGTCACGCCCTTCCAGGCCTCCTACACCCTCCTCACCACCGATTTGGATCACTTGTTGTTCCCTTGCCCCTGGTTTGTTAACACCACTTCCTTTCCCCCCCAACCTCCCTCCTCTCCCGTGTCCCCCCGGAACTGTCGGTCCCATTGTTTTCTCCTCCAGATTGTTCATCCAGCCTATCTTATTTAGACAGACCTGCAGAGATAATAACATGCACAAAAACAAGACAGAACAAAACCAAGCAACAAAAGAAAACAAAACAACATCCACTGACAATCTTAGGCACTATTCTTTGTGCACTAGTTAATCCCTTGCTACTTTCACAGAATCCATCTCCAAATCATGTTATTTAAGTTCTCAATTCTCTCACCTCTATCCTCATTTGCTTCTTTTCAAAAACCAATACTCTAGTCTACTATCATCTTTTACCTGGACTACGAACATCCTCACTTTGGATGTATCTACTGCAAACTGTTGTCTTCAGTGCGGGCAGTCTTATAGTAAATGCAAATCTGGACACATTATTCTCCAGCTTACACATCTTTTAATGGTTGCCCAGTGGCTGATGCTAACATTAAACCCTTTCCCACAGCATACGGGATCCTCCATGACCTATTCCTTGCCTGACTTCCAACCAGCTCCTTGCATGAGGCACTGCAAACATTGAACATCTTTCAGTTTCCTCATCTTCCTCCAGATCCTGGGGCTCACTCTGACTCAAGCCCACTACTCTTCTTTCTAGAAGCTCGATGTGGCTCCTAGAGGAAGTCTAGGCTTTTCTAGATACCGTTTTTCCTCTTGCAACACTTCCCACACACTCGCCCACTGTATCGCCGTCTTACTGATCACTAAGTCACTAGCACAGTACATAGTATTTCAAAGAAACGCAATACGTTTTTGCAAACAAACGTGTATTGTCTTCTCTGTTACAATCATTTGCCAAGTTCAGTCCTGGCCCCAACATTCATGAAGCAAAGAGCCTCCGGGTAAGTGAGGCATGGCGCCTGGTACCTGGTGTCTCATGTAATGCTGCTGGAATGCATTGCCGTTTTTGAAGACCTTCAGGCAGTAAGGGCAGAGCAGATGCCGAGTGTCCTCATGGATCATCCGAAAATGCACATCAACCTCAGAGTACAGTGAGGAGCGATACTGACACACCTGAGTCACAGAAGAGGGAAAACAAGACTGAGCGAGGTAAACAACTAAGGCCTTTAAAGAGAAACAAAAGCAGAAAAATAGGAAAACAAAATTAGATTTCCTAAACTGTATAGAAGCCAAATTATTTTGTAACACAGGTTCATGTCTGTGATAAATTGAGTTGTGACTTAAAAACGGGGAAGGACAGGAAAGTCTAAGTACAATCCCTACACTGTGACTAGAAAGAGTCAAGTTCTCTCTGCCCACCTCTAACGCATAAGTTCAAGAGACAGACAATTCCAGACAATTCCCTTAGTACATGCATACGTTCGCTGGCTGGATATGTGCTTGTTTGTATGCTTGTTTTTAAATGTTTCTCTCCTACATGGTAAAATCCAGAAGACAGAAACTGCTTACTAATTCTTCTGCGCCTCCTCAGAACACCTAAAACTAAGTATATTCAGTAGGTGCTGACCAAGGTTGGTATCCAACCTAAATGGAAAACGGCCAAGGCTCCCTGGAGAAAAAGGCAATACCTGGCAAACATAAGGCATCTCTCCAGGCTTATGAGTATCCTTCATATGCTGGAGAAATAGTGGCTCACTCTCAAATGCCCACTCACAGATCTTGCACTTGGCTGTAAGAAGAAAAATAATCAATATATACACCTGGAAATAATACCACAGTCCTGCTGACTCAATCTTTCATTTTCTCTGATGTCTTCATTTTCAATAATCAAGAAATCATTGGGTTCCTTCTACTTTTTCCTTAAGATGCTTCCATCTTAACATCTCTGTGGCTGTTAATAACTAATCAAAGGCCCAGTTCCAAATTTTGAACTACCTGCAGGACAGTTAAATTGGATTTTCCTAACTTTATTCAGCATCTGCTGATGCTGCGTCCCATCTGTTCCCCTTCTCAGCTCTGCCACCGCCTCCTGAACTCAAAACTTAGGCACTATCAGACTTCAAATCCTGCTGGTTTTCATTTTTCCCTAAAATGTTTCTAAGGAATTGTCATTTCTCCACTCTCACAAGCAAAAACTGTGTAGACGTTCCTATTACTTCCCACAGACATCAACTGGCTTTTCATACTTATTTCTCTCCAATGACCAATAAACAACGCTATGATACACGGAGAAAAGACTGAAGTTGTCAAGGATTTTATTTTACTTGGATCCGAAATCAATATACAGGGAAGCATCAGTTTAAACCAAACAACATTTGCACTGGCAAATGTGCAAACAGGAGCTCTTTAAAAGTGTGAAAAACAAAGATGCCATTTTGAGGATTAAGGTGTGCCTGATCTGACCACGTTATTTTCAATCCCTTATGTTAGTTTCATATACACCTGAAAGTTGAACAGCAACAAAGACCGTGGAAGAATCACCTCAATGAATGATACTGTCGGTGAATAATATGGGAACTGCCATGGACTGCCAGAATAACAAACAAATCTGTGTTAGAAGAAGTACAGACAGAATGCTTCTCAGAAGTTAAGGTGGAGAGACTCTGTCTAAAGTACTTTGGACGTGTTATGAGGAGAGACTAGTCCCTGGAAAGTGAGATCAAGCTTGGTAAAGTAGGCGGCCAGTAAAAAAGATGAAGATCTTCCAGGACATGGATCGACACAGTGCTGCAACAATAGGCTGAAGCTAAGCAACAATTGTGAGGATAGCACAGGATTGGGCAGTGTTTTGTGAGTCCACACCAACTCACTGCATCTAACAGCAACAGCAGCAATCTCTCCAGGAAGAACCCTGGTGGCTAGCTCTTCGGGGTAGAGGTGAGGCCAACTGTTCCTGTAATGATTTAGTGGAACTTATGAGTCAAAATATAAGAGTTATACCCCAGAATAAACGAGACAAAAGCTCTTTTTCCCACTAGGCGAACATCAAGCAACTGGCTCTGAGTTAGTGCATCCAGTGGCATCACCTCCGAAGGTTCTCTCTGGTCACAGTGAATTTTTTTGGGTGAAATTTTGTTTCCTGATCAGGAAAAATGCCGCAGAAACTGTGATCTTGAACACGGCTTGTAAGGACAGCACTATTGGAAAAACTGAAGTGTACAAGTGGTTTTCTCGTTTCAAAAAAGGTGAAATGTCATTCTGGATGTTCGTTAACTTTCCAAATGGATGAAAATGTCAACAAGTCATGCACTTGTGCCCGAAGACCAACAACCGACCATTGAAGACAGGGGGAAGTTATCTGGACCATCTTGGAGCTCAGTTCAGTGAATTTTAATGGAAGATATTGAAATGAGAAGGGTCGCTGAGCAACATGTACCTACGGTTCTGACTGACCAGGAAAACGAGCGAATAGACACATGCCGTGCTTTGAAAAAACAGCCCTGAAGTGACCCAGACTTTTTTACAAAGCCATTACTGATGAGGAGATATGGTGCTATTTTTATGACCCCGATAGCAAACATCAATTATGCCAGTGGAAGATGCCCTATCACCTCAAGTCCCAAAAGCTCGTCAAGTGAAATCAAAGATTAAGACGATGCTCATGCATCGTTTTTTGTGTGTGAAGTAAGGGGGATAGTGCATTTGGAGTTTGTTCCACAAGGTCAGACTGTTCATCAAGCTTTCTATTTAGAGGTTCTGAAAAGATTGCTTATCAGTATGGGACAAGAAAGGCATGGTTTTGCTACAACAATGTACCTGCTCATGCAGCCATGTTAGTGTGCTCGTTTTTGGCAAAACAAACAAACAAAAAAACAGCATGCCTCTCTTGCCCCACGCACCTTACCTCACTCTGTGTGACTTCTTTTTGTTTCCAAGAATTCAGAGGGACATGAAAGGACAGTGAAAATAGAAGAGGTGAAGTAAAAAATGAGGGAGGTGCTGTCAGCCATCCAAACAGATGAGTTTGAAAAATGTTTCCAAGAATGAAACTGTACATTTGACAAATGTATTAAGTGTAATACAGAGTACTTTGAATGTGATAAGGTTGTTTTGTAAAAAAGTTTAAATACACAGTTTTGAAAAAATTCCAGGTTTTTTTAAGGTACCCCCTTGTGTAGTCAATGATAGTGGGTTTGTTTGGCTTATCTGCCCAATAAACATATACATTATAGACCACTGTCCAACAAATTATTTAAAAATATTAATGCATTACTTCATTCCTCTGCTCAAGGACAAACAGTAACTACTCCCAATGACGTCAACAGATGTGCTACATGAGTACAAATAAGAATATGCCTTCAAAGGGCTAAAAGTCAAATGAAACACAAGTTCTTACCTTGTTCTGAGAGTTGCCATGTTTTTGTGTAATTACTAATAAATCCAAGATAATCAGACTTTGAAGATGGTCATTTTGACAAGTTTATGAGGTTGCTAAATTTTTGGTTAAAACATTTATAGTTACTCCAAATTATTAGTTATACTGGAAAAACAGTTCATTGTATTTTTCTTACGTACGTTAGAATTACTCTCAAACTATAAATTTAAAGTTTTAGGCATATTCTAAGACAACTTCTAATCCCCTGAAAAAGGAGTAAGTAAAGTTGAAGCAACTCTTCAAAGTATAACCAGCAAAACCCGGAGTCTCAGGGAATAGGGCTTAATCTGGGCCCTAGATAGGCCTCATGGAACCCTGGCATGGCCAATATTTGCAGAAAACTAAGCCATGCATGTGTGTGGGCAAGAGGCTCTTGGACTTTGTGCTCATTCTCCCAGGGGACTGAAACCCATTTAGAACCATTGCCTAGACGAGGACTACAGGAAAGAAAATGTGCACTACATCTTGTAAGAGGAATAAGGGTTTGCCAGACAGCGGAGCCGAGAGAACAGAAGACGCGAAGACCAGGAGGTATGAAGCAGATGATGTATTTGGGAGACAGTAAGCAGTACTGCACAACATTCTTTCCCCACTGCTCAACTTTCCTACAAGAGATTTCAGTTTTGATGTGGTTTTTAATACTCTAAGTCATTCTTATCTTGTGTGTTTTCCCTGGGAAGTCGCATTCAATCTCAAAGGCTGATCCTACAGTCTATATGCCAGCTCTATTGTCACACGTCGTCAATAGCAGCACTGTCACTAAGCAATTTCTAATGCTCAAATACCATACTAGGATTTTTTGCATTATCCCTTACCAAAGAAATTAGGAAGAGCTCTAGGTCCCTCGGAAGAGAAGCCTGGTGATCAAACACCTAATCTAACTCCAGCGACTGAGAAATCACTCACTAAAACCTCAAGGAGCCCAGTTCTCTGACGCATTTTGGGGGTGCCATAAGATAGCGTCCGCTAGAAACCAACTGGTATTTAAAGGAACCTTTGACACCTGCCCTATGAAAGACCCAATGTGACTAGAGGGAGAATTCATTAGATTCCCATAGTAGCTATACTATTATTTTCTCAAAAAATCCTTATGTTCCTCCCACTGTCACCACCCTCACCTCTGTGACATGTACATAGCCTTATGCTTTGAGAAAACAGATTCCTGCATGTTTTCCAAATTATGGAAGGATATATTCCTATTCCTCTTTTAGGCTCATCAACCTCATCACTCCATGTATTTTAAGACTCTGACAATCAATGAGTCCTCCCTCTCTTGAATCATTTCATCCACAATGGCACTTCTTCAATATGATTAAGTCCCCTAAGAAAGTCTTTCTTCAATTCAACTTCTTTCTTGGTGTACTATTCTTCTACTCTCCACCAATGCAAGAATTTTTTGAAACCAGAAGATAATCTGTATTTGTTACTTTTACTCGGGGTGCTAAGGAGAGGTGGATAATATGCCAGAAAGGACAATATATAGAAGTACAAGAAAAAGTATCTTAGGATACCCACTGTCATGGAATGAATTACATCCTCCTCACCTCCACCCCCAAATATGCATCAACATGGTTGGGCCTGCATTCTCAGTGATTTGGTAGTTAAGTAATGATGTAATGTGGCAGTTATGTAATGATCCCCAAGATGTGATCTGATGTGATAACCTAATGAGAGAATCAAGAGTGGGGTGTAACACCCTTAATCCTAATCACAAGGTTTATCTAACATAAGAGAAATTTCCCTGGGTTTGTAGTCTGCAATACTTTTTACCTTACAAGTGGTAAAAGGAGAAAGAAGCAAGCAGAAATAAGTGGGACCTACTTCCACCAAGAAAAAGTATGTCCTTTTGGACCTGGGGTCCACGTACTGAGGACTCCTAGACGACGCAAGGAAAGCTGATGCCAAGACACATAGACATCTCTAAGCAATCTGTAGGCTGCTGAAAAGAGACAAGGACCTTTCCCCAGAGCCAAAAGAACGAGGACGTCTTCTCCTACACCAGGCATGCTGAACTTGGACTTTTAGCCTTCTAAACTGTGAGAGAATAAATGTGCTTGTTAAAATCATTGGCTTGTATTGCTTCTGCTATAAAACCAAAGCCCAAACTCAGTGCCATCATCAATGCCGACTCATAGCAACCCTGTAGGGCATGGTAAAACTGCCCCTTGAGTTTCTGAGACTGTAACTTTTTTTTTATTTAATCATTTTATTGGGGGCTCATACAACTCTTATCACAATTCATCCATCCATCCATCGTGTCAAGCACATTTGTACATGTTGCCATCATCATTCTCAAAACATTTGCTTTCTACATGAGCCCTTAATATCAGCTCATTTCCCCTCCCCCATGAACCCTTGATAATTTATAAATTATTATTTTGTCATATCTTACACCATCCCATGTGTCCCTTCACCCACTTCTCTGCTGTCCGTCCCTCAAGAAGGAGGTTATATGTAGATCCTTGTAATCTGTTCTCCCTTTCTCCCTCACCTTCCCTCCACCCTCCAGGAGACTTTAACTCTTTATAAGAGTGGAAAGCTTTGTCTTTCTCCCAGCTGGTGGTTTTGAACTGCTGACCTTGGTTTTAGCAGCCCAACTAGTAACCACTACGATACTTACTGTGGAAACAGTCAGTCCTTTTTGAGTCCTGTACTCTTCTGAGACTCTAATGAAATGTATGCAACTATTGCCCTCAAATAAACAAAATAAAACACAAAGTTTGCATCTGACTTCAAGAAACGTTAAGCACCAAGCAGGTTACAGCCTCTAGCTGTTACCTCTATATGAGGTATCATAAAAAAATGAAAGTTGAAGCTTGTCAGGATTCCTTCTTGCTTGGATTCACAATCAATGCTCACCAGAGCAGACGACAGATCAAACAATGCATTACAATGACTTGGGGAAATCTGCTGCATAAGACCTCTTCAAAGTATTGAAAAGCAAGGGTGTTAATTTGAGGACTGAAATGCACCTGACTCAAGCCATGGTATTATTAATTATCTCATATGAATGTGAAAGTTGGACTTTGAATAAGGAAGCTCAAAGAACTGATGCATTGGGATTATGGTGTTAGTGAAGAATATCCAAATTACTAGACTGCCAAAAAGAACAAAACAAATCTGTCTTTGGAACAAATACAACCAGAGTGCTCCTTAGAGGCAAGGATGGTTGAGACTTCATCTCATGGACTTTGGGCATGTTATCAGGAAGAGACCAGTCCTTGGAGAAGGACATCATGTTTGTTAAAACAGCAGAGCAGAGATGAGGAAGACATTTGACAAGATGGACTGACAGAGGCTGCAACACGGCTCAAAGATACGAACAACTGTGAGGATGGCACAGGGCCAGACGGGTTTCGTTCTGTTGCACACAGGGTTACTATAATCGGAACTGACTCAACGGCACCTAACAACGTGACACACAGATTAAAAGATGATGAAACAGTAATAAGCACCTGTGGGAAAAAGTCCTAGAGCCACTCAAGCTCCTTGAAGTCATTGCCCTTAAACAGGATGAGGGGAAAGGTGATGCTGTGAAGACTACACTGGTACCACCATTAAATATAATGACCCATTGATGTTTTGGGGAATTATGAAAATGCCTGAGTATAAGATGATGTTAAGGATTTACAGTGTCTATCTAGGTAAGATAGGTGGGATAAACAATCTGGAGGAGAAAACAACGGGATCGATGGTTCCGGGGAGAAATGAGAGAGGGGGAGGCTGGGGAAAGGAAGGGAGGTGTCAACCAACCCAGGGACAAGGGAACAACCAGTGATCTAAAATCAAAAGCAAGGAGGAGGTGGGACTTGATCAAGGGCAATGTAGCCAAGAGGAATTACTGAAACCCAAATGAAGGCCTAACATGATAGTGGGACAAGAGGAAAGTAAAAGGAAACAGAGGAAAGAACTAAGAGGCAAAGGACATTTATAGAGGTCTAAATACAGGCATGTACATATGTAAATATATTTATATATGATGATGGGGAAATAGTTCTATGTACATATGCTAAGTATTAAGGTAACAGACAGACATTGGGCCTCTACTCATGTACTCCCTTAACGCAAGAACGCTTTGTTTGAAAAACCTGGCATTCCTTGATGCTCACCCTCCCGACTCAATTGCTGAAGACAAAGTGGGTACATAAGCAAATGTGGTGAAGAAAGCTGATGGTGCCCGACTATCAAAAGATATAGTGTCTGGGGTCTTAAGGCTTGAAGATAAACAAGCAGCCAAATAGATGAGAAGCAACAAAGCCCACATAGAAGAAGCACACCAGCCTGTGTATTATGAGGAGTCGATGGAATCAGATATAAGGCATCAAAGACCCAGAACAAAAAATCATATCAATGTAAATGAGGGTGGGTGGGTGCAGGATGGAGACCCAAAGCCCATCTGTAGACAATTGGACATCCCCTTACCAAAGGGTCACAAGGAAGAGACAAGCCAGTCAGGGTGCAGTATAGCACAGATGATTCCTCTAGTTCTTGAATGCTTCCTCCCCTCACTATCATGATCCCAATTCTACCTTACAAATCCGGCTAGATCAGAGCATGTACACTAGTACAGATCAGAGCTGAAAACAGCAGGAATCCAGGACAGATAAAACTCCTCAGGTCCAATAATGAGAGTAGAGATACCAGGAGTGTAAGGGGAATGTGGGGGGAGAAAAGGGCCACTGATCACAATGATATATCTAACCCTCTCCCAGGGGATGGACAACAGAAAGTGAGTGAAGGGAGATATTGGTCAGTTTAAGACATGAAAAAATAATAATTTATAAATTAGTAAGGGTTCATGAGGGAGGGAGAATAGAAGGAGGGGAAAAAATGAGGAGGTGATACCAAGGGCTCAAGTAGAAAGAAAATGTTTTGAAAATGATGATGGTCCCCCAATAAAATGATTTAAAATAAATAAATAGGAATGATGGCAACATGTGTACAAACGTCCTTGACACAATGGATGGATGTATGGATTGTGGTAAGAGCTGCACAAGCCCCCAATCAGATGCTTAAAAAATAAGGATTAGCAGTTCATTCTGTTAGGTCCTGACAAATGTAGTGGGGTACATATAGGAAAATGTCCTATGTTTGTGAAATACACACTGACGGAAACAGGAGTAAAATGTCAGCATGCCTGTAACTTATAAGAAAAACAAGTAATAAAACAAATGAAAAAAAAAAAGTGTTAAACCTAGATGCTGGACATTTTATGCCAAGGGAGTGGTCATCTGATATTATCTTCAAGACACTCGTGTTTAAAAATTCTCAAAATTAAAAAAGCAATTAGTCTCAAAACAGTAGGATTAAAAAATAAACTACACTCATGCAGAAGTTGTCAAGAGTGTGTTTAAACTATGGAATTATAAGAGATATATATATATTAATAAATAAAAATAAAAACCATAAAAAGTTGTCATGGGTTGCGCGCACATGCGCGCGCGCGCGCGCGCACACACACACACACACAGGAATTCAAGAATATAATTGATAAACACCAAAGAAAGGCATTTACTTGTCTAAGGCAACAATTATTACCCGTGTAAATTTTACATGATGAGGTACTAATTTTTTTTAACAAAGATAAAAGTGGGAAGCAAAGACAAACAGCAGTGAGGTCTTACATGGTCTCTCCATGAGGAAAAAGTTACCTTCCCTATATAGATTTGACATGGAAATGGAGTAACTAAATCTTCCCACAGGATTCTGTGTAAAATGTTCTCGTTGTGGGGTAGAGCTGAGTTTATTCTGGTGAAGAATCTGGGGGCCTACTTTAGATCAAGTTGGCCACTGTGCCATTTCATGGCAGTGTCATGAGCTTATACTTTATTGTCAAGTCTACTCCCAAATAATTAGTTCAAAGCTGTGCTGTCCAATATGACAGTCACTAGCCATATGTGGCTCCTGAACACTTAAAGTGTGGTAAGCCCAAAGTAAGACGTGCTAAGTACACTATATATATACACCAGATTTTTAACTGTCTGTATTTTGTAAACAAACAAAATATATCAATGAAATTTTGCATTTTGGTTATATGTTGAAATGATTCTATTGTGGACAGTGAGTTAACTAAAACATATTAGTAAAAATAGTTTCACCTGTTCCTTCTAACTATTTAAAAAGGCTACTAAAAAACATTAAATCAATGTGGCTTACACCATATATATCTACTGATCATAGCTGGTCTAAACCAATGATAACAATTCCATTCTCCTAGGCACTAACTTATTTAAGAATGAGTTTATGACCCAATTGTTGCCAAGGAGATATAAGGGGAAACCTTTCATCAGCTGTGAGAAAACAGATTCTTGTCAGAACCAGGAAGATCCAGTCTCCTCTTCTGGACAATATTGTGTCTGCATGGAATGCCTTAGATCAGTGGTTCTCAACCTGTGGGTCGCGACCCATTTGAGGGTCAAACAACCCTTTCTCAGGGGTTGCCCGATTCATAACAGTAGCAAAATTTTAGTGATGAAGTAGCAACGAGAATAATTTTATGGTTGGGGGCATCACCACAATATGAAGAACTGTATTAAAGGGTCGCGGCATTAGGAAGGTTGAGAACCACTGCCTTAGAATAATATAATCCTTGCTATGAGGATTATTGAAAAGCTGAAATCATGGGAGTGAAGCCTACTCTACTTATAGATTAAATGGCAATAGATGTCCTTACTGTTTAACTACTTCTCAGTCCTTTTAATCAAGGTTTTAAATTTGCAGCAAAAGCACCCAGAGTTTTCTTCTATTGTTTTCTATCATCTTTTCTTACTACTTTCCATCCATCCACATCTTTCTTGCACTTAAAAGACCCAATTTGCCTCACTTCTCTGTGAAACGTGGCTCTAAGGAGCTTTTCCCTTCTCTGAATGCATCACACAATTTTGGTATTTATAATAATACAGTCTGTGGAAAAGATAATGGAACTTGTCCACAAAAGTTTTAAAGCCCTCCCTTATATTGTCTTGTTTGCACATCTTCCTGTTTGTCTCCAAAACAAAACTGGTAATATCTGGCCTTTCCTCCTAAGAGCCATCTCAGACAGAAAATCAAAAGAACATGTTCCACATCTGTCTGAAGTGGTGGAGACCCCGACCAGAGGAACCAGAGATTGTGGCACAGAGACTAAGGGACAGAGCAAGAGAAGTAGCACCAAGATTATGGGGCTGTGAGGCACCAGATCCGTGGGTGGGCTTCTGGTCCATGGAGGAGAAGCCAAGGGACCATATGGCTGAGATGCTAAGATGCCAGAGAGAAGTGGCTGCTGGCTAAGGAGAGGTTTGGCTGTGGACCAATGACTGCACCCTTCCTGTTCACTGACCCTGACTTGTGGCCAGGATTTATTAATTTTTCTCATAAGCTACTTCAATTATGGAAAACAAAACAAAACTTAACAAAAGTGACCCCCTAATGGGACAATCCAGTCAACAGGCATAAAGTTGATGCTCTACCTCCTCGCAGTGAGTAGTGACTTCAATCTTAAACGCTTACAAGCAGCTTTTAGTCTCTGCCTTGTCTCTATTTGTCCAGAAAAAAAAGAGACAGACGCAAATCCAGCATCAGAGAAAGAACTGGACACAAGCCTTACTGCCTCCATGAAGCACGACCTCTGCTTCCTTGAGACCACCAGGAGTGGAGCTGACCCAGCTACCACTCCCAAAGGCTCTCCTCAAGGGCACAAGAAACAGATGCCAACAGAGAAGAAGAAAAATGTGAAGATCTTCAAATTCTCAAAAGCATTCAGCCTTACTGGCTCTACTATGACTGGAGGAGGCCCTGAGATCATTATTCTAATTTATTCTTTAAATCTGAGATCAAAATTATACCCTGAAGTCAGTTTTAAAATAAGTAACAGATTAGGTCCAAAAGCAGAGATGATCACTTTTAAATATGTTTGTGTGTTTTTTAAAAATCTCTACAAAAGACTACATAGACAACAGCAATTTTAAACCACAGACAACAAGGTTGGAAGACAGGAAGTTTAGGTCAATGGGAGTGAAACAATTAGAACAGAAGTGACAAGGATGTTGACACATGTAAGGAATATAATCAGTATCACTGATTGTTATGTCTAGAAACTGAATAAAAGTGGGTTTTGCTGTGTACTATTTTCATCAAAAATAAAATAAAGCAAAACCTCAGAGTAATAAAAAATTCAAAATAAACGACCACCACAACAAAACGTTCTTAAGACCCCTTAAAGGAATCAGAAATAGTCTATAGAGGATGGAGCTCAAACCCTCATTGGTCACATTTTATTAATTGTTTGCTCTTAAACAAATGATGTCACTTCTCATAGCTTGTGGTTTCCTCACCTGTGTAAGATGAACACTGTAGATAACATTGGACCTCACCTTATACTTCATCAAAATTAAGTGATATGCAAAGCACACTCTTAGTGGCAAAGTTCTTCATAACCAAATTCTCTTTATTCTACATAAAGCCTATCAGGGTACTAACTAAAGTGGGGGTCCACGTGTAGATGTCTGCTCCCTCTACAAAAGGATCAAAGGGTCCAGGTGATGAATCTATTTTTCTCTCTCTAAAGCAGCCCTCAACCAAAGTCTCTAATAATTCAGGCTCAATCCATGCTTGAACAGAAGTCAAGCTTGTCAGAAAGTACAGACGTACAATAAGGAACTGGCTACTAATACGGAAAGTCCTACAATGTGACTTACAGATAAATCAATGTAATGCGTCCCAGGCTCCTACTAAGACTATTGGATTCAGGGTGAAAAGCAAGATATACGCCTAGAGTTTGAGAATTTCCAAACTTACTAGTTGATTCATAGGGACTATGAACGTTTTCCAAGTGGCACTGAAGCTGGAACGGCGTAGAAAACTGGCGATAACAGTGTTGGCAGATGGTGTGCCCATCCACCTCACCATTCTGCTGATCCAGTTCTACGTGGTGCTTCATATGGTTCATGAATCTGCATAGCATGGCACAAACATAAAGTACAAAACACATTAAAATCACCAGTCTTTGATACAGACAACAGCAGAGCCACAGAACAGATTCTCTGCCCTTCTTCCTCTCCAACTCTTGGCCATTTCTTCTGTCTGGAACAGTCCTTTGCTGAGGCTAGAAAACACCACCACAATCAACAAACTCACTGTCATCAAGGCAATTCTGACTCAAGGCGACAAGACAGGACAGGGTAGAACTGCCCCTGCAACTCCTGGCGAGAGTAGAAAGCCACATCTTTCTACCGAGGAGCAGCTGGTGGTTTTGAATTACTGACCTCGCAGTTAGCAGCCCAACACACAACCATTATGCCACAGGGTTCAAAAAAACCCAATAGGTTCTACAAATAGCAGGAGCTCCATGACAGCTGATGAACTGATCTTCTTCACTCAACCCAAAGTTGTTGCTGGAAGCCATGCAGCCCAGCATGACCCCAAGTGATGCTGTGTGACAGAGAAGAGCTGTCCCATAGAAGAAACAGATCACCATGGCCTTCCACCTTCCACTGAGCCGCTGGGTGGCTGCACCACTACAGATGGCTAGTGTTCAACCATCTGTACCATCAAGAGTCCGTAACCCAAAGTTATCTTTTGTATATTACCACAATACTTTTAGGAGTAGTTATTAATATAATAATGTCTTCCCCAACACTGGACAAGCACTACGACTATTCTCCAAAGAGAAACACTTGCTAAATAACAGAGTTCTGCCTTCTCTTGTCCAAGGTAACAAGCAGCCTCCAAGGTTGTTCACTAGCACTTACCGAATGTTGTTTTTCAGCCTTTTGGTACAGTGCGGGCATCGGAAAGATGTGGCGACCTTAGGGAAATTTGTGAGCTGGGCTACTTTGCCACTATCCCGTCCATAGTAGAAGTCATCAACTAACATAATGAGCTTGGTCTGGACCGCATCACCCACATTTTCATTTGGCTCTGGTGCTTTGGTAGGTGGTGACAGAGTAGGAATAGGAGTAGAAGATGGTGTAGACGCAACAGGAGCAGCTTTATCAGGGGATGGAGGCTTTGCTGCTGATGGGACACTGGGTTCTGAGTCCAGAGACTTTCCTTTCTTCAAGTATTCAACCATTTCTGGGCAACAGTACTGCAGAGAAAGAAGACATTTGATCAATTTTGGAGCTAGGTGCTGCAAACTTCCCAGCTTCACTGATGTCCTTTGGCAACAGTTGGGCTTTCGGTCTTCCTAGCCGGGTCTCACCCATTTGTTGTCTACAGTGGATCTAGGTGTCACTCCTTTGCTAGCAAGCCCCTTACCTTGTACTTCTTCCTACCTGTCTTAGAATCCATTAACTACTCACTCACATAATTTGGGTCTGGTCTTCCTGGTAAGAGGAATGTATAATCTTTACATCTCTACTAATACCAAAAATCTTTTCAAAGCTAGGGAATGGGGAGCAGCTCCTGATTATTGAGCAACAGGACACACAGAAAGTTAACGGAGGCCAATTTGCTTGAGTTCTTCTTACCCACCACACCTGACACCTGTCCTCTTGTGAAGTTTCAAAATCTACAGCTAAGGAAGGACATACATCTTTACGTGTGCTCCCCCACATCCCACACCAACTAATGCCTTCCTAACAGGCCCAAACAGAGATAAACCTTGAAAAACCTTCCATGTAATTTCAGAGCCCCGCCTCACAAGCCCCCACTGAAAAGGTAGAGTACAGCAGAAGTCACATAAGCTGGATCCTAGGCACTGGTGGTATCACTTACACACATGTGACCTCTCAACGCTTCAGTAATACGGAACTGAGTTTTACACCGGGGACAGGCTTTCCGTCCACCATCTTGGAGATCAAACACTGGAATGGGAGAGGTCACTAAAAGAAGTGAGAAGCATTAATTAGTGAGACAATAGTGGAAAAGGTAACTGACTTAACTGGAAAATGATTACACACTTCCTGTCAGGTCTATCAAGGGGTACATAAAGCATATCAAGGTAGAAGCACTAGAGCTCACCATGTTTAAGGTACATTCCTTTACCCATCTTTTAACTGTAGGCCAGTGATGGGCAAGTCACAGCGTGAAGGCCTCATCTAGCCAGTCATCTGCTTCTGTATCATTAAGAGTAGTTTGCATATTTTTAAATAATTTAAATAACCTCAAAAGATTAAACTTTTGTGACACATGAAAGTTGTTATTAAACAAATGAAAACTTCAGAGCCCACTAACAATACCGTTTGAGTGGAGGACAGCCATCAGGGCAGAGTTGAATAGCTCAAACAGACCATATCGTCCACAAAATTTCAAATATTTTCTCATGCTTTATAGAAAAAAGTTTGTCAACCTGCTCTAGACTACTGAGAATCTTCATGCTCCTCGTGTTCTCCATCTGAAAGCTTCTCTATCAAACACTCCTTAAACTGTGTTCAAAAAAGCCACCTCCACCATGAAACATCCTTGATTATCCCACCCATCATTAATTAATCCCCAAAGCATAATTACATTGTAATTTTTAAAATTTGTAGCTGATTTGCTTAAGTCTTTCACAAGTGGTTGTCCCCTTTAGTACACTAAAATCTCCTGTAAAAGTAGACGGTAGCGACTATATTTTTGACAACAAATATTTTATTGTTTCTGAATGACTGCCTGCTCAGTCTTCCAAGTACCTTTCATTGAGGACTCAGGTCCACTGGTTCTTTGAGAGGCATGAGCTGGGCTGCTGTTGGATACCACCATTGGCCCAGGACTCTGGCCCAGGGAAGGGATGGTGTTAAGTGTATTCACCAGTTTGGCTACTTCATTGCTATTTTCACCTGTAACCCCAGGTCTCTTGACAGTAACAAAGCTGGCAATGCTC
This sequence comes from Echinops telfairi, assembly GCF_000313985.2. Classification (NCBI taxonomy): domain Eukaryota; kingdom Metazoa; phylum Chordata; class Mammalia; order Afrosoricida; family Tenrecidae; genus Echinops; species Echinops telfairi. The sequence continues at coordinate 1,812,931 of NW_022109704.1, read as the reverse complement.
ACTGCAGGTGGAGAGGGGAAGGAAGGAGCTATGTTGACCAAGTGATAATCATCCGTTCTCTCCCCACCACCCATCCCCAGCTATGCCATCTCCCATCCCAAACCTCACCTAGCTTGGGATTCGGGGTCTGGTTGGACTGGCCTGGAGGCTGAACAGCTAGTTGCCCCAATGAGGTCGGCTGTGTGGCAGTGGGAGTGGTGGAGGTGCTGGGAGTGGACTTGGTCTGCTGGGATTGGGACTGTGGGACGGTGCTTCGAATGGTGAGAGTGGCTGGGATGACGGTGGTGAAAGTATTGGTGGTAGGTCGCACAGGCATTGTGGAGCCTGGCCTCACTGGGGTCATCTGAGAGAACACTTGTGGGACTCCAACTGTTGGCTTAACAAACTGGGTACCTGGGGCTTCAAAAGAAAGACAAAGAAAAGTACCAAGGCTTGGTCAATGAGCTCATCTATAATAAATATATCCTCCCTTACTTTACTGGAAATACTGGAACAGGAAAAGTTCCTTTCCCCAATCTGGTGATGACCAGAGGTTAAGAAGAGTAGTACAGATTCTGAAGTCCTAAAAAGCAACGTGACTAAGCAGATAAATTTACACTAAATCATGAATCGGCTTGAAAAATGTCAAAATTCAAGAAGATTCCTCATTCCTTCTCAAACACCTTACCCACACTGCCTTTTCTATTCTAAGAATACAATCAAGAGTCTCTTGACCTTGGTGTTAAAAGAGAAAGTTGATACAGGTTGGGAGTCAAAGGGCAGATGTTGCTCTAAAAAAGAAACCCTTCTTTTTCAGTATACTAAAGCTGTATTCCATTCTCTCTAACATAAACCCAAACTGACTATGCATGCCATTAGAATGCCCCAAAGGAGAATGTCTCCTGGCTCATCTATACATAATTCCACTGAGAAATATTTAAGAAATATTAGAACTCAGTACAGTAAGTTATTCAGAATAAAGGCCAAAAAAGCCCTGTGAACCCTGACAACAAAAAACAAAAAAATCTGAAGAATGAGTTACAAAAGCATCCTAAAAACTGCAGAGACAGTCCTGTTTGCACTGCAATTGTGGTAAATTCAGATACAAAATAAAGAACTGAAAAGTATAAAATTTTTTTAATTATAGTTTGACTCATGCCTTAAAAAACACCCATAAAAACAAAAACAAAAACCATCATTAATTGGCAACATCCACATAGTTTATCATTTGGTTAATTATTTATCACATATAAAATCTAATCCCACAATTCAAATGGGTAATCATATGAAATTAAGAAATCTAGGCGGTCTGTAATAATATTCCTGAAGGGAAACTAACTTCATGGCTGACTGAAACACCAGACACAGACAAATGACTAGAGAGCCCTGGTTCACTATGCCAGGAAGGATAATGAAAAAAGTTTAAAATAGTAATTGATAAAATCCCAATGCTGGCCAATGGTTACAGACTTTTAAAAATTTGAGCTTAAGTTGGTAAGATTTTTATATGTTTAGATTGCTTTTATATGTTTAGATTAATGACATTTTTCAAAAAGACCTAGAATACTTTGAAACAACCCCAAACTTCTGGCTGCCATTTTATGACAAATGGATAGACAGTTCTCCTTACCTGGGACTAGAGTAATTGGTCTAACCGTTTGGCCTTGCTGTACGTTCAGCACAATCCCCACCTGATTCATTGCATTTTGTACAGGCCGGACATTCCTTACGGGAAATCCCTGTATTGAAAAGCAAAATGACCTTTAACACGGACACCAGCTAACACTAGCAGAAACTGCAGTATGACCTACAGCCAACAACAACAACAAAAAGCACATTCTTTGTGGTCCTTTCTCTAGAGTTATAACTTCTAGAGGGCTGAGATTGAGGTTTTTTTAAAAAATTTTATTCTTAGTGACAAAATATTTCAAGTCTAATGCTTCATCCTACACTTGGGCCATGCTGTGCTTCGGTGACTAGAATAAGTGAGGCCAAGGCATGCTAGATGCCCCTTGGAGTCCCAGGAGTATCCATTCGTATAATGACTATTTACAATGGAACAGAGACTTGAATAATTTCTCTAAAGAAAAGATAACTTCCTGTTGGGACTGGGTGAGGGCAGTCCTTCCTTTCTTCAATTATTTGTTTGCACATAGGACATAGACATACTAGGGTGTTTCAAAAAGTTTGTGGAAAATTGAATAAAAGGATAATGAGTATTTTGCATTAGCTGTCTGAAACCCCCTCATACCCTAAGAAAACTTTACTTGCAATGTATCTGTCACTATGGCCTTAGTAGCTGATACTGCTGAAGGAATGAGTCTCAACAGAAACCCTGGCTAAAGTTGTTTCACATAATGGAATGCGAAACAGAGCAGCCTTGACTTCCTCATGGCTCAACAAGCTATGAGTTTGTTACTGCTAAATGCCTCTTGTTTTTCACAGATAAATACCTCTGAGAAACAGCAAGACATTACTAAAACACCTCAAAAGGCCACCTGAGTTATGTAACGCATCCCTCCATGATCATACGTTTTTGATATTTTTATTTGGTTTCCTGGACCTTGAATATGCTTTTATACTAGCCAACCTACTACTTTCAATCATTGTGATGGTTATTACAAAACAAGGGGGGAAAGTATTGTTTTTAAAAAGCCCATTGTTAAGCTGATTCCTGCTCATAGCGACCCTGTACAGGGTTTCTGAGGCTGCAAATCTTTATGGGGACAGTCTCATCTTTTTTCCTGTGGAGCCAATGGTGGTTTTGAATGACGGGTCTTACAGCGAGCAGTGCAATGTTCCCCTGACAACACCACTGGGCTTGTTAAATGTACTATGTATTCTGTTCTCCATGCTACAGTCAACACTGGAGACATCTAATTATGTAAAGAAACATGCATTTAAAGAAAACGAATTTTGCTGAGAATGAATAGTTCTGGGATCAGATCTTTAGGAATGCCAAGCTGGTCCTCTAATGTAGCCCTGTTTTTTTTTCCTTTTCTTTTCTTTAATCATTTTACTGGGGGCTCATACAACTCTTATCACAATCCATACATACATCAATTATATAAAGCACTTTTGTATGTTACCCTCATCAGTCTCAAAACATATTTGCTCTCCACTTAAGACGCTGGCATCAGCTCATTTTTTCATGCTCCCACCTCCCTCATGAACCCTTGATAATTTATAAATTATTATTTTGTCATATCTTACACTGTCCGACATCTCCCTTTTCTGTTGTCCGTCCCAGGGAGGAGGTTATATGTAGATCCTAATAATCGGTTCCCCCTCTCTACCCCACCCTCTCGGTATCACCACTCTCACCACTGGTCCTGAAGGGATCGTCCGTCCTAGATTCCATGTGTTTCCAGTTCCTATCTGTACCAGTGTACATCCTGTGGTCTAGCCAGATTTGTAAGGTAGAATTGGGATCATGATAGTGGGGGGAGGAAGCATTTAGGAACTAGAGGAAAGTTGTATGTTTCATCATTGTGTAGCCATTTTTCAAACCCTTCCCCAGTGAGAGCCAACCGTCTCACCCTGAAGATGAGGTCGGAAAGTACAGCAAGGTATGGTGCCTGGTCGCCTCTAATAATAGTTTTAAAACTGAAATAGAGATTCTCTGATCCTCCTTGTACAACAGGCAGCAGCATCTTCTCATGCCCTCTAAGCTACATCCCTGAGACATAATGGTGAAGGTCAGAATAAACAGATTGGGCCACCCTGGGCACTTAGTCACCAGGGCTGCTTTCAACTGTGGCCAAGTGGGTGCTGTTGTCATCAATGACTCCCTCATTAACTTGGACTACATCGTCTGTATCTTCCAGTGTGATTCCACCCATGGTAAGTTCAATGGCACCATCCAGGCTAAGAATGTGAAGCTTGTCATTCATGGGACGTCCACCTCCATCTTCCAGGGGCAAGATCCCACCAATATCAAGCGGGGTGAAGCTGGTTCCTAAACATATCATAGAGTCCACTGGTGTCTTCACAACCACAGAGCAGGCTGGGCCTCACTTGAACGGTAGTACTAAAAGGGTAGTCATCTCTGCCCCTTCTGCCGATGCCCCATGTTTGTGATGGACATGAACCACGAGAAGGCTTGTCAGCAATGCCTCCTGCACCACCACCTGCGTGGGCCCGCTGGCCAAGGTCATCCATGACAACTTCAGCATCATGGAGGCACTCATGACCACAGTCCACGCCATCACTGCCAGCCAGAAGACCAGGGGTTGAAAAGCAGGGCTACATTAGAGGACCAGTTTGGCGTTCCTAAAGATCTGATGCAGAACTCTTCATTCTCAGCAAAATTAGTTTCCTTTAAATGCATGTTTCGTTACATAATTAGATGTCTCCAGTGTTGACTGTAGCAAAGCAGAACAGAATACATAACGGCCCCTCTGGGAAACTCTGGTGGGATGGCCACGGCCCTGCCTAGAACTTCATCCCTGCATCTACTGGCATTGCGAAGGTTATCCTGGAGCTGAATGGGAAACTCATTGGCATGGCTCTCTGTGTCCCCACCCTGCCGTTTGGAGCAAGCTGCCAAGTACGATGACATCAAGAAGGTGGTGAAGCAGGTGTCAGATGGTCCCCTAACAGGCATCCTGGGCTACACTGTGACTTCAACTGTGGCACCCACTCTTCCACCTTGGATGCTGGGGCTGGCATTGCCCTCCATGACCACTTGGTCAAGCTCACTTCCTGGTCTGACAATAGATTTGGCTACGGCAGCCTTTCGGTCCACATGGCCTCCAAGGAAGAAGTCCCCCCTGGGCCCCTGGGCCCTTGGCCCCCCAGCAACAGCACTAGAGGAAGAGAGAGGCCTTCAGCTGCTGGGCAGTCTTGGCCCCAATTGATTCCCCCAACACACTGAGAATATCCCATTATCCAGAGTTTCCACCCAGACCCCTGAAGAAGGGGAGGAGCTGAGAGAACCCAACTTGTCAGGTACCGTCAATAAAGGTCACTACACACAGGCAAAAAAAAAAAAAAACCCCAAACAAACCTTCAAACAGAGAAGCCATTCTCCAAATAAACCCTTACAGAAGATGGTCTGGTTCCTCTGTGGGTGATATACACCTCCTACTACTGGCTTGATCAAAAGGGGCAAATATATAAGTGCCCTGCAAATGGAGGTACCTGGCCTGACTAAAGTGGCCACTCTACATCCAAATTAAACTCCATTTTAAATCAAACTGCAGCTTGAAATAAAATCTCTGCTTTTGCTTCTCTAAAGAGACTATTCTTATTTAAGTTTAACTGTTTGTATTCCTAAAAGGTCAAGGAACAATACTTTAGTTTGTGCAAGGAATTGTTTGTTAAAAGATGTGTACTGAATTTGTGCAGCTTCATCCAAGAAGAATGCCTTGGCCAACCTGTTCCAGGAGGTTAGGAAATAAAAATGACCTTGTTAAGAAGTACTGTGATTTCACAATCCCTCTTAGTTTTTGTCATGCACTCCCCCCTTTGTAGTCCCTTGTATACTTCACCTGATAAAAACTTCATCTCCTTCTTGCAATTCAGAAGGCTATAGTACCCTGCCTGGGTGCTAATGTGTCTTCCCCAAATTCATCAATCTCTCCTCTACTTTTTAATAAAAACCCGGCTTTCACTTTCTAAAACGGGAGGGTGGGGGGATGACACGGAAGACTTGGGAGTGATTCAACATATAAAATAAGAAATTATTTCCAAAGCCTACTTCAAAAGCCATACATAAACTTCTGGCAGATTTACAACTGAATAATTTGTAAATCATGAGACCACAAACAAAGTGAAGCACTTGCCTTTATATTCCACATTCATAACAAGGCTTTCAATTTACCACATCAAATATCAAAGAACACCTTCTTTCTCTTCCAAAAATCTTAATGTCATCAAGTAGATGCTGACTCACAGTGACCCTTCAGGACAGAGCAGATCTGCCCCTGTGAGTTTCCAAGACTGTAAGTAAATATCTATGGGAGTAGAAAGCCTCATCTTTTTCCCAAAGATATCCGCACACTTTATCAATTTCATACACATACCTCCAACAGTCAACTAACTCACCCTGTATTAAGAAAAATGCTCAAGCAAAGGGTTGAAATGGGAAAGGTTTCCTAATCCCAGCGTTCCCACTAATGTGTGCCCAGACCTCAATGAAATCACTGAACATCCCTCCTCAGAGGTGGGAAGAAGACATGGCCCAGTGGTGATGCTATGTTGGGCTTTCTACAGACATCAGCTTCAAATTACAAAACTGCACACAAGAAAACCAGGTCAAAAAGACTGGACTTCAAGCGATTTCGAATGATGCCAAAGACCTTGTCTAAATCACAGCCTCCAAAGGTTTACATAGCTTTTGCTCCTCCTCCTCCTCCTCCTCCTCCTCCTCCTCCTCCTCCTCTACCATACCCAGAATTCCTCTCCAGTCCTAACTCACCTGTGTAGTGATGAATATTGGTTGTGAGGCCACAGAGGAACTAGTCACATGATTGGCATTCTGCATGACCTGGACAGGCCTCAATACTGGTTGAGTAACCATTGTTCCCAGACCCGGGGCCGGGTTCTGGGTCAGTATGAGCGGCTGTCCACCTTGCTGGACCAAAGGATTGCCAGCTAAAGGATAAAAGGAAGAAGAAAATAAAAAAGAGTGTAAGAGAAAATGTAAAATTCGCATTTCATAAGAAGCATTCTGGTCTTAGAAAAGAACTGGTGTTCCAGGTAACTAAATAGCCAAGATTGTCACTCACCTCAGGCTTGATGCCACCAAACTCACCACAATTTTCAGCTTTACCCACATCTACAACTAACAGAAAAAGCAGAGAGGTGGGGCAGGTTCACGAAGCTCTCACCCATGTCTTAAATAGGGACGAAGCACACATCCAGACTTCTATCTGGCTATCACCTGATGATTGAAGTGGCTACAGAGGATGTCCTCATACCAAATCAGTAGATGGAAAGCACAAGTACTTTTCCATTTTAGGAAGGTCTACTTTGTCAGTGTAGCTTTGTTGTCAGCGAATCCATCTTAACCTTTTCGAAAAAGTACTACTGGTGAATACCGGTGCACATCAACTGAGCAAGTACACGAATCTGAAGAACAGCAACTCTTCCCAGTGAGCCAAATCTGAGAAGAGCAACCCCAAGTGGTCTTTGTGAAGGCTCGGGAATCCCGTACCTTTATGTCACTGGGCCTGCTACGCTAACGCATACCAAGTGAAGATAGTGTGATTGCAGGTGATGACTTATAAGGGAGTAAATATTAATAAGGTGGCCTAACGATTACTAAAAGCATTTAAGTTCTGATGGTAGTTAAAAGTTATATATAGAATTATTTTTTACAATTCACTTGGTTAAAGGTCATCATCAGTACCAAATTCCTTGATTTACAAAGACTCAAAACCAGATAGGAATTCTCCAAAAGCCAATATATCTCACTTTTTACCCCAAATAACCAGGATGGGGTGGGTACAATCAGTTGATAAGTTAGAGTCACACTGCAGTTACTACAAAACTAGACGACCAAGCAAAAACGAAATCCACTATCTTCAAGTCAGAGACCCCGAGGCTGTAAATCTTCATAGGAGCAGACAGCTTCTTCTTTCTCCAGGGGAGCAGCTGGCAGGTTTGAACTGCCGACTCTACTGTTAACCCCAACGCACCACCAAAGTTCCTTAGGCTACTAATGACCCCCACTCTCATGGAAAATGAAGTTTATAAGAAGGCTAGAAAACCTCAGTTACTGAGCCAGCAGACTAAGGACTATAGACATTGACAGATAACAAGTCCTATCTATAGTAATTATACAGGTAATTTGACTGCTTTAAATTTTTTAAAGTGTTTTATTATATAGAAGTTCAAATGTGTATAAAAACAGAATAATTTAACGAAACCCCATATGCTCATCACCATGCTTCATTAATCAGCAACTGATGGCCAAACTTGTTTCATTCCTTTACCCCCACCTGTATTATTTTGAAACAAGTTCTGAGTTATATAATTTCATCTGCAAATCTATTTTAAAATGCAGCTCTAACAGATAAGTAGTAAACCAAACAAAATGCCCAAAGCATACCACCATTAGAGGATAAAAGAAAAAATCACAATTATTTAACCAACCCTCTGCCTCTCGGTTGACTCTCAAATTAAGTAGCAGGGACTTGCAGCTAGAAATGGATCTGAAACCAGGAGGGGAGGAGGGGTTTCAGCAGCTGCTCTAACAACTTGTTTGCTTTACAAATCTAAAGAGGCTTTAACTTTTTCTACATCGTTTTAAGTTTACTTTAAAACAGAAAAGTCAGTTGCCTTCAAGTCAATTCTGACTTCCGGTGACTCCCGTTTTCGCTGGCTGTAAACTTTTGGAAGCAGACCACCAAGGTCTCTCTCTGAGTTGCCTGTTACATACCCTTGAACCCCAAAGAGCGGAGCACATGATAGGAGCTGCAAATCCTAATTAGTAATAAGAAATGCACATTACATGCACCTGCTCTACAGCTCAAAAAATAAGCACATGAAGTGTTTGTCATTCTCCTTTTTTCTAGTGTAAATATGTAATTTCTAAGTGTTGAATCACCATAGGGTCACTATCAGTTGCAATCAATCGTAGTGAGCTTTTTCAAAGAATTGAGTTGTGGACTTGAAGGACATAAAATAGTTTCAATATTTTATTCCTGAAACTTTCTTAAAAGCAAAACAGAAAATGTTAAGCTGCATACAGATTATCCTTCAAGGGGACATTTTTGTTTTGTTTTTAAGTGAACACAAGGCTTGACAACCATCACCAATACCTGATACCACAGCTTCATCACCCCCCAAACAAACCCTGTATCCATTAACACTCATTCCCCATGCCTGCTGGCAATCAATATTACTTTGTTTCTGGTTTTGTCTATTCTGTGCATTTCATATAAATGAAATTACATGCTATGTGGCCCTTTGTGACTTTGTTTATGTTACATGATGTCTTTAAGGCTGATACTATGTCTCAGTATCTCATTCCCTTTTAATCATGGTAAGTATATAACAAAATATTAGACATTTCAACAATTTTCACACACATAATTCAGTGTCACGGATTCCATTATCATGTGCAGCCATCACCACTATTCTTTTTCAAATGGTCTGACTACCACTAACAGAAATTCAGTGCTCCCGACATGCTCACTCCCACTTTCCTCCCTTAGCCATTAAATTTTGGTCTCTATACATTTGCCTAATACATATTAAGTGGAATCATTCAGTGTCTTTTTGTGACTGACTCAAGGTTCATCCATGGTGTAGCAAGTACCAGTACTTAACTTCTCTTCATGGCTGAGTAATATTCTATTGTATATTTGTACATTTTATTTACCCATTCACCTATTGTTCCTACCTTTATGCTATTGTGTGTGCTGCTAGAGTGAACACTGGTGTACATTATCTTTTTGAAATGCTGCTTTCAGTTGTTTGGAGTATATACCTAAGGCTTGGGATTGCTGGTTTCTAAGTAGTTCTATGCTGAACTTTTTGAGGAAGCATCAAGCTGTTGTCCAAGCTGTGGTACATTTTGCACTCCCTTCAGCAATGGATGAGGGTGTCAATTTCCCCACATCCTTGCAAACATTTAAAAAAAATAGTGTTCTTGGCATGTAATTCACTAATAATAGTTCAATCATATTAACATTTTTTTCAATCTTAGCTATCGTACTGGGTGTGAAGTAGTATCTCATTGCGGGTTGTGATTCCTTTCTCTCTAATGACTATCAAAGGAACGCTGGTGACCTGTCGGGCAAGTAACTGAACTGCTGTGAGGCTGGAACTTCAAATTCAACAGCAGCTCCAAGGGAGAGGGATGAGTCTGTCTGCTCCCATGAAGATTTACAGCTTTGAAAATACTATACAGGGTCACTATAAAACACTCTGAGCCAGAATCAACTCAATAGCAGTTGGTAACAATTTCTGACAAGGAGTCCTGGTGGTGCTGTTGGGCAAGTGTTCTCTACTAACAATAAAGTTGGTGGTTCAAATCCACCCGCAGTTCTGTGGATGGATTGACATATATGCTCCCATAAAGATTTACAGCCCCAGAAACACTAAATTGGGTCACTATTAGAATAGGCTCGATGGCAGTGGGTTTGTTTTTTACAAAGTCTACATCCTTCATGTGATAATGTAGGGCAAAATTGTGTTCTTCTCCTTTCCCGTTCATCCTTTTAAAAACCTTTTTAATCTTCTTAATTGTATTTTAGCTTTTGATTCACAGGAAATGTTACATAGTTACATTTACCTAGTGTGTCCCAAAGTAGATGCCACCCCCTAAAGGGCGCTGGAATAATGCAGGAGGGATGCAAAAACAGCTACACTAACTCCTGTAGTATGGGATGTAGCACAAAAGTTTTTAATTACCAGAGGGGTGGCTAAATAATTTCTTTTCTGAAAAGGGGACAGTAAGCCAAATAATAAATAAGTTTGGGAAACCTATGAGGTCCTCCAACACAGGGAAGAGAGTCTGAAATAAGCGGATATGAATGTATAGAGCTAACTGCCTCTGTGCACTGCATACTTTGCCAAGAGATCAGAACTGGATGGTACCCAGCCGCCAATACGGAATATTTTTATCTAAGGTTCTATAGAGGTATTGTGTTTAAAAGGGGGAGGAGGGGGAGGGGAGGAGAGAAGGAATGTAAAACAAGATTTCAAGGTTTCATAGACTCAAGAATTCTTAAGAGAACCATGCAGGTTGCTGAACCCCTGAAACTATTGCCGAGATAATATTTAAACCGTAAGCCAAAAATATTCCCAAAAGTCTTCCTAAAAATCAAATTTAATTTATGTGTATAAAAGGTCTGCCTTGAGTACTGGCTTTTTAAAGAACTATGTACATGGTGTTAAATCGGCAACTTCAAAGATTAGATGGGAACATTAGGGGGCAATGAGTTTATGTTAATGGAGAAGGAACAATTCGTGAAAGGAAGGTGAGAATGGTTATGTAATTACAAATGTAATTAATTTCACTAAATGGTACATGTGGAAACTGCTGGATTGGTATATGTTTTGTTCTGTGCATTCTCAACAAGACAAAATACATATAAAAAGTAAAATACAATAAAAATTTAAGTTGAAAATATAATGATAATGAACATGCCTGAATGCACTATTCAGCTTATAAATAGAAAATATAAATAGAATTGTTAATGGTCCATCTGCTTGTCTCACTCCCAGAAGTAGTCGCTTCCTCTAATTTGTGATTTAATTCTCCTGCTTTTAAAAAAATTGTTTTATTGTATACTTTCAATAAGTAATATATATTTTAACTATATTTGGCTTATTTTATTTTTTCTTCTGTACTTGTTTTTAAGTTCATGAAAATGCTATAATATAACCACAACATATATACTGTAACCCATGATCACTGCGTTGATTCTAACTCATAGCAACCCTACAGCACAGAGTCCAACTGCCCCTGTGGAATTTCTGAGGCTGTGAATCTTTACAGAAGCAGAAAGCCTCATCTTTCTCATGTGGAACAGCTGGTGGGATCAAACTGCTGACTCTGTGGTTAGTAGCCAAGTGCATAACATATATTCATTTTAAATAAACATTGAATCTAAGATCCATCCGTGTGGCTGTGTGTAGCTGCAATCTGCTGACTTTCAGTTATGTAATATCTCATTCATCATAGCATAATTCACTTTACCGATAGGTCATGAGGGTTGTTTGTCATATACCTCCTCATACAAATCCAAAGAATTTTCTAGGTTTTATCAGTAGAATAATTGCCTTTGTATCGTTAAATCAAAATCATTCTCCAAAGTGGAAATAATCAGTATCAACATCCTCTCCCCACACTTGAAGTGGCCTATTTCTTCATTTTTGCCAAATCTCAAAAGAAACTCACAGTCACCAAGTTGATTCTGACTCATAGCAACCCTACAGGACAAGGCAGAACTGTCCTGGTGAATTTCCCAGGTTGTCATTTTTTACCACAGCAGAAAGCCTCATCTTTCTCCCATGGTGTGGCTGGTGGGATTGAACCACCAACCTTGTGGTTAACAGCCTAACATGTAACCCACTAAGCCAAAAGAGCTCTCAAACAAACAAACAAAAACCCCCAAACCCCATGCCATTGAGTCACCTCCGACTCACAGCAACCCTACAGGACAAAGTAGAAACTGCCCTTGTGAGTTTCTACTATTAGAACCCCACTATTAACGCTTTACAGGAATAAAGATTCCCCTTTCTCCCATAGCGTGGCTGGTGGATTTGAACTGTTGCTTTTGCACCAGTCCAATGCATAACCCACTACATCACCAGAGCGCTTGCTAGCTATAAAATGACATCTCCTTGTAACATTAATTTTCATTTCCCTGAGTCCTAATAAAGCTGTGTGCTTTTTCTCTCACGTTGATTACTGCCCATACATGCATCCTTCAGTGGAATTCCTATTCAAGTCTTTTGTCCATTTCTTTCTATTGCTTACCAGTGTGAATACTAATACCATTGCAAAATGTCTTCTACCAATTTGTCTTTTTTCGCTCTTTAACTATGTCTTTAATGTAGTGCTATGTGCCTTGTGGGGAGATTCCAGATCTTTTTTGAAGCCTCCTCAGATTAATTTTATTCCTATGGCTAGCTTTTTTATATATTTAGTTTAAGAAATCTTTCCTATTCTAAGATCATGAAAGTCTTCTATTTTCTTCTAAAATTTTTTAAGTTTTGACTTTTATACACCATTGGGAATTAATTTTGGTATACATGGGCACCATTTTTCCTCTACCTGTGAATAATGTCCCAGCACCATTTGTCTACTAACCTTCCTTTCCCCTTGATTTGTAACACCATCTTTATCATACACCAAGTTTCCAAGTGTGTGTGGACATTTTAGGACTTATCATTTGTCTACTCTTATTTTGACAAAAGACAAATTTCACACAGTCTTAAATACGTATGTTTCCTAAAGCTTGCTATCTGAAAGGCCAGAAACCGTCTCTACTTCCCACTGTATAGCATTGCCTGGCTCTCGGCAGAGCAGGCCCTCAAAGATGTGTGCCACACAGAGAGATATTCTTATTAAGAGTCTAAGCTTTTTGAAAGTTAAGTACCATATTGTATACTTGTTACATCATTACAAGACCTACCATAAAAGCACATGGTATGGATGCAAAACACATTAACTAGAATTGAAAAGAAAACCCTTTATCCTTCCTTCACAGAACAAACCTGGAAGTCACACAATTTAGTATTCTAATAGTTATCCTGAAATTTCAAACCATGTTCCAGCTATTCCTTGATTTACTTTACATATAAATCAGGATAAAAAGATATTAAAAGGAAAAAGGTCACATATCATCATGACATGGATCAGGAACCGTGAAGTTTCAAAGAAAAGCTGTTTTAAAATATCCCATAAGAATAAAAAGAATCGTGGAAAGTTTTTTAAAAACTCTGACCCAGCAATCCCCTAAGACTTTATACTGTAAATATAATGTCCAAGGATGTTCTTCATAGTACTTTTAATTTTAAAATATCAGGGCCCTAAAGAAGGAAGCATACATGCATGGTAACCTCCAAAAATACGAACACACACGTCTAATGGAAACATAAAGTAGCGTAATATTTCTGGGTGGCCACTTAACAATATTAGTCAAAATCCTTAAAGTCTGTAATGTCCTTTGATCCAACCAGAGGACTTTTAAAGATGTATTGTCAGAGCTAATTAAGGATATGAGATTTCTCAGAATTAAGGATGCAGAAATACTTACTGAAGCTCTCTACATTAGCAAAACACTTTTGCAATTTATAGTTAACCAAGTAACAGGAAATAAAATTCATCATCAAATATGTTAAACATATATGTTTATTAAAATGGGACAGTCACTGTAATATATTAAGAAAAAAGCAGACAAAAAGTAAAGTCAATATATTCTCATGTTTGTAAATAGTAAATCACTACAGAGTACAAAGATGTATATGAAAGTATGCGTGTATAACAAAGCCTGCAAAAGCTGGACCCACGTGGGTACGGCAGAAAGGAAAACTTCCTGGGAGAAGGAAAACTCAAATATTTCCCATTAAAATCAGTGACAGGCACCTTGGTGACGGAGTGGTTACATGTTGTGCTGTGATCCACAAAGTCGGCTTTCTATTCCCACAGTTAGTCTCGGAAACTGAAGGACAGTTCTATCCTGTCCTACGGGATCACTATAAGTCAACTTTGACTTGATGGAAATTAGTAGAGTTCATTAAAATCAGTGATCGAAAAGTGCTAAGACTGCACTTCCATCAAAGCCGGAAAACTGTGCAACATAAAAAAACGAGGCAGTCCCATTAAGTTCTGGCTCTCACAGGCTTCACTCGATGTACAGAATAAAACCCAACCCAGTGCAATCTAATGGATTCTGCCTGACAGCAACCCTGTATCGGGTTTCTGACGGTGTTCATCTTTATAGAGAGGAACAATTGTGAGGATGGGGCAGGACCAGGCAGTGATTTGTTATGTTGTGCATAAGGTCACATCTATGGGTCGGAACCAGCTCAATAGTACTCAGCAACATCTTTCCGAGAGCAATCAGTCTTTGCTTTCTCCCGCAGAGTGGCTGGTGGGTCCCAAGCACAGACCATGCGATTAGCAGTCCAATGCCCACCCAACAGTGCCACCACAGAATGAATGTTAGCAACACTAAGGAGAGCCAGAACTCACGGGGCCTGCCTTATTTATATGGTGGGCATTCTTCTTTCCTACCACTATTAAGAAATCTACCTCAAAATTGCCCAGAAAATGTTTCTTTTAGATTTTTATAAGACTGGAAAAGAAACCACATAATTTTTCATGATGTGCCTGCTTATTCAAATTAATGTACAGATAAGTGCATTTATTATTCAAAGATATAGATAAAATTCCCTTTTTAATAAAAACATTTAACGGCACGGTTTGTTTTGTTTTGGTTTTTTGATGAGATTATTGAAACAAATTTCTAAGTCTGTAGCCTTATTAAAAAACTCTTGTTCTTCATTAACTTTTCCAAATTCCTTCAAAGCTTTTATATAGCTAAATATCTGTGTTTGACTTAAGGGCTCCGGCTCGTCTAATGGTCCATCTGCATCATCCTCATCCTCATCATCTTTAGCCTGCAAGTCCACAATTTCCTTCAGGTTTATATTGTCCATTTCTGTGGCAATTTCTTTGTCAATATCAATGTAAGATAAGGCACTGACCCGATCTTCTGGAACATCACTATAAATGTCATTTATTGCATCCTGAATCTGCATGATGTTATCAGTCTCAAGAACTGCTTCATCTGGCATACTATTGCCACTGCCAAATACGAAACCGCAGTTTTTAAAGCATTTTCTGACAGTTTCTTCCTTAATCATTCTGATGGATTTTTTAAGAAATGAAATTGCATCAAGGACATCAATTTCCCCTGACATCTCCGATGCCATCTTGTGCATCTCAATGTTGGCAATCACTTTTTGAAGCAGCAGCTTCCTGTAGTTTACTTTAATATTTTGGATAATGCCATTATCCAGAGGTTGTAGGACCACGGTCACGGAGGGTGGGAAAAAAATTAATTTAATATTGGACAGGGGCAGGGGCCGATGACAAGTAGCATTGTCAATAAACAAAAGAATGCTTCGATTTTGCTTTTTCATGCTATTGTTGAATTTATTTAAAAACTCTTCATAAATGCCTCCTGTCATCCAAGCATTTTTATTCCACTTCCATTCTACGGAGAGCTGGTTAATGCCGATGTTCTTGAAGCATCGCGGTTTCTTGTTCTTTCCTATAACCCACGGTTTCTCAAATGTCCCGTCTGCAAAAGTGGTTAAGAGGACGGTGAGGCGCTCTTTTGAAAACCGGCCCCCCGAACATTTTTCCCCCTGCATTTTCAGGGTCATATTGGGAAGTGCCCTGTAAAACAGAGCGGTCTCATTGGCATTTGCAATGTCCTTAGGCTCGTAGCCCCTTATGATCTCTTGTAATTTTGTGAACCAGTTTTCAATGGCGTCTTTGTCAGCCTCAGTTGACTCCCCACAAGCAACGGTGCAAGCGATCCCATGCTTTTTCTTGAAGCTCTGAAGCCACCCGTTGGATGCTGAGAAGCCGTCAACTTTCAAGAGTTTCGCCGTTTCCTTGGCCTTGGCTTGCAGGATAGGCCCTGAAACAGGAACATTTTTGGCAGAAGCTTGAAGAAACCACTCAAAGACCGTTTTGTTGATTTCAGCATAATTCCCTTCCCTTCCTTTCTTGACATTTATGTTGCTGCTGCTCATGTATTTTTCAATTATCTTATCCTTTTCTTTCATGATTGAGTAAATTTGCGTTTTGCCGCACTTGAACTTAATTACAGCTTCCTTGACAGTCTTTTTCTCTTCGGTTATCATTTTGACAACGTCAAACTTTTCTTTCAGAGATAAATTTCTCACTCGCTTGTCCGTGGCTGTGAAGGAATAAGCTTTTTTAAAAAAGGAAACAAAAAAGGAAGTAAGTTCTTATAAAAACTAAGGAATTCATGATCTTATCTTCTTGAAAACGTGAATATCTCAAGGAGAAAAAAAAACCATCAACATCGCTATATGGTAAGTTATCACATGCCAATAAAATACTTAAGGGAGAAAAAAACCGTGTGACAAGCCTGTCGCCCTTTTGTACACACACTGAATGCATTAAGTAAAGAATTGCTGCTCATTTCATGAGCAAAATGAGGTATCTTGAAGGTAAGAATGTCAAGCAAATGAAGAAGTAGATTCTGACAAATCATGGTAACATGTATCAAATTACAAATAGCTAAAGCAAGGACTAAACTTAAAGGTAAAAGTAAAACCTCTCAAGACAAGGAAAAAAGTGTTTTGCTATTTATCTTAATGAAAAATACAACAACAAAAACCAGAAGACTGTATTAGTCTTTCTTACCTTCTTTCAAACTTTTGGATGTTGTTCTTTATTGGAAAAAAATTTACACGCAAAAACTAGCACAGCTGTAAAGTATAGACAGTCAGCGAAAGCAGCAGCGTCCAGTAACAACGCACACGGAGCGAAGACTGGCTTTTCATGTCTGACTCCTGTACTTGTTGGAACTATTTTCAGCTTTAACATCTGCACTTGCTGGTACCCGGGTGGCAATACCCATGGTTTTCTGATTCTGTCTAGCTTTCAGAGAGTATTTATCAGGCTAAAGGAAATGTTTTAGTGGAAAATATTTTGAGTTTTCCTTCTCTGACAGGATTCTTCTGCCTTACATAGGTTCCGGCCTTTGTGGGTTTTACTGCAGTTATCTCCTAGTGGTGGGATTATGTTTGCTAGTTTATCTACAATGTGCTAATTGTTTTTGTATTCATAAAACTATTTTAATTTAAAAGGAAATAAAACCACAATTTAAAAGGAAATAAACTCCCTTGCAGCAATGTAATAATTCTACGAAGGTGCCTGCTTTAGTGATGAGTTTTGAGACATAACTTGCCAATTAATTCATCATCAGAAGGTACAAATAGCGATCAGAAATTACATAAAAACCAATTTACGATATAGTCTTTCTGGTCAGTAAATATATTAGTGACACGAGGACTACTCCCTCCATTTCCTTCTGAGGACCAACAAGCCTCGCTTGTCTTCCACAAGCCAGGAACCGATAACCAGATGACTCTGCCCAAGAAATAAAGAACAAAGCTACCCTGAGAAAATTCTCACCAAACTAGTAAGGTTCTTCTAATGAAAACAAAAGCATGCCTATTAACCGGCTAGAGTTTTTGATGTCTGCTTTTTCCTCCTAGAAAGCATAAGGTAAGAACCTGCTGCCATCAGACTTGAGCCACAAACATCTAATTCAGAACTAACTCAGAAGGAACTGCACTACCTACTGAAGCACCACCCTATCAGAGAATCATTACGAAACCACACTGTCTAATTCGTAGAAACCACGCCAGAGTCTAACTAATAACGGGTACTCTTGTCCCTAAAATTAAAAAAAAAGAAAATGTTCTCATCCCTCTGTCCCAGGAAGAATTTACCAATAATCCCACTTACCATTGTTGTTGGCAATTAGTGTAACAAGAGTCTTCTTGGCACTGTCGCTGTTCTGTGCCCCGCTGCTACTAACGGTGGTGGATGTAGAGAGGTGCCCAGCCACAGAAGCATGGGCAGCGATGGGCACTGGAGCCGAGACTGGCTGCTGGCTCACAGAAACTGTGGGGAAGGGGAGGCACAGTCACTTGGGAGACAGGGAGAGTTGGTGCTAAAGGATACTGCTCTCATCTTTCCTTTCCATCAAAGTTTCCTGTTTTATTCATATATCCAACTGTTCACCTGGCTTCTCCTCCTACCTGCCCCTCACTCCACCAGTTAGACGCAATCCCTTCTTTGTCTCATATTTCCTGGGTAAGTTAAAACACAAGCCCATTGAACCAGGATTTTAACGTTTTGCTTATAATGCACTAGCAAACATCTAGGACTCAAAGGTTTATTATTCTCATCGCCACAACTGGTATGCATAACCATCCACATTAAACCATCCACAGACCTTGCACTGTGTCCGTCCTGCTTCAGCCTAAAACAATGCCATCTTCAGGTCTCAAGGCAGGGAAGATAAAAATACAGAGAAAGCAGCTGGTACAATTTGGTGGAGGGGCTACCACCCACTTTCTGCATTCAGGGAAATCTAGAATGTGACCTGGCAACATCACCTTTAAGAAAGAGAAGCTAAACTGTCCATG
Source organism: Echinops telfairi (assembly GCF_000313985.2). NCBI lineage: Eukaryota > Metazoa > Chordata > Mammalia > Afrosoricida > Tenrecidae > Echinops > Echinops telfairi. The sequence continues at coordinate 1,794,283 of NW_022109704.1, read as the reverse complement.
AAGGCAAGCACAAAACAATTTCCGTTCCACTCACAGAGGAAACCAAGTTCAAGCTTGAAAAAGAAAACAACAACAACAAAAAAAAATCTATAGGAAGTGTATTTTGACTGAGTACATAAAGAACGAGTGCTGACACACACTGCCACTTTGCAACCGTGCTCATACATCCTTGGATAAGAGTGCTGCAAGGTGTTTAATAAACACTGGCCAATCCAACTTTTCAATGTTTTTCGCAAGTTAAATATGCTGTTTCTGGCTTTGTGGATAAGGAAATTGAGGCATTTATAGGCTAGAGCATGGAAAAGGTGGCACCAGTAAAAATGCGGCATCTCGGGATTTTTTTAAAGTTAAAATCGTGGGACATTTATTAGTGATATGTGTTTCTTTGTGTCTTAGATTCTTAAAGTACTTCTCTGCCTCATATGTTCTTAACCAAAAGGCCTTCAGATCAATTTAAGCATGGTAGAAGTTTACAGAATCAAAAAAAGCTTGTTACCTGTAGTAGTTTTATCCACTGAATTATAATCTTCAACTACAGAGTCCTCGATGACATCACTGATCTTCTGCCATGGTTCTAACTCCTCCTCCTCACATTCCATAAACAAGTCGGTGTCCGCCATGCTACAAGAAAAAGTAAGATATAGTTCCAGGAAAGGGGAATCTATTTTATGCAAAACAAGAATCAGATACTTGAATCCATTAGTAACTTAGCCCTTTTCTGTTCCCTCATCCATCACCTACCCATTTTCCTCATTCTCCCTTTCTAGAGGTACAAAATTACAGCTTTTATTCTTGAATATTAGAATCCTTTCCATAAAAACTCTTCCATAATTAGGACTATTAAAGCTTACTTTATAATCCCTTAAGGCTGCATTAGGATGAGGTGAATCATGCAATTTAAGTCAGATGGTATTGATTCAAAATGAGTTTTGTTCACCATGATGTTTTAAAGTTAACAGTTATCTTTCTTACATACTGCCTGGAAATAATGCCTTGATGGAGCCTTTCCATGCTCCTGAGATGAATGCCTCAACCTGCCTCACCCCATGATCAGCCCTACAACTACTCTGTACTTCTACTCGAGAAAATTATTGGGAACACATCATCATTTTGGAGTCTTCCTTTAATTTGAAAACACTGCCTAAATCAAATGCCTTTTTGAAAAATGAAATCTACCTCTTTGCAAATGAAAACAAAGAATTATTGTTATTTTGTCATCCCACATTCGTTGACTATGTGTCATTTTCTTTGTCTTAGAATGATGGTAGCATTATTGCTCAATGGTCAAATATCTTCAATGCAAAAGATCTGTGTGTAAGTTAATTTCTTATTGAGGCTAATACCAAAAACTATTACTGTTTATTAAAAAGTCAACCAAAACTAACCAACCAACCTTTGCCACTCAGTCACTCCTGCCTCATTAAGCCCTTACTGGACAGAGAAGAAGTGCCCTAAAGCATTACCAGAACTAACTCTCAATGGAAACAGAATGCCGACATCTAGTTCCCAGGGAGCAGCTGGGCTGTCTAACTGCCTAATTACATAGCTACCAGGGCTCCCATTGAGTAGGTAAGGCCCTACAACTTGACAGTAGTAGTCTGTATGATGTCCAACAGATGGTGCTATTTCCCCTAAAAAGTGAAAATATCCGGCAGCGCCCCAGTTTGCTAACTACAACCAGATGCATGGATTAGGCATCACAGTTTTCATTAAGTACAATGTTTCCCTTAATTCTAACCACTCTCTAATCTTCCATTCTAATTTAGTCTGTCTTTCCAAACCAAAAACAGAGGAAGGAGCAATGAGTAAAGATGGAAAAAAGGGAGCAATTTAAATTCTTCATTTCATATTTAATTTCTAAACACACACTAGAAACAAAATTTCAAAACAAAATCCTTTATTAGAGGCATTCTTTTGAGCCCCAAACTATTCAACACAACACCTCTGTATTTTCCAGTCTAGTTCATCTAAAAGATGACACTAAGCATTTTTCTATTAATTGGAGTCATCGTTCCTGCCACTGTATCTTTCTTAGAGCTTATAGTCAATAGTTAATGGGTAAATAACACCAGCATGTGGAATACACTGTGGGTAACATCTGCAGATGATTTTTCAAGGACCCTCTTTTAACCCTGAACATATACTGAACATTATGGGGACAACCCTCTGAATGCAAATTGTGGTTTTCAATGTCAAGCCTGTGGATAGTTTAATAGCACATCTAAAAAGTTGGTGTTTGCAGTGCAATGAGTTCTTTTTAATTCCATTATCGTATAATTCCAATTTTCCACAAACCTTATGAAACCTCCTAGTATATGGCTTTTCTGACCCTAAATTTGGTCTAATTTTTTAGCACACCTTGCAGGCACTGGCCATTTTACTATGCAAACAGACTGGCAGTGTCAATTACTAAGCAAATTGAGTGATTTAGATCTACGAAGGCAATTGCTCAGTTCTCAAGGACTGATGGGATTGGCCACAACTTGCAAATGTTAAGACGTAAAACCAATCCCAGAGGTTGAGGAGGACACACCAACCGGAGTTTGGAGCACGTGGACCTGGGACTACTGCGGTGTGAACCTTAGACACAGAAGGAATCTAACACTAGAGATGGTGTGACACAGTGAAAAAAATGAAACTACAGCTGAGACCTGCAGCAGCAAAACAGTGGCTGCAGTGGGTTTGGCATACCCATGGAGTGACAGAGCTGGCGCTACAGAGCTTTAACACTTGCCCCTGGGACAGCAGAGGCCAACAGAAGGGCAGCCTGCCAGCAGGCACAGCTGAGAAAAAGGCAAGAGCTGTCTTGGTTGGAAGTAGTCCTGACTGAGGAATTATATCCTGTTTCCTGAGTTGTACTTTGTTACTCCCAAATTGAGACACTTGTTACTTCCCTAATAAACCCCATAATCTTGAGAATTGTCGGAGTTGTAGAGCCATTGCAATGAATTATGAACCAAACTGAGAAGTAGCGTGCTGTGGACAGTTGATGTCAGAAATGCGGAAAATTTGGAGAGCAGTGGCAGTGGTAGGATTCAGTCAGTTTGAACCAGGTTCAGCAGAACTGATACCTAATTTTTTTTTTTGTTAAGTTCAGCAAACCAGTTGTTAAAATAGCACTTGTAATCAGGGTTCTAGGGGGGTGGCTGGACATCTACCCAATGTGAAAGTAAAAAATTGACATTTCTTACTCTTTTTTTTAATGTTTATCTGCACAACACAACAGCGTATTCTAAGCACCCAGCAGTAATGTTCATTCCGTCCATAGGAATACAAAATCAGATGAAACTATGCTTGTAATGTTTATTCATTTCATAAAATTCATTATTCTTTTGATACAATACTACTTCCTATTCCCTTGCTACTTCAGTAAACATAATGTAGAAGAGAAAAAGTACCAAACAACCAGAGGGGGCCATGGTGTCATTCATTTCAAGTTTTGTTAGGCCCTAAACTCCCACAAGATATTATGAGTGAATTATGCGATTCCTTAAAGTGTTCAAAGAGCTCAAACTGTTGTCAGAACAACTGCTGGAAGAAGTTTGACCCACCAAACGCAGTGACTACTGTCCACGTGGCCTAAAGGAACGAGAGCCTGCTCCTGAGTGAAAAGAAGGGTAGGGATAAAGCGCTCAGCTGATGGAGCTCGGATAAAAGCCAAGAACACTGCAAGTGAGGATGCCAATCAAGATGCAATATGGAAAGATTTAAAATAGGTTTTATTGGGTTTTTCTTCAGCTATTAAATATTTTTCATTACTATTTTAAAACTAACATAATCTAGTTTTATGTACATATTTTATTGTTCTTATTTAAGTATAACTATGAAATAGTAAACTACCTTTCAGGATATCATTTTTCAATATCATGATCACTAGGACAGTGTACCATTTGGTTAATTAAATACAAATAAGTAAGTAAATAAATAATGTGAATCCCACCACTGAGTGAAAGTATGTCTGACCACCTAACCAGTATCCATTTTGTACTGAAGGTGATTCTCCTCAGAATCTAGATGGCTTACAGGCTTACACCCAAAACATCTCTGGAAGACATGGAAATCAAGTTTTCAAATACACAGTGCTCCATCTGACCTAGACTGTTAGCTCAGATGTGATCTTTCTTTTCAAAAGCAATGCCAAGAGCACAACACAGCTTCCAGGCCAAGACCGTAAACTCAGTGCCTTCTGGCAGGAGGCTCAGTTGCAGTGCAGGGTGCCTCAGGCACTTATGGGGGTGGGGAAGAGCTAGGTTTGCCAACCCAAGCACCTAAAGAGCTGAGTATCTTTAGGGTGAGACTTACTTTAAGGTTGAGTAGAATGCTTTTTGGCCAATACAAGTAGCACTAGAAGAATTCTGTAACACAAAGCAGGGCAGAAGTTAAGGGGCCAAGTGGCTGAGAGGCGAAGGACCAAAAGATAAGCATGCCTGTGGGCATGGCTGAGAAAATGCACTCTGGACTGAAGAACTGTATCCTGAACATTCCTGGTCATGAATTGTAACCTGTTAACTTTCCTAACATACCCTATAATCAAAAGTTTTGTCTGTGAGCTCTGTGTTGTCATTGCAATGAACTACTGAACCCAGTAGAGTGTAATGGGAGGGACGGTTGATTGATTAGAGTTGAACAGGAAGGTGGGAAGGTAAAGGGATGTCTGACCTCTGCCTCAAAGGAATAGACTTTTGGCTGATGCCAAGTTTGAAAAATCAGCTCAGCTCCTGTGGCTTCCTATAGTCCGGTCACCACTGACTACACATACTCATGATACACGCCTCAATTCTTTATAGTAAGCTTAATTATACATAGGGTTAACTTTTTTCTTTCCCTTTTTTTAAAACTTTTTTCTTTCAAGATTGCTTCGTAAGGCATGTTCTTCCATCAGAGGCATGCTCAGATGCCAGGATCCAGTAATTCATTAGAAATGAAATTATGGACTCTCTCCTCCTTCTCCCCCTCTCGGCTCCTCCCTTGACCTCTCCTGGGCTCCCTCTCCTCCCGTTTCCCTTTCCCCTTGTCCTCCTTTCCTTCCCCCTCTCTCCATGTGGACCACCAAGCGGGGCTGAGATGAAAACTCTAAAGGCGTCTCCAGTACTCAATATATCAGTCTTCCTATCTTTGCTATTTTGATCATCACCATTTTACATATTTGTATTTTCAAAACCACCACCTGCAGAAAATGTAAACCAACACAAGCAAAAAGGACTCAAGATTGTGAGGAGGATGAAATGCAGCCCTATGCCAGCTATATGGAGAAGAGCAATCCCCTGTATGACACTGCACACAAAGTGGAGATGTCGCATGTGCTTCAAAACCAAGCTGTGAGGATGGATTTCAATGCCTATGAATTATTGGAATTGAGCGTGAAGACAGATGAATCTGGATACAGTATAATTATGGCATTAATTTTCTAATTATTCTAGAACTGATGTCCACTTTTGAAATGAGAGATTTTTCACAGGTTCTAGAAGACAAAGATACTTGAATGACCATTATGTCCTTAAGCAATTGGAACTTTAGAATTGTAGCTGCTACTAGTTAGCTCTCTAGATGATGGATGCTATTTTTGCAAAGAAAGCACATACTCATGATAAAATATTAAAATAATACAGTAAATAAGGAAAATCTTTTCCACCAAGAAGCTAACCACCTGTGCATAGTATGCTATACTATACTATAGAAAAGAAGAGAAATCGTAAAAGAAACAATTACTCTGGCCAAAACATGTTTTGGTGCTTCAAGTGTTAGACTTGTTTCTGGGTATATTTATCCTGCTGATTCCAAGAATGATACCAGTTTTTCCCTATCGGCTCTAATTTTTGAGATACCATGCCACTCTGCTCACCATTTAACAAAAAAAAGATATTTTAATTTAATGTTAGCTAGCCTGAGACAGAGGAAGTGCACACTGCACACTGGCTTTATTTAAAGTAATTTTGTCATATTAAATATTTACTTCACATTAAAGAAATGAAATTATGCTAAGCAAAGTAAGCCAAGCACAAAAGGACAAATACAAGAGTCCACCGAGGTAAGCAAAAAAAAAGAAAAAAGGGGCATATGGGGAAAGCTACTATATACATACATTCCTGGGATGAGGTCCAGGTACTACAGCAGATGCCAAACTCAACCAAGGGATATATATGGCAGCCAACTAAAAACGAGGAGGTGAGGGGGGGGGGGGGAGAGACAGGTAGCGGGGGAACAGGGCACTAACCCACCCAAGAGGAGGGTATTATGTATATCTCCACAGGAGAGGGAGAGAGGGACCAGACTTCAATCTAGCGCATCAAGTCATGAATGCAACATACAGGCATGAAGCAGGGAACCAATAGAAAGGTCTGCGAGGCAGGCCCTCACTACCCTAGACCCCTCACTCCAGAGGAATGCACTTCAGAGGGCAGCAATGAAGCTGCAGTTCAGGAAGCAGGGTGCCTCTGATCGGGAGCAAACGCAGAGGGAAGGAGAGAGCATGGAACACACCCTGGCCCACCAAGCCCTGAGGAAAATATTCCGGCTCAGAGCGGCCAATGCACAGAGAGGATCACAGAGCAGCCCCACCATGAGACTTGACGTCCCTCACTGTAACATAACAGTAAGGGAGACAGCACTGGGGACATGGTGCAGGAGATGTGCCAGATCTGACCCCACCACACTGGGGTGAAACACCAAGGGCATACAGCGGAGTAGCAAGGGGAGCAAAGCTCCGAAGGCCCCAAGGAATGCCAAAGGTGGAGTTTGGGGCCAGGGCGTGGCACCCCAGCAGACTCGAAAATACTCATAAAGGTCAACGGATAGACTTGGAACTGTTTGAGGGCTTTTCAATTTTTGCTTTTACTTATTTATTTTCGTTTTATTATATTAGCTGTTGTTGATTTATTTTTTGTATTCTTTTTTTGGTTGTTTTGCTTTGCTTTGTTTTTACACATGTTATTGTCTATGCATGTCTGCCTGGACAAGATAGATTGGGTGAACAATCCAGAGGAGAGAACAATGGGACCAATGGTTCCAGGGGGACACGGGAGAGGGGGAGGGGGTGGGAAAGGTAGGGCATACCAAACCCAGGGAAAAGGGAAGAATAAGTGATCTAAAATTGATGGTGTGGAGGGCACAGGATGTTTGGGGGGGGGGGCGCTCGCTCAAGGGCAATGTAGTCAAGGAGAATTACCAAAATCCAAATGAAGGTCGAACATAATAGTTGGACAGGTGGAAAGTAAAAGGAAATAGAGGAAAGAAATGGGAGGCAAAGGACATTTATCTAAATACAGGCATGCATATATGTAAATACATTTATATATAATGATAGAATAGATCTATGTAGATATATTTATAAAGCATTACAGCAGCAGATGGACATAGGGCCTCCACTCAAGTACTCCCTCAACGAAGAATACTTTGTTCTACTAACTGTGATGCTCACCTTCCCTGACACAATCACTGAAAAAAAAATGTGTGCACAAGCAAATGTGGTGAAGAAAGTTGATGGTGCCCAGCTATCAAAAGATACAGCATCTGGGGTCTTAAAGGCTTGAAATAAACAAGCAGCCATCTAGCTGAGAAGCAACAAAGCAAACATGGAAGCAGCACACCAGCCTATGTGATCATGAGGTATAGATGGGATCAGGTATCGGCATCAAAGACCCAAAATAAAACAAAAATCATATCAATGGAAATGAGGGGGAGGGCACAGTGGAGACCCAAACCCCACAGTAGTCAACTGGGTACCCCCTGCAAGAAGGGCCACAAGGAAGAGACGAGCCAGTCAAGATGCAGTATAGCACTGATGAAACACACAACCTTCCTCTAGTCCTTTAATGCTCCCCCCTATTATGACACCAATTCTAACTTACAAATCTGGCTAGACCAGAACATGTATAATGGTACATATATAAGGTCACAACACAGGGAATCCACAACAGATAAATCCCTCAGGACCAATTAAGGGAGCAGCGATTCTAGTAGAATAAGAGAAGGTGGGGGGAGTAAGGGGGAGCCGATCACAGTCGTCAATGCATGGCCCCCTCTCAGGAGGATGAACAGCAGAAAAGTGGGTGAAAGGAGACAGCGTTCAGTGTAAGACATGGGGGGGAAAAACAATATAAATTATCAAGGGGACATGGGGGAGGGTGATAAAAAACGAGGAGCTGATACCAAGGGCTCACATAGAAAGAAAATGTTGTGAGAATGATGGCAACATATGTACAAATGTGCTTGACACAATGGATATATGTATGGATTGTGAAAAGCTGTACGAGCCCCAATAAAATGATTAAAAATGAAATGAAATGAAAAACAGTGAAACTCTCTTCATTCCACCTTTATTATTAGCTGGATCACTTGTATAAGAACAAACCAAATCCCACACCCTGACAACTTCCCTGATTTCCTGCTCTATGGCATTGGAGCAAAATTACTGGATGGTGCAATTTATATAGAACGTCATTTTATTGTGCTTTGATTCTTTCTATCCTGCCTAATTCCTTCCCTTTATTCACTAGTTTTCAATAAGTTGATTCAATTAAAAAAACAAAAAATAAAACAAAAACCTCAGTGCCACTGAGTGTTGACTCATATGACAGCATTCCACAAAGTAGCCAATTATCATTATTTTAAACTTCCATTAAGACATCACAGACATAAACATATTTGATGTATTTATTCCATTGTCCTTATCTTTACTGATACTCAAAGATCTACTTCCTGAGTCCTTTTCATACCCTAGTAGTGATTGATAAAAATCCTTGAGCTCTGATATGGCAAGAGGTAAGGCTCAACTCCTACATTCTCCTCCCCAGGCCTATCATCAGCCATTTGTCCAGGACATCCTGTTCTTCTGTGTGGTGGAGAATGGTATTTCAAGGCCATAATCTACATGCAAGGGACCTTTCTAATCATTTTAAATATAAAATCGCCTCTGGATCAACCCACAACTATTATAAAAACTCTGCTCCTGTATTATTGACAAGGGGACAAAAACAAAAGACCTACAACCACAAATAGCATGTCTAAGAAATGTCTATTTCTTAAATATGAGAATTTCAAAGTCAATATAAAGAGAAAATCATAGATTAGCAAAAAGAACACCTTTAATCAAACCTTTTCATTGTAATTTCTGGGTGCAGATGTGTAGATTTCAACTTGAATGACACACTACTATAGAAACTGTCGGTACTGCCCTTACGCATCTAAATTTATCAACGTCTTTTCTGGATTGTCAAGATACAGACAGATCACCTCAAAGATCTCAACATTCTTAACTATTCCTAACAACAGTTTACCTATAGTAAGTACAGAGCAAATAAAGATCATTTTCAAGCTACTGCTGGAGGAAGCCCTCCTAGTGTAGTTAGTGTTTATGAATCAAGCTCCTGCTAGGTCAGCAGTTCAAAATCCCCAGCAGCTCCCAGTGAACAAAGTGAGGCGTTCTACTCCCAGAGAGAGTTACATTACAGAAACCCACAGGGGTAGAGTTCTACCGTGTCCTCCAGGGCTGCTATGAGTTAGCATCAACTCGAGGGCAGTGTGTTTGAGTTGATTATCAGCAGTACTGTCTAATGAATGATCACTGTAGAATTATTTTGTCTAATCCCCATTCCTAATAATGTCTAGTTGTGGCCTCTATAATTCTCCTTCATGCTGCTTTTCCAACAAGCATCAGCTCTTGAACCATTTTCTCAGAAGGCAGTAAATCAAAATGACATTGTAAAAACAAAACTTCGGTGTTCTTTCTCAGGCTTTTTGTTATGCTTGAAATTAAGTTATAGTTCTATATCTCAAATCCAAAGATGATGGTGATAAGTTTAAACAGAAAAAGATTCCTCAATAACCCAAATTCTGCCTTTATCAACAGTCTGGCTTGTTCTTTTGTATAACACACAAGGGTTACTTATGAACTGTTATAAGCAAACACATTCAGCCCAAATCGAACCTA
>NW_022109704.1:1780965-1783015 GCF_000313985.2 Echinops telfairi | reverse complement strand
CCCCGAACTGTTGTCCGCATTGTTTTCTCCTCCAGATTGTTCATACAACCTATCTTACTTAGACAGACCTGCGGAGATAACAACATGCACAAAAACAAAACAGAGAAAACCAAGCAATAAAACAAAACAAAACACAAGAAAGAAAAGCTTGTAGTTAGTTCAAGGACTTTGTTGGCCTTTAGGAGTGTTTTCCAGTCGAGTCTGTGAGGGTGCCAAGCCCTGGCCCCAAACTCTATTTTTGGTATTCCCTGGAGACTTCCTTGCTGTTCTGTTCCACGCCCTTAGTGTTTTGCCTCAGTGTGGTGGGATCAGATTGTTTCAGAATTCCCACACTGTCTCCAGTGTTGTTCCCTGTAGGGCTATGAGTCAGTGAGGAATGTCATGTCTCACAGTGGGGCTGGCCATATGGTCTTCTCTGTGGATTGGCTGCTCTGAGTGGGAATATCGTCCTCAAGGTTTGGTGGGCCAGGATGTGCTCCGCTCCCTCTTCCTCCCCCTTCATTTGCTCCCGTGGAGGCACCTAATTTTACCACACAAACTGCACATAAAAATGTGCTGAAAAACTCAGCTTATACTCAAGTATATACCGTAACTTCTAGTATATAGGAAATACAGCAGATAGCAGACTAAGATAAATATTATCACAAGGAAATGATGAAATAAATCCAGAAGGTCGCATTCTACAATGAAATAATCAGACAGATGCAGAATATGGTACATTCTATAAAACCAGCATAGTGTGGTAGTTACATAATCTGTCAACTTGAGGATATTAAGAGTGAAGAGGTAGAGTTTAGTCTGTCAATCAGATCACAGCTCGGTGACCTCATTTGGAAGCACCAGGGAAATAAATAGCTCACTGGAGGCAGGAACCCACTCTCTCTCTGCCGTCCCTTTCCTGCTGTTGAGACACCCAGAGAGCTGGACGAGCTACATGGAGATAAGCTCCAGCATTGAGATACTTCCACCACCACTGGATCCACAAGACTTTGTACCCACCGGCCTGTGATCTTCCTGCATGTGGCATCATTGCATGTGATGCGTGAATCTAAAGAGGAATTTATGGACTAGTATCGGACATATGGGCTAATATCGGAATTATGGGCTTGATCTAGACTGGGCTGGAATGTTTTCTCAATATATAATTGCTCTTTGATACAAAGTTCTCTCTTACACACACTACTATCTCTAGATTTGTTTCTTTGGTCAACCTGGACTAACACAAAGTCTCATTAAAAATCTCTCTCTCACACACACTCATACTCCCAGACACACACAGAATGTTTAAAAAAGAAAAAGTAGATATAACAGGAAGATTAACATGTGTACTTTTATTGAATCCTGGTTCACAAAAAAAACAACAACACTATAAAAGACATTTTACGAAGTGGGATGTTTGAATATAAGCTAGATTCCAGATGATAAAAGAATTGTTTTTATTTTTAAAGAAGGAATAACAATATTATAGTTAAGTAGTAGAACTTATTTTAACAAACACATTAAATATTTGGTGCAAGTTTCATGACTGTGATTCTCAAGTGATTTGGCAAATATACAGCCATGTTGGGGTATTTCATGCATATGAAATATGAATGTACGCCAACATTGTTTTAATATTTGGCACATACCAAAATGTTACTTACTTACATATTGCTTTATATTCCTCTATTTATTTATGCATGTTTTTTGAGTATTTACTAAATCAAAACAGTAGTCTTGTTGGTTGAATCTATTTTTTTTTTTTTGGTGTGTTGAATCTTCTGACATGTTTTTTTCATACAAATAATTTTCATGATAGCGTCTGGGGTCTTAGAGGCTTGAAGGAAATCAAGCGGCCATCAAGCTCAGAAACAACAAAGCCCACATGGAAGAAGCACACCAGCCTATGCAATCATGAGGTGTCAAAGGGATCAGGTATAAGACATCATCAGAACAAAAAATCTTACCATAGTCAATGATGGGGGGAGTGCGGAGTGGAGACCCAAAGCCCATTAGTAGGCCACTGGAGATCCCCTTGCAGAGGAGTCTCGGGGAGGAGACAAGCCAGTCA
>NW_022109704.1:1779216-1780259 GCF_000313985.2 Echinops telfairi | reverse complement strand
ATTTGCATATACTGTATATACTCGAGTATAAGCTGACCTGAATATCAACTGAGGCATCTAATTTTACCACAAAAACTGCATTAAAAATGTGCTGAAAATTTCAGCTTATATACAAGCATATACGGTAATCTATTCCCATCAAAGCAACCCCTATGTAGGGTTACCATGGCTGTAAATCTTTATAAAGCAGCCTCATCTTCCTCCCACTGAACAGTTCATGGGTTTGAACCAACCTAGCAGTAGTCCAACACTTACTCAATAGTGCCACCAGGGCTCCCACTTACCAGAGAGATACTGCTTTGATCACCTAAATGTTCCCTCTCTATCCCCAAATACTTTCCATCTGCCATTGGTTGAATCCACCAGATTCAGAACCTGAAGATGCTCCAAACTGTGTGTCCTTATATGCAAGGGGGTGTCAAAAAGTTAATAGGAAAATGGAATCTTTCCATAAACTTTTTGAGGCTCCATGTATACATATTATATATGTGTGTGTGTGTGTGTATGTATGTATGTATGTATATATATATATATGAAAGTTACTTCACACAAAGTAAAAGGTTTTCATGCATGCTAGCATAAGTTGCAGTAACAGCTTCACAAATTTTCATTTTTGTCTTTGCCCCCCATGATGGTCTTTATGTTAGATTCATTATCTTGACATTGCAGGCACCCACAACTACAGACCTAAACTTATGGAACATTCCAAGCAATTCCACTTTTTATTGCAATATTATGACTTTGTACTTCCAGCATCACTGTTGGCACCTCCTATGGATCCTGTGGTTATTACTCAGTGTTTACAGTATTGAACCAAACATGATGAAAAACAAGTTAGATGAAAAACAAGTTAGAAGCACAACATATGACTTTTTGCTGAGATATGCAATGAACTGGAGGGATGCTCATGTAGAGATAATCATTGTCACACAGAGATTTAAAAAAAATCTATGTATGTAAGTGGGCCTGCATTATTTCACACCCATGTTGTTCAAGCATCAATGGTGCATGTGTATATGATGTGTGTATGTGTGTGTGTGTGT
>NW_022109704.1:1768845-1778059 GCF_000313985.2 Echinops telfairi | reverse complement strand
CTATATCTTTTGATAGCCGGGCTCCATCAGCTTTCTTCACCACATTTGCTTATGCACACATTTTTCTTCAGCAATCGTGTCAGGAAGGTGTGCATCCTGGAATGCCAATTTAATAGAACAACGTGTTCTTGCATTGAGTAAGTACTTGAGTGGAGGCCCAATGTCCATCTGCTGCCCTAATACTAAACCTTTAAATATATGAACATAGATCTTTTTCCTCACACTCATATATATTCACATATGTACATTCCAGTCTTTAGACCCCTAAAAATACCCTTTGTCGCCTAGTTCTTTCCTCTTATTTCCTTTTACTTTCCTCTTGTCCCACTATCTTGCCCTTGCTGAATCCCTACCAGGCCTCTCACACCCTCCTTGCCACTGATTTTGCGTCACTTGTTGCTCCCCGAACAATTTTTTTTCAATAATTCAATTAATTTCCTGACATTTTGGTATCTAGTTGGTTTCTGTATTTTATTGTAGCAATTGTATGGGTAATATACTTTCTATGGGCAACTCTTAATATACTTAAACCACTGAATTATTATGTGAATTATATGCCAATATAAAACATAAAACATATATGTACCACATATACTTAAGCCAAGTTTTTCAGCACATTTTTTTATGCAGTTTTTGTGGTAAAATTAAGTGCCTTGGCAGGTATTCGGCTCGGCTTATACTGGAGTTTACACGATATGTTATTCCCTCTCCTGTGCATCCAGTAAGCTTCATGGAACATTACAGTGCACGCAGGACTATGACATTAATCCTTCATCTAGACCAGTGGTTCTCAACCTGCCTAATGCCGAGACCCTTTGATACAGTTCCTCATGTTGTGGTGACCCCCCAACCATAAAATTATCTTCGTTGCTACTTCATTACTGTAATTTTGCTAATGTTGTGAATCAGACAACCCCTATGAAAGGGTCATTTGACCCCCAAAGGGGTCGTGACCCAGAGGTTGAGAAGCACTGATCTAGACTACGGGGGTATCAGGTACTTTCTTTGAATGAGGGGATAGTATCGTAAATGCTGAAAAATATGGTAGTAGTTGCTGTTGAATCCATTCACATCATTGGCAACCAAGTGCATGCAGAACAGAATTGCTTCAGTTTTCACAGCTGTGACCTTTCAGCAGATCCCTGGGCCTGTCTTCTGAGGTGCCTCTGAGTAGCTTCCAAATACCAACCTTCTGGCTAACAGGTTTAGCTAATAGGTTTAGCTGTCTGCATCACCCAGGGAGGGATACCTGGCTTATATGGTAGTCCATTGGATACTTCAGGAGCCCAGGGATGCTAGTGGATTACAACAGGCAAGTGACTGAAAAGTTGGTGGTTCAAACTCACCGGTGGTTCCATGAAGACAGGCCTGGCAATCTACTCCTGTCATGATCATACGCAAGAAAACCCTATGGAGTCTACTCAGTAACACGAGATAGATCATCATGAGTTGGGGCTACTTACGGGAGCGAACAACTTTGAACTTGGGCCCTATAAAATCAGCTCATCAGCAAAGGTCTGTATAATTGTTAAAGGCAATACACCGGAAACTAGACCCTTTACAATCTACTATTGAAAAGCTGCAAAAAGAATCTTATAGATACCCCAGACAGTTTACTTTTGAGGTATTACGTGGGGAGCAAATGTTTGCCTAGCTTCCTTTCAAATACAATTAGGAAAACATCTGTTTTCTACCAAACTCGCCCTCTGACAAATTTGACACTTGAAGCATTGAATTCCTTCAATCTATCGGTTGTTTTTCGTAGCTGTACGTTCCAGGAATGAAGAATCCGGTACTGCAATTCACTGCTGGTACCTGGAATAAATCATGGCTAAGAAACATTTAGAACAGGAAAAATGTAATCTAAAAAAAAAAATCTCAAGACTATCTCTTTTCACATCATTTTTGTCTTAAAAAGGGAGTAATTCCAGGGGAAGGAAGGAAAAAAGAGGAGCTGACACCAAGGGCTCAAGTAGAAAGAAAATGTTTTGAAAATAATGATGGCAACATGTACAAATGTGCTTGATACAACTGATATATGGATTGTCTTAAGAACTGTAAGAGTCCCCAATAAAATGACTTATTTAAAAAGAGAGGAAAAGAAGAGTAATTCCAGAGAACCTATAAGGTGAGTAATTTGGCTATTAAAATAATTTTGATTAATAACAAGAAGCTTGATTTATTCAGCCTTCCCAAAGCCCATTTTGTAGCTCACAAGATCCAACCACTGCATTATCATATATTTATTAGTCATACTGAACTTTGAAACAGTTTTATTAATCTAATATTCCCAAACATAAAGTACTTGCCACTTGTCTGGCAGCAAATCCTGTATCAAGGCACACTCACTGTACGTGTATGGTCAAACTGATTTTTGATAAGGGTGTCAAGTCCATGCAATGGGGAAAGAATAGTCTCTTCAATAAACAGTGCAGGGACAACTGGCTTGTACATGCAAACCATGAAGCTAAACCATACCTCGCACCATATACAAAATTCAATTCAAAACAGACCAAAGAACTAAATATAAGAACTAAAACTCAAAGGAAACATAGGAGTAATGCTTCAGGACCTAGTTTTCAACAATGGATCTTTAAATATGACTTAAAAAGCAAAATTAAAAATTTGACTTCATCAGAATTAAGAACTTTTGTGCATCAAATGACAACAAAGTAAAGCACACACACACAAAAAAAGTAAAGCAACAACTTACAGGATAGGAGACAATATCTGGGAACCAAGTATCTGTTAAGGGTTCAATTCCTAGGATATATATAGAACTCCTTTATCAACAAAAATTAAACAAGCAGACATTTCACCAAAAGAAGATAAACAAATGTAATGTTCTATGTATGAAATCCAGGATAGGTAAATCTATAGAGACAGTGCCTGGATTAATAATCACTGAGGGATGTGGCAGGGTAGGTCTGTAGGAAATGGGGAGTTAACAATGACTGCTAGAAAAAAAAGTTCTGAAACTGATTGTGATGATTGCACAACTCTTCCTAATAGGACTGAACAATTACATTCTAAGACATGTGAACTACATGCCAATAACACTATTTTTTTAAGTATACAAAGGGCCAACAAACACACGAAAAGATGCTCGATAGGCTTAATCGTTAAAAAAGGTGCCTCTAAGTTGATTCTGAGCCATGGCAGCCCTGTATCTGTCAGAGAACTGTGTTCCACAGGGCTTCATGGCTGCTTTTTCAGCAGGCCACCAGACTTTTCTTGCAAGCCACTTATGTGGGGTCTCCCAGCGCTTCAGTCTGCCACACCAGGGACTCCCATTAGTCATTAACCCACTGAGCCGAGTCAGTGCTGACCATAGCAAGCCTGTAAGACAGAATAGAAAGGCCCCTCTGGGTTTCTAAGGCTGAAAATCTTTGTGGTTAGCAGCCCAGCGCATACCTTTCATTACTAAAGAAACACAAGTCAATATCACAATGAGGAGATGGCCACTAGGCTCCTACTAT
Organism: Echinops telfairi; assembly: GCF_000313985.2. Classification (NCBI taxonomy): domain Eukaryota; kingdom Metazoa; phylum Chordata; class Mammalia; order Afrosoricida; family Tenrecidae; genus Echinops; species Echinops telfairi. Next base: position 1,774,580 of record NW_022109704.1, on the reverse strand, counting down.
CAGAAACACAGATAACAACAAAGGGGGCGAGAACGTGGAGAAATTGGAGCCCTCATCCATTATTGTTGAGACAGTAAAATACTGCAGCTGCCGTGGAAGATAATGCAGAGGTTCTGTTAAAAATTGAAGCATAGAATTACCATATGATACAGCAATTTCACTCCAAAATGTATGCCCAAAAGACTCAAAAGTAGGGACTTAAATACCTGTACCCCAAAGCTCAATAAACCATTAATTACAATAGCCAAAAGGTGAAAAGAACCAAAGTGACCATCAACAGATGACCAGATCAAGAAAATGTGGTCCACCTACACTCCCAATGGGATATATGGCCAGAGAGAGAAAGGAATTTCTGATACATGGATGACCCTTTGAAAACATGTTGAGTGAAATAAGTCACACATAAAACAAGGATTGTATGATTTTACTTACATTAAAATAGCTAAAACAGACAAATGCATACAGGTCAAGTTTATTAGTGGTACCAGAGGCAGGTAGGAGGAGGAAATGAGGAGGTACAGTGAATTTTCTGGTGATGGAAAAATTTGGAAACAAATAATACTGTTGGTTAGACAAGATGGTCAATGGCACTCATATCCCTGAATGGTACATGTAAAAGTGATTTCATTTGTTTAAAGGCTGAATTGGAAATATTTTGTTGTATAATTTCATTACAATAAAAAACTTTTTAAAAATTTAAAGCACCCAAATATTAGTTCACAACCACTATGGTTAATCAGTAAATTCATTTCATAAGAGTTCCATATGAAGAAGCTCCTCTCCCAAGAAAATGGCTTTCCATGGAAGTTTTTCTGAATTTAGTTGTACCCTGCCTAAATTCCACTTCTACTCATTCTATTGCCTTTAAGACTGCTAAATCCTAGCAACAGACAATCTGCTGGGGTGAGGACACTCAAGTGAGTTCGCAGGAGCGACTTTGCGATTGTGGACAATATTGAAGACAGACAGACAGTGGGGCACAGGGGCTCCTTGTCCCATGTCAGGACTGAATGTATTTTCCAATGGGTATGTATAATGGGGCTTACAGATCTTTCATAAGACAAGCACATCATGCAGCTAATAAATGACATAGTTAATAGGTAACATCATAAACAGGTAACATAACCAGCAATGAAGTAAGTCACTGTCTTGGACCTAGTGCTAGTTGACCTCGAACCCCGAGTCCTCCCCCGGGAGCTGCTACATTTATGATGGGTTGGCTACAGAACCTAATTACTTTTATCTACAGATAACCTTGAGGCCTTGTCAAGTAGCCAGACACAAAAATGATTCATCTTATATGGTAGCTCCTTTATGACATTTCTTTTATGGAGGGGGTTATTGGAGGGACTGTGTCCAGTCATGAGAATGTATATTAAGATTTATTTATATCTCATAACCGTGATAGTCTGACCCACCAGATTCGGCTTTCCAGACCCATAATTATGAGCATGCACGGTTTAGCTACATTACTTTCTCATCCAGTCCCTCAGTTTACCACAACAGTCCCTTTCCTTTCCTCTCCCTGTGGGTCCCTGAAAAGTAAGTGCACTCTCATGGCTATGACTTGCTCTCACAAACCACCATATCAGAGTCTGCCATGTCTTACCAGAGAGTCTGATGACATGACAGGTACACCAAGTTGGCTTTAGGAGTTTTCATTTTATATCAAGAATCTCCACTTTCAGGAAACATTATTTTAAAAGGGCAAATATGGAGAATAAAGACAGAAGCATAGTATAAAAATATATTTAATTTTACTGTTGATATAGTAGTTATTGGTATGTACTTTAAATATTACCCCAATAAATTCTCACAAAACCAGTGATCCCGAAGTACAATACTCCCATTTCAGAGAGGAGGTGAAACCTGAGGTTTAGCAAATTAAGTAAATTACTCCAGGTTGCTATTTACCTACTGTCAAGTCTCAACTTAGGGCAGCCCCATGGACAACCAAACAAAATGCTGCCAGGACCTATGCCATCCCTGTCATCAGTTGTGGTTTGGACCTGGCATGCTCCACAGGGTTTTCACTAGCTGATTTTTAAGGACATCACCAGGCCTTTCTTCCTACTCTGCTTAGTGTGTAAACTCTGCTAAAATCTCAACACACTTCTTCCACTGACAGATGTGGTGACTGGGCAAGAGACTAATATCCAGGTGACCAGCAATGAGGGTGAGAATTCTACCAGTGAAGCACTACTACCTCCATGAGTGATACAAAGTCCCAGCAGGATTCAAACCAAGCCTTTGCACCCTAGAATCTATACTTTTTCCCAAGCCATTGCCTCTTCCAGTATTAATTCCAAGCAACACCTGGAAATACTCCCAAATGTCCAAAATGCAGGCAGATTTAGATGATCTAAAAAGCAGACACCAGGGGAGCACGTTCTACTCCATCCTCTAAGGTGATAATGAATTGCAATCGATTCAATGGCAGTGAGTTCAGTTTGGTCTGTTCCTCCTGCTATCTCCATGGTCTTACTGTTTTGAGTCGTCGTTATAGACATGTAAAACCACTGTTAAATGTTCCAGAAATTTGTATCCTGACTGATGTATTTTAATCTGACTTAACTCGCTTAGGAGAATAAATTCATTAACTGTTGGATTTTAAAAGGAAAAATACTAATAACAAATAAAAAGCAGACGCACAGAGGCTCAAAAGTTACCTCTTAGATAATCTCAAAGTGTTTTCATCTCAGAACCCTTTGACACGCTTACAAGTATCTCTGACTCCAAAGAGCTTTAATTTATGGCGGTTTTAAGTTAAATTTTACTTAAATATCAATAAAAATAAAATAAGCCCATTGCATGTTAACATAAACATTTTTAATAAATCTTTTTCATTTAGAAAGTGGCAGACTTTTGTGTTTTTGTGACTCTGTGCCTTATCTTAATAAAAAGCAGCTGGATTTCCTTCTGTTTCTGCATTTAGTTTGACCTCAATGTTGTTCAGGCTGGTTTTTTGCTTTTAAGAAAAGGAACTCTGGGGGCCCAGAACTTACGTGCTTCACAGAGAATCAAAAGGTGGCCATGCACCCCCATCTGCAGCTCCTTGGGAGAGAGATGTGGCACTCTGCTCTGGTAAAGAGTTACAGCCCTGGAGAGCCGGGGCATGGCAGTTCTACTCTCCTAAAGGGTAGCTATGACTCACAACACACTCAACAGCTATGGTTCAAATTTGTTGAGTAGGAAAAAGTCGTATTTTAATATGCCTTTAAAGGTAACTGTAGGCAGTCTTAGCGACCCTATAGGACAGGTTAAAACTGTCCCTCTGAGTTTCTGAGACCAACTTTTTTTAAATTTTATTTTATTGGGGGCTCGTACAATTCGCATCACAATCCATACATACATACATACATACATTGTGTCAAGCACATATGCACATTTGTTGCCCTCATCATTCTCAAAACATTTGCCTCCCACTCTATCCCCTAATATCAGTTGCTCATTTTCACCCTCCCTCCCCACTCCCTCATGAACCCTTCATAGTTCATAAATTATTATAGTTTTGTCATCTGAGACCAACTCTTCATGGAAAAGAAAGCCCCATCTTTCTCCAGAGGAGCAACTGGTGGTTTTGAACTGCTGACCTTGTGGATCACAGCCCAACTTGTAACCTTCAGGTTCTTAGTCTTTAATACTAAACTTAATAATTTATTAAAGGAGATACTGAAGAATCTGAAAGCCTATCAATCAATTTTACCTGGTAGTACATCGAAAGCCATTAGTTGGTCTTGTATTTTGAAAGGGTCTTTCTTGACCCAGGTGTGATTTATAACATTATGCACGGGTCCTTTGGAAAAGAAATAACAGAGTCCCTGGTCACTGACAGTATCAGGAAATTTTTTTAACTATTCAGAAGCTGTCAAAATTTAAGCAATCATTTTAAATTGCAGTTTTCACTGGAATTTTCTCATTGGTAGCAAATACTGTCAATTGTTTTTCTAAAGTGACAGACACGCTTCATTTTCCAGAAAATATCTGCCAAATACTCAAGCCTAACAAACTATAGTTTGTCAGTGGGTCTTAAAAAAAAAAATTGCTCCACGACACAAACAGCTAGTTCAGGTCACAGCTAAACCTGACTTTTCCTTGTAACAATGATCATGTCTTGGTAAGCACCGTAATGCTTCCTTCCTGTGTTAACCCTAATACATGAAAATTAGGGGGGGGAGGTGGGAGGGGACCTATACTGAAGTTTCATAAAATCAGTAATTTTTACTGTTTCAGCTAGAGCATTCTAAGTGGAGTAGAATAGTACCACTGCCTTGTTTTGAAAGGAGTCTGGTGGCAGAATGAGTTAATGTGTTGGGCTGTGACCTGCAACGGCAAGAGTTCAAAGCCAGCAGTCAGCGGCTAAGGGAGAAAGACGAGGATTTCTTTCTTGTCTTGGAAACCCACAGAGGCAGTTCTACTCTGTCCTACAGGGTCACTCCCAGTTGGAATCGATGCAGCAAAAGCAATTTTGGAGTTTTGGGTCTGGCTTTGTGCTAAGGCATCATTAGTACCTTTACCCAGCATGGCTTTGGGAACATCAGCAAATAGTTTGACTGATTGGTTTCCCTGAAAGGGTCTGAAATCCCCCAGGTCAGCAGACCATACTTTTTTTGAGAACTGCATTCCTAGATTACATCACTGGTTCAAGGTAGAGGTTGAGTCTCATCCAAATCCTGTTCATTCAAGTCTTAATGTTGAGAGGGCTTTTTTGTTGTGTTCCCCCCACACACACACACCCCGTTTTCCTTCATTTGGGATATACCAACAGCAAGAACAGGAAAAAGAGGGGGTGGGGGGAGGCATAGATTGCCAGTGATGACCTTTGTGCTAGACCAATGTGGTGGTTACCTTAAACCAAATCATTTGAGAGGCTGCCAGTTAGTACTCATGGGCAGGAAGACACTATGGCTCCATCTATCCCAATAGCGCTTGGGGGGGGATAAGGCCCCATAAATTTGCACACTTAGCAACCCCTGGGTGTCCTTTTATTATGCACCCCAAAGTTAAAAACAATTGTGCTAAATATAAATAGTTCAGATTCAGAGTCAGTTTACCAAGAGCAAAGGATCGCCAAATCCATTGTTACTCAGCAAGAAGTGCGCTCCCTCACCTTCATCTAGTTGGGAATGTAGTTTAGCAGCGGGATTTTGCGATGCGGTGCAGTGTGTCTCAGAAAGTGTCGTGCCAGGCCACAGTTCCTCACAAGAAGGTTGTGCTGAGCTACGACTGTACAATTGCATCTCAATTTCAATCTCGAAAATGAGACTGGACTAAATGATTTATGAGGCCTGTTTTCATCGCTACCTTTTTTCTGAGCTAAGAATGCCCAGGAGAAGTGCGCAGAGAAACTTTCCGTTCCATGAACAGTTCGAAGGATAGCCCACGACAGGTAGGAAAAGAACCAGGTCGTCTCCCAGAAAGGATGGAAAGCAGGTGGTTCCCAACGTTACTCCTTTTCGGTCGGTGCTAAGAATCTAGAGAAAATAGTCCCTGAGATAAACATGGCGCCCACCGCGGCAGGATATAATTATCAGAATAATAATGCCCCATCTCATTTTATAAATCACGGCGCCACCCCAAAAAAGAGATTTCGGGGCCAAAGGAGAGGACTCTGTAAACTAACCGGAGTGCACGACAGCTTACGAGGCACCGTTAGAGCGAGTCAAGATTGCCTCACACGAAGGATCGACCAAGCGAACGCTCGTTTTCCACCCCTTCCTCGGAAAGTGCGCCCC
>NW_022109704.1:1759180-1768348 GCF_000313985.2 Echinops telfairi | reverse complement strand
TCTCGCCTCGGAACGCACCGCCGGGCGAAAAGATAACGGAACCCCCGGGAGGGAGAAGGGGGTGGGGAGGGAAGGCTCGCTCGCTCACTCACCTCCCGTGGTCGCCGCCGCCGCCGGTCGTCTGACCCGAGGAAGGCGCCGTCGCCTTAAAGGGACCTTGCACCCGACGCCGGGAGAAGGGGGTGGGAGCAAGGGAGGGGACGGGGGCTCGGGGGGGAGACGAAGGAGAAGGAGCCACAGAAAGCTCGTCTCCCTGAGGGTGAAAGGAAACCTCCCTCGGGTTCAAGTGAATTGAGGTGGATTTTTTTTTTCACGAGGGGGGGCGGGGGCCCCGAGGGAGGGGGTGAGGGGGCCAAGGAATGCGGCTCCGTCTACGGGAGCTGGCGCGGGGGACAGAAGCGCCGACTCCCCCCACCGGCCCTCTCGCCCCGCGGAGGGATTCGGCTCGTCACTTCCGCCCTCCCCCTTTCGGGTCCTTTCATTGGCTGGAGCCCCTGACACGTCAGGGCCTCAGCCTACCCCGTGCCCGGGCTTCTTTCTTTCTAGTCAAGTTTGGCTGGGCCCGCAAATAAATTAATTAAATAAGAGCATTATTATTATTTATTATTATTATTAATAGAAAAATAATTGGCTTCAGAAGGAGTATCTAATTTTTTGTTGAGAAAATGGATTTCCCAAAAAAAAAAGACTTCCCCAATTAACTTGCCCAATACTTTGCAGGAAAATTTGGGGCGTCTCCGTCCACATCCCATGCAAGACAAACCCAGTCAAGAAGGGAACTTTATGCTGCAGGCCAGATGGTGAGGCCCAGTAACATCAACAACTGTTATTGGAACAATGACATCAAAATGGCACTCACTCTTCCTCTAGAGACAGCCAAGTAGCCTTGTGGCAAATAGCCTTGTTTAAGTACAGTACTTTTAAAAGCCATTTTTGCCCTCTGAATTCTGAGAGTCCAGATCTTGAAAAACTCTCTGAAGCAAAATATTATGAATTGACTCAGTGGAGATCCCCAATTCTAAAAGCCATACTTTGGTTCCACAAATGAGATCGGTTGGTTCAAAGAAAATGATTACATCCATTCAATACCATACACTTGTCATTTTTCTCAAAACAAAAACTAACCTCTTTTCCAAGTAGCCAACAATTGTTGGGTTTTTGTTGTCTCTTAAAGGATGACACAATTTCAGTGTTTTCCCTTGAATTTCTGAGAATATTGATACTCTTCAGGTAATACACAAGTGCTCACTCTGAACCAAATGCTAAATCAAGGTATTTGGTGCAATATTAGAGACATTCAGATCACACTTTTGCTTCTCACTACACACTATGATAAGACCCTTCAAACCACCAGATTAATAAAAACAGGCAGTAGGAGTAGAATTTTCTAATCATACAGATGTGCACACATACAAAGGCAAGTCAACAAGTATTGGTACAAAATCACAGAAAGCTTTATTGAGCTATGAACCTGTTGTCTCAGCATATCCTCCGTCTAGGTCTATCCACTTCTGAAGGTGCTGTGTCCATCCCTCTAACCCTTTCCCAAATGATTCTGTGCTCTTTGTTTTATGCCATGCCTGCATGAGTTTTTTTTTTACTTTAAATCATTTTATTGAGGGCTCTTACAGCTCTTATCACAATCCATACATCAGTTATGTCGATCACATCTGTGCATATGTTGCTATCATTTTCAAAGCATTTTCTTTCCACTTGAGCCCTTAGTATCAGCTCCTCTTTTTTCTCTCCTTCCTCACCCTCCCACCCTGGTGAACCCTTGATAAATTATAAGTAATTGTTATTTTCATATCTTACACCGTCTGCTGTCTCCCTTCACCCATGTTTCTGTTGTTGGGGTGGGGGGTATACCTTGATCATTGTGATCAGTTCCTCTTTCTCCCCCTTCTCCCCTGCCTTCATGACAGTTTTGACATCCTCCAAGGACTCACATTGTGTTTCTTTTTTAGTGTTGAATTTGGGAGAGAAAACGAAGTCCAAGAGGGCAATCCTGAGGCTGCATGGTGGATAGGTTAAGGCTTACAATGAAAGTTCATAAGATAACTCTTGCTACCTTCAAAGAATAATTATGTGGATTGTCTGTCGTGATGGAGGAGAAAAAAGAATCTTCAACACTACTTTCCAGGCCTATTTCTCACTAAGGCAATTTTCAATTCTCTTAAAACTTCATCCTATCAGCCACCGTGGTCATCCTGTGTCCTTAGAGAAAATCTATCAAGATTACCCCTTTGGGATCCCACAACATAGTCCCCATAACTTTCTGAGCTGACCACTCTGCCTTGAATTAGACTGTTGCAGTAGACTATTGCCCTGGGAAGCCACTGTTTAGAAAAGACTATACTTTCTGGATAGTATTGGTAAATTCAAGCCTTCTCTTCACTTATGCTTCACTCCATAAAATTGTCTTCATTAACTTCAGTCTTACTTTAAAAAGGGATGGAAAGATCAGTTCTTTGAGCTAGTTTATCTTCACATAAAACTTGTGAAATCCATCAAGCCAAAAAGTTGCTGAAAGTGCTGAATCGTGTGAGATCCCAGCTATAGTAGCTGTAGCATGAATGTACCCTCTTCGTCCAGCAGTTTCTGGACTTTAGCCACAGTTTCTTCATTTATCCAGGTTGATGGTCTGCCTTCTCTTGGCGCATCTTTGAGGTCTTCCCGCTGTTCCTTCAAACACTCAATCTATCTAAAAAGCCAGGTTTGCGTTCTGTAAACAAATGGACCATGTAAAAATTAGTTGACATGATCCTGAGACCAGAACTAGATGGTACCTGGCTACCATTTACCAACTGCTCTGTACGTCATTAGATCTTGGATATACTAGGTTAAAAATATGAAACAAAACTCAAAATCAAGACGAGTATTACTGAACAGATAGAAACAGGTGGAACCTCCAAGACTAGGGTTCTTTATCACCCTGGTAATGGAATGACCCTGGTGGCTCAATTTCCAGCCAAAAAATAGATAGGTATAAGAGGAACAATAACACTAGTGAGATATCAGCAGTTTAGAATAAGCGATTCATTTGAGATTAAAAGGCAGTATTTACCCAAGTACAAAGTTCAGAATGTTTAGAAAGATGAAGGAAGGGAAACAGAAGTGAGATGAATTGATGTTACAATGTGTGTATTGCAGTCAATAATGTGATGTGCTAGTCTGGCATGACTAGAGAAACAAATCCAGAGGCATTCATATGTGTATAAGAAAGAGCTTTATATACAGAAGCAATTGAATATTGAGAAAACCCAGCCCAGTACAGATCAAGTCTGTAAGTCCAATATTATTCCATATGTCCGATACCAGTCTATAAGTTCCTCTTCAGACTCACACAACAATGCGATGACGCTAAGTGCATGAAGATCACAGGCCAGTAGGTGGAAACTCTTGTGGATCCAGTAGTGGTGGAAACATCTCAGCGCTGACAGGGATCTTCATATGGCTCCTCCAGCTCCCAGGGCTCTGGCTCCATCATTGTGTCTCCATGTGGCTTGCTGTCAGTAATGTCTCGCCTTACAGGGAGTAAGTGTGTGTCCCGCCTCCAATTGCTATTTATCTCCTTAGCACTTCCACATGAGGTCACCAAGCTGTGACCAGATTGACAGGCTAAACTCCACCCCTTCATTCTTAAATCTCAAATTGACAACAGATTATGTAATTGCCACACATGGAATAAAATGTGTATGAATTGGTAAATGGAAAGCTCTGTGAGCCTTCACCCAGTTACTACTATACCAAAAGTTTTTAAAAAGTAATAAAGTTACCTCTTATTGGAAAAAATAAAAACTGTAGTTTTATATGATACAGCATTGCTGTAAATCTGTTGCAATGCTTCAATAATTTAAGACAATGTCCACATGAGTTTTGCTAAAATTCTAATATTAGCCTTGACCTAAAAAATTCTTTGTTTTTTTTCATAGCACAAAAAGTATCTTTTTTTTATACCTTCTCAAGACCAAAATGAGAAGGCTTGGTGGTGTAGTGGTTAAGCGTTGGGCTGCTAACTGCAACGTCAGTAATTGAAAACAGCAGCTGCTCCCTGGGAGGAAGAGAGAGCTTTCTACCACCACGGCCTTGGAAACCCGCAGGGGCAGTCTTCCCTGTCCATAGGGTCGTTGGGAGTTAGCACAGACTCGATGGCTGTGAGTTTTCTCTTTTTGTCAAGACCAAAACAAGTGTGTTCTTAAGAGAACTTGTCTGGCTTGACACAATGGATGTGTGTGTGGATGGTGATGAGAACCGCAAGAGCCCCCAGTAAAATGATTAAAAATCATAATCCTAACAATGAGTCCAAGAAGAAAATGTCCTACATTTGATTGTGGTAGCAGTTATGCAAGCCTTCTGGGTGTGAGTGAACGATCGAATTGTATGGCGTGTGGAAGAAGAGTGCAGGAAAACGGTTTGAGAAAGAGAGAAGGAGAGAACTTGTCTGCAGCCACCCAGTGCCGGCAGAGACCTTTGGTTTGCAACAAACCTGTGCATGTCTGAACCGTGACCTCATAGCAGGACTTGCTACTTACCTTCTCTCTCTCTCCACCTTTGTCCATCCATTTCACTGCATTTCATACCACACACAGTAATTTGAACTCATCATTCTTAGGAGAGACCCCATTGGTTGTCATGTGCGAATCCTTGATTGGTGCTAGGGAGGGAGTAGGGACCTTACACTTTTGTGCTGTTTGGGTGGTCCGAAAAGGTCTTGACATGATGACTTTTGAGCCAAGAACTGAAGAAAGTGAAGCAAAACTCAAGTTTTCCGGAGTGACAGCAAAGTTGACGGAAGACATGGGGCAAAGCAGTGGCCTGAGCTGACTGTGTTTGCCAGAGATCTCTGCTGCTTGTGGAGAGTAACTAGCAGGCGCCAGGGCAGATGCAAGGCCGGAGAGGTGACTGTTACCTGGTCCAGGTAAGGGAGGGGCGGCCCCGCCCAGGGGAGGAGTGTGTGGAGCTGTTTTAGCTGAGTGTGCTCTGTCATGTAGTGCTGACTCCTTCCTTTGTCACCTATTCTTCTGTCATGCTGTTTGTGCCCTGGGAGACCATTTGGACCAATAATGGCGAGCAAAAGGTGTGTGAATGATGGTGCTGTGGCTGCCACACACAAAATAAAGAAATAAAACAAAGGAAGGAAGACCGTGGTGCTGACGGTCACCAAAGGGAGTTGTGCAGGCAGGTGCTGGAGACAATGGCTGAGGAACTCGGGAGAAGGATCCACAGGCCAACTACCCGCCAAAGTTCACAACAGTGAAGAGGGAAAACACCCCCCCCAACAAAACAATCATGGAATAAACAAAAGGGGGTACACACATGATGTGGACGACCGCTCGGCCTGACGAGAAACGGAGTCCTGATGCAGGCGCCAACCCGGTGAACCTTGAAAATGTCATGCTGCGAGACACAAGTCACTTGCAAAAGGACAATTACTGCAGGAACTCCTTTACGTGAAAGAAGCCAAAGGTTGTCAGTGGTTGGCAAGGACGGGAAGGAGAGGGGAGGAAGTGTATGCTTGGGGATAGGGTTAAGTTTATGTTAATGGTAGTGGACTGGCTTGGATAGGGTTAAGTTTATGTTAATGGTAGTGGACTGGCTTAGTGAGAATGAGGGCACACTGTGAAGGACGTAATTCACGTCAGTGAGTAAGATTTGGAGAAATTATTGAGATGGCATATTGGAACCACAATAATAATAATCATTGTTAAAGACTATCAGACAATTAGAGCATGTAGGAAGTCCTTGAACATGATCAAAGATACCCACCAGTGTTCTATGCAGCACCCTGCCCTCCAGCACACACTCACGGTGGATGTCTTAGCTCTCTAGTGCAGCTATTAAAGAAACACCACAAGTGTGTGGATTTACAAAGAGAACCTTATTTTCTCACAAGTGAGGATGCTAGGAGTTCGAATGCCGCGTGCCAGCTCTGGGGATGGCTCTCTCTTCTGTGGGCTCTGGAGGAAGGGCCCCGTCTCGTTGAGATCCAGCGTCTGCGCAGTCTTCATGTGGCTTAGCGTATCTTTTTCTCTTGTTTAATTGATCTCGTTTGCACAACCCAGATTGACTCAAAATACACCTAACCCTAACCTGGCCTTATTACCTTAACAATGACGATCCATTCCCAAATGGGATTATAACCCAAAGCAAAGAAATTAGGATTGACAATCTATATTTTAGGGGATATAATTCAGTTCATAACAGTGGTCAAAGCTGCAACTCACAGCTGGGACCAAATGGTCTGGGGAGGTGGGGGCCGGGGGTGGGTGGGCAGAGATGTTATTCGCTGAGTGGTTGTCATGTGAATCTGGGGTGAGGTCCCCTGAGAGGGGGGTTGCCTGGTCAGAGGGATGAGTCTTACTGATGAGAGGGGCAGCGCAAGAGAGGAGAGGGAATGATCATGTTTGGGGGAACAGAGGTGCAAGTCTGTTGGGGGGAAGGGAGGGAGGGCTGACCTACAGGTAGGAGTAGGAGTGACTGAGGACATTTTGAGGGACACGAGGTGGGAGTGTCTTTGGTGGTGTGCAGCCAGTGGGCAAAATTGAACGCGGGCATCTGGGGGTATCCCGGGAAGCCAGACCAGGTGTCATAGAATGCTGGGACACTGAATCCTGAATCTTCGGGGCTCACAGCATGCTCCAGAGGCTGCATCGGTGAGACCCCACACAGGAACTCCACTGTGTGAACTGGACGCGACCTCAGGCACACTTGAAACCTGAGTCCTCTTAAGTTGGAAAAGACATGGTTTCGGAGGAAGCAAAGACAGATCAAGATCTCGCGACACCAACGCCCTATATGCTGTATTAAGATACGTAGTATTCCGGCAGTCCGGTGACAAGGACATTCTGTTTTAGTTTTTTATGTTTGTTCCTATTAGGGTGTATTTCAGATGTGCTATGACATTGGGGTCACCCTCCTAAAGTTGTGTTATTTGTTTTTCTGGGTTTTGGTAAATGAAACCCAGGATTGATGAGCCTATAGGGACGGCAAATAGAACAAGGGTTTGGGTCTAGGTACAGGGGTGGTGGGGGAGGTAAGAGGGAGACAATGTCGAGGAATTCAGGAAGAAAAAGCATGTTTGGAGACTGATTATGGAAGCAACAGTACAAATTCTGTTTGGCGTGATTGAACTATGGAATGATATATGTATTAACTCCCGAGTAACAACAAAAGAAAAAACGGAAGCATAGATCCAGGAATGGGTTTAGGGCTCCCACTAAACCGTAGCTCCAACTTAAGAACAATTAGTTCTTATATCATGGCCCTGCTCAATACTTGCCCTCAGGAAGGGAACACAGAAGATACGGTACTATAGCAAAATGTGCCAAAGAATTTAGATGGTACCTAAAATAGCATTTGGGGTCTTAAAGGCTCATCTCCAAACAAGCAGCCATCTAAGTCCATGTGGTAGTTACATGATCTCGAATCATCTTGAAGATAACTAAGTATAGAGGTGGAGTCTAGCCTGTCAATCAGATCCCAGCCTGATGATGCCTCCTTGTGGGTGTGGCCTTCTCATGAGGATTCTGGGAACTTCCTCTCTTTTGCTCTGCTTTACTTTCTTGATCTTGAGACACTCGGAGAGCTGGAAGAGCCACGTGGAGACCCATACCAGTGCTGAGATGCGTCAACCACTACTGGATCCACAAGACTTTACCCACCGTCCCTTGATCTTCCTGCCGTCGGCATCATTTTGAGGGGCTTCATGAGTCTGAAGAGGAATTTATGGACTCGTGTCTGACATATGGGCTAATATCTGGCTTATTGCTCTTTGATATAAAGCTCTCTTTTACACACACGAGTGTCTCTGGACTTGTTTCTCTAGTCAACCCGGTCTAACACAGTCCACATGGAAGAAGCACACCATCATCAGTTACCGAAGGAGGGAATCGGTATCAGAGCCTAAATTGTTAGAATCCTGTGCAGAAGGCGATGGATGACAATGGAGGCCAAGATTCATTTGCGGAACTATATAGGAAATAAACCTCCGGGGAACCCCCCCTATCTAAAATTGAGGGAAAGGAGGATAGTGGTCACTAAACAGAGTGCTTGGGAGTGATGAGTAGAGAAGATCAAAGGCATATTTCTGACCTGAACAATTAAACCCTTGTCAGTAGATCCCCCTATGATTCAGTCTGGACTTGATCTGGTTTCCAATATTTCTGTGTTTTTGATTTGTATTGTTTGGATTGGTTTTTGTTCATATTTGCATCTCAAAGGTGTGATGTCATTGGAGGTCACCCTCTTGAAGCTGTGTTGTATGCTTTTACGATTTTTTGATATGTGAAACCTAGAATTGATGAACCTATACGGACAGCAAGTAGAATAAGGGTTTTGGGGGGAGCGGGGTAGTAGTGGTGGGGCGGGTGGTAAAAGGGTGACAATGTCAAGGAGTCCACGTAGAAAAAGAATGTCTGGAAACTGATTGTGGAAGTATTGTGCAATTCTGCTTGATGTGATTGAACTATGGAGTGATATGATATGTGTATTAATCCCAATTAGTAATAACGTTTTTTTAAAAGAATAATTTTTTTAAAAAGCTGTAACTCAAAAGTTGAGACTTTTTACCATTGGAGCATTTCCAGCTGGGGAAAGATTGACAGCTGATTACTCGAGCCTGGGAATCTGAGGAAATGGCGTGGGGGCTCTCTCTGGCCTCCTCTTGCTTCACAAAGGAGACAGAGAAACCAAAGGCCACGCCAGCCCAAGGCTGATTGCCACAGGGCAGAGGTCAGGTGCCTCCTTCCTTAGCCTGTTCTGACAGCAATCTTGGAGCCCATATATTAGAAACCACTAGCCACTCCTCGGGAGCAAGATGAGGCTTTCTACTTCTATAAAGAATTAGTCTCAGAAACTCACATGGGGCGGTTAGCTCTACCTTCTATAGGGTTACAGGGTTGCTATGAGTCAGAATTGACTCGATGGGAGTGAGTGAAACCAATCATCCTCCCACCTCACTCTTCCCGGCTGGGTTCTCCAATCCATTGCCATGGCCACACAGAATTTGTTAGGCAGTTAGGGCAGAGACCAGGGGGTCCATTGGGCATGCTCAGAGATTCGGCCTGAGACAGGAAAGGGTGGTGCACCTATGTGGGCAGTACACCTGGATGGGCCCCATCTAGGCCAGATGGGCTTGATTCAGCCAATGGGGTTGACCAGTACCTG
>NW_022109704.1:1755846-1758799 GCF_000313985.2 Echinops telfairi | reverse complement strand
CAGCGGCTTCCGGAGAAAAAGACTGGGCTTTCTACTCCAGTAAACAAGTACCCTCTCAGAGCATCACAGGGGCAGTTCTACCCTAGGGTCAACCAAGAGTGGACTGGATCGGCTGGATAGCCGTGAGTGAATGGGTTACAAAATGTTACAAATACTTTTGTCCACAATGTCTTTGGCATCTCAGCCTCATGGGCGCTTGACCTCCGCCTGGTTCTGTGGCCTGGGAAACCAAGCTCCGCCTCGTGCTGTCTGCTGCCCCTCTGCTCTGTCTCATAGTCCCTGAGCTGAGGCAGCAGTGCCTCCACCACTCCACACAGGGACCCACTGGTGCCTCTTCTTTCTTGATGGTAAGGAAATTGTCTCTTTCCGGTGGAATGGCAAAATTGACCATGCTCCTCAATTATTGTTTCACATACCCAATTCCCAGGGTCTCACCCAACGATTTGGTGCATCATACAAAGACATGGTTAGAGGAACCATATTAAGCAATTGCACTTCACTGCAAAGCCAAAGAAGCCAGCATGTACCGGTGAGAAGGCGGATACGAGAATGTCTAACATGACAGAGGGGTTGTCATGAAATACAGAACAAGTGAAAATCTGTTTGGCCAGTGTCAGCTAAGAGTGGGGATCTTAGGGGGGAGGGCTGCTGGCTGGATTTTATCCAGGAATACTATTTGCTATCTCTGTATCCTTAGAGAAGCCTGTGCACTTTCCTAGAGACTCTGGGGCAGTAAATAGCGGAGGACTTTTCAGACTGGCCTGGTACAGGAGCTAACTGGTCACCAAAGGTTAGCTTTCAGAAACAATTGAAGGTCTCTTCAAAATACATTTCGTAAGAAATGCAAGCACTGCTATTTCATCAGCCATCAAGACCTCCGTGTGAGTTGCTGCATACTTTCATAGGAGAGAGTGTTTTCATTAAACTTTGAGCTAAATTAATAGTTCACTGAGCAGCAAAGAGCCACAGTGGCTTCATCTAGACTCTTGCTACAGACGTGGACAGGTATGATCATAAAGTAATTAAATTGATTCCTAAAGTCTCGTGACAAGATCAGCTAGATGATTTTATAGACTTGACCTGCAACTTGATATGTGACTTGTTTATTATAATCGATTGCAAAGTGAAGTTTAATGCGTATTTCCATTTTTCTCTAGGATACATCCTTTAACCAATTAAGCAGGGTTTGCATTTTATTATAAGCATGGATAATTTCCAGTATGCAACAGGAGACATGAAATAACTTGCCAATTTCCTCTCTTGAAGAATACAAGGCTCTCTATCACTGTTCCGCAGACGAGGGACCGAGGTAACCTTCAGAATCACATTTCAAAGGTTTCTGGGGCAGCTGAGTGGTCTTCTCTTTGTGGGTGGGTCTTCACTAATTGTTTACTATAGAGAGCTCAAGCAGTCCGTCTCCTACAACCATCAAAGATCTATTTTTTAATGCCTTTTCTATTGCCTACAACAGAGAGGTAATACAAATCTGAAAATGTGGAAGTGCCAAAAGTCACCAGTTTAAAGTCATTTTACAGGAGAAAACTGATTTCACCTTCATCCATCCAGGAAACAATTCTCATTTCTAGGTTTGCTGTGCATGCAGCAGTGTGTAAATGCTGTGAATCAGGTGTGAATGTGAGTTAGCTCCTTCCTACGCTCCTCGCAGCCACTGATCGCTGACTCCCTATCCACAGAGGTCTTACTCTTTTTTTTCTTTCAGAGTTCTTATTCTTAGCTTAGCAACGGAATCATGAATATTGCATTACGAACCCCTTGAAAACTACATTATCTCCCCCAGAAAGATGCACATTGTATGAACATAGACACAGAATTTTGCAAGTACTCTCAGACTTGAAGTCCATTTTTATAAAATGGCTTTAAGGATGAACCCTGGAGAAAGGCCGTCAGACCTTAGGCCCTTGGGCAGGATGCTTCATCCCCACATCTTGTGGGAAAGCAACCGCACCAAAGGAATGGCTCGTCTCTTAGCAATCATAAGAACAAGCCCAACGAACGAGAGTTGTTCTCGCTCTTACAAGCACCTTTGTATTATTACTATTGATATTTTTCATATCTCTTTTATCTTTGCCAAAGATGCTCCTCAACATCTAGAAGAATCCAAGCACCTCGAGGACTTGGGATGACTCACTAGGTGATACGGCTACCTCCAACAAGTTAACGGAGATCCTGGGGATGGAGGAGATTCTCTCTAAATCTGCACAGAGAGAGGCTTTCCTGCTTCACTGACTCCCAGGGGCTCATTAACAATGTGTGTGCTCCCTACAGTTCCTAGCCCCTCCTGACAGTTGGGTAAAAGTCTCAAGATTGAGTCCTGGCAAATGGGAACATGAGTGCAAGTGACAGGTTACACATACCCCGGACTCCTAAAGGTGGATGCACCTCCTGGTCAGTGAGCAGGAGGGCTTCAAACAGAAGCAACTCCATCTCTGAGCCATCCCAGGGAGGAGAGCTGGGCTTGGCCTGGCTCATGGCCCATTAGACTTGGTGAGAGCAAAAACATAAATGTGCTTTAGGATAAGTCACTGACATTTTAAGATTGATTTGTTGATCCAACATGAATCTGTTAATTAACTCTTAACTAATATGTTGGCAGCATCAAGTTGAATGAAAAGAATAAGAAATTACCTCAGGACGCTTTTCTGATTAAAAATAGAAGCAGCGTCCACTCAAGTACTCCCTCAATGCAAGAATACTTTGTTCTATTAAACTGACATTCCATGATGCTCACCTTCCCAACACAATCGCTGAAGGACAAAGTGGGTGCATAAATAAATGTGATGAAGAAAGCCGACTGTGCCTGGCTATCAAATGACCTAGTATCTGGGCTCTTAAAGGCTTGAAGGTAAACAAGCAACTTTCCTCTAGTTCTTAAATGTTTCCTCCCCCCACCAGCACCACACACACACTATCATGATCCCAATTCTACCTCACA